>NC_091510.1:13843491-14148558 GCF_947461875.1 Haliaeetus albicilla
TGTCCTTCACTTGACAGCATTCCCATTTTACGGGGAGTCATCAACCCTAGGACTGTTGCCCCAATTGTGAACTGCATTGCTTAGAAGAATACCCAGACAAGAACAACCTCAGACACTTTTCTTCCTCCAGCATCCAGAGCCAGCATCTCTAAAAGCCTAGCCCAGCACTCAGGACCTGTTTCCCACAGTAACCCACACACCTCACC
This sequence comes from Haliaeetus albicilla, assembly GCF_947461875.1. Classification (NCBI taxonomy): domain Eukaryota; kingdom Metazoa; phylum Chordata; class Aves; order Accipitriformes; family Accipitridae; genus Haliaeetus; species Haliaeetus albicilla. The sequence goes on from NC_091510.1 coordinate 13,843,698, forward strand.
AGTGGTCCAACATAGTTTCTCCTTCTCTAAAAAGACCAACTTCCACTCACCAACAAGCATGCTAAGAAGAAGACTCAGAAGAGAACGCATAAAGTTGCAATACCCCCTGAAATACCAAGAAAACCTCTTCAGGCTGGGGAGGCAGAGTCTTTCTGAACATGCTGCAATGCTCTAAGGAAGCTGCATATGGGGAGAACTGGCACCAGTCTCTCCCATTTATCCTGGGAGAAGCTGCTGAAAGACTGGTAAGGCAAATCCACAGATTAACAAGAAGCAAAGGTGCAGCAACAAATCACAGTACAGGAAATCCTCATTTTATAAGCAGAGAGTTTACTCAATCACTGCCCTATGCCAGTCTACAGTCAGAATTCATTACTGCAGCCTACAAGGCCTCTTTAATAACTATCCTTGGCCAGCCCAGAGAGAGACCCCCAGTGTCCTCCCTAACAGACATACCCCTGGGAAAGGCACCAGGCATATGTGGTGCTTCTCATGATGCCATTCCCTGGAACAGGCTGTGACCCCCCTGATTGCCAGGCCAGTTACTGCATATGGCAATTGCACTGCAAGGAGTGATGCAGAAGAGCCACTGAGTCTCCCATGACATTTTAACCTAGGAGGGGTATGAGATTCTTGTGTACATGATCAGCGGCAAAAGTCCTAATGTATCTGCTAATGAGGGGAAGTCATATCTTCAGAAATGGGAACAGTGTCCTAGGGCTGGAAGCATCTCAGAACTTTTGCAAGCCCTGAAACTGCAGGGACAGAAACATAGTGAAGAGGCAGGGACAACTGGCCAGCAAACTTTTAAAATTCTTATTTCAAGGAAAAAATGCACAATTTCTTTGCAGTCATATCTATTTCAAATTTATTTTTGAGGAGCAAAAAGCGTAGGACTTCATTCCAAAAATAAGAGCATCCACACTAATTTTCTAAACATTTAAAAAAGAAAATTAGCTTCTTGCATCTATTTACTGAAAACTGATTTAATAGCTAAGACTTGTTTTCAAATATCACAGTTTCCAACAGCAACACTGCATTTAAACTCAATGTTCTTTTAATCATATAAATGCAAAGGGACTCCCAAAAGCTTTTGTGGCTTTTAATACATTTGCTTAACCTGCCTTGCAAAAAAACTCAAAAGAAGATAGTAGGCATCAGCACAAAAGTGTAAGTTCTATTCATGTCAAGCTGACAGACACATCAAAGAAGAAAAGTAGCTCAGGGAATTTTAAATATATATTAATTTTGCTACTAAAAATATATCCAAATTGAAGATGTTTTTCACAGCCCCAAACAAAATCTTTTTCAAGTATACTTGAGCATCAACTTGTAGCTCCCTGATTTTTCAGCAGTGAGGGCATGTAAAATGAATCTATCATAACCACAGAGCAGTCAACTGAGTCACCATTGAGTTACCTGCCAGAACTCTGCAAACACAAGGCAAATCACACGAACATGTATTCAGCAAGGTGGAAAAAAGTTGTACTGAACATGTACCTGTGAGCAGAGGGATCACAGCTCTTCACTGTACTGAAGTCCAAGGAATTTACAATGACTGTGGCCTAGAAGTGACTTACCAAACGTGAAGATCACTCTGAAATGGTCACTAGTTATGAGGCTCCCACTGATGTGCAAGACTTCTGTGATCATATAGGTCCTAAATTCATTGCAGATGTATAATATGGATCTGTTCATAAGCTAGTATGTTTATTCAAAGTTGAAAAATTAATCCTATAAAGGTGTTTACATTCTAGAAATGTAAAATGTCTTGTTGAACTATGATTTTAGCTACTTTTATATAGTCAAACTATATAATTGTAACGATTACAGCCTACTGATTCAAGGGAGGGAAGAAAAGCCTTTAGAAAGAGAACAATATGTTTTATGGGGGGGGAAACAAATAATCAGGGAGTACCCACTCTTTCCAGCATGTCTTGAAAAAGCTATGAGTTCAAACTGTTTTATCTAACACTGTTAGTAGACACCATCTTTATCAATGCCACCATGATGATCTATTAAAAGTTCTCTATAATGTACAGAAAATAGAAAGCTTACAGATGCTAAGTGAAACAAGGTTACCTTGTCAAAACTAATGCTTTGTCTGATGCAAAAGCAAAATCCCAAATCAAGCCTGAACCTAACAAACAGATTGAGGGAGTGGGGGAGTTGTTCGAAGTGTGCCTGAAACTGCACCATCATGTTGGTGTTCTGTTGACCCTGCACTACAACAACTTCAGCCACAGCTGCAATCAAACCAGAACCAAAATTAACAGACACAAGGCCCTTCTCTGTAAGTTTTTCTTCAACAATGCTCTCAGGTTTTGAGTATTTGCTTTAATTTTCCAAAATCATCAACAAATAAAAAACCCCTTTATACAATAACATCAGAAGCCTTGCCAGATCTAAGAAGTAGCTAACAGTTTGTTGCATGCTGTGCCATGTGAGCTTGGTCTGGAAAGAGAAAGAGACAACAGCAAAATCATGTAACCTCCAGAGTCAATGCTTTCCCTGCAGGAACCCATATTCCTAAATAACAGGTTTTGGCAAGTAAATGATTAACATTAACTTTACAGCAACAAATCCTACTTCATTTGCATGTGTTGCCTATTGACTTTTAGGAGACTGTATACATGGAAATGAAGGTAGTATTTAGCCCACAGACCTAAACTCATTGGAAGCAATGGCAAACCTCCCCCCAGGCCTTCTGTAATGTCAGAGTTGGACCTATAAATATATAATTAAGCTATACTTACAAAATCATTATGGTAGATCACCCAAAAATATCTCAATTAAAAATTTATGGGACCATATTCCATCCAGCACTTTGATGCCATTTGATAGAAAGATGACGACAGGCACAAGAACCACTTTCAAAGCTGCAGCATTAAGTAATTAAGCCCTAGGCATAGTTAGCTCTTTATGGATACCAGCCATATTTTGTCTTACTTCCACACTTTTATCTGTGCATACAAAGAAAATACTGAGGAACATACTGGGTGAGAGAATTAGACTGAACACATGCAGCACGCTCAGTCCTTGAGCCAGTATTTATAACAATTCAGATTAGTGCATAGTTGTGAATACTAAGCTAGGATCTTCTCAGCTCTGTACAGACATGAATTTTAAGACTCTCTCCATACGATGGTATGTGGGTTATGCACAGTAGCTACATGTATGAATGTCCCTTCTAGAAGCAAAATTATTTACTGAAATATTCCAGACAATAAAAAGATAAGTGCATGGCTTGAGGACTGTCTTCATTACATATAATTGGTTTGGTTTCTGCCTGAAAGCCAAATCACCTGGCTTCCTTCTCCTGATGGGCCCACGAACCCCCAAAAGGAGGGCCAGGTGCGCAGGGTTGCAGCCATGGTCGCACTGTGCGGTGCAGTGGGGCGCACAGATCCCCGAGCGAGGGGAACCTGGAGCTGGCCCACCGCAACAGCACTGCACGTCCCAGACAGATAACTGGGCAGCTGCATTCAGGGAGCTGCTCCCAAGAAAACTCCACCTGCAGTCACCACAACTTTTTTTGCACAGCACTCCTCAGCTGCTCTGGCTCCCTGGAAAGCATGGATAAAGCCAACTTCTCCACCTGTGCACCCACAGCACAGACATTCCCTTGGTCCTAAGTGAGACCTAGACATGGCTGAAATGAGTTGCCATGTGCTAAACTCCTTCACTTCCTCATATACCTGTGCCCTGCTGCCAGAGGATCTCCACATCTTGTACAAATGACTCAAATAATTACCACTCCATGTTACGGAATCTTACAGATTTAAGTATGTCAACAAACACAACAGAAAAAGCAAGGAGCATTATAAAATTTACTTTGTTAGTTTGCTTCGACACCTGTATATTCCTCTGAGAAGACTTCTTAACGTAGTATGGGACGTACTATGGTACATAAATAAAGCTTTAGCAGCATGAGACCCCTGCAGTTCTGGAGCGTACATGAATGCATTCTACAAGTGAGTTCCATATGTACATGCTATGACCAAGAAAAATAAGTGTAGCAGTGTCAGTATGAATGATATCTACACAGAGCCTAGGATTATCTCTTTTCTTCAATGTATTAGTGAAAGCACAGGGGCAGTCAGGAACAGCAATAGCAATATATTCCAAACTTTTCCTCTGCTGCTTTTTTCTCCCATTTTATTTAAACCTTTATTCCTGTAACTTACATGCTTGCTTTGTAGTTGTTAACCAAAATGCTTGCGCTCACTGGAAGCTTATGCTGGGTCCTTTTTTTTGTCCCAGTTACATATGTTCTGTAAAAGACACTTCATGCCTTTTTGCTAATACATTTCCTACTCTAGGTCAAAAGAGAAAACAAATATGAAAAAAACCCTATCAAAATTCATAGACTCCTTCCACCTATCCTTCAACCTCTTTCAACTGGATCCAACACTGAAACGGTAGATGCTTGTCACTTGCATGCGCTCCTAAATTCCACAAAATCCTCCTGAGCTCTTTTTTTGAGGCTCACTTTCATTACTGTTGTAGTAGAGCACACATTCAGAGTGTGAGCTACTGAACTACCAGCAAAGATTACTATTGCAGAATCTGCAATTTCTTAATGAAAATGAAGTTGCTTCTGAAAATAAACAAACATAATTAGCGAGCCAGTGCTGTGTGAAATTTGCACCATTCTCTTGTTAACCTGTATGTCAAAATGTATTACTTGTGTGCATGTAAATTTGCATTTGCAGTTCAGTAACCTCACAGATTATGATCTAACCACTTCTGGAAACATAATGCTACAAGAAATAAAAACAAATCCAGTGTCTGGCTGTAATTTGTTATTTTATTAGAGGCTTTTTCTTTAGCATTTCTAACTGCTTAGGGCTTGATCTTCATAAACATCCTGTCTAAAAGGAGCTATATAATTTCTACAGCAAAATTTCTAATTCCTTCCCCGCTCCCAATTAAGTCAAATTAGTTCTCTCTTGCATCTAGCTTCCTCATTACAGGGTTGGGCCCAAGCATACAAACATACAAGCATGCTACAGAACAACACTATTTCTATTTACTTGTGAGTGCAAAATTTTGTCCGTTAGGGCAACCCAAGATCCTCTCAAGAAGTAGGTCACTGACCTGACCAACCGGGCACCCTCACAGCAACAGGTGAACCCTCCTTCATGTTCCTAACTTTGAGTAACACAGTACAAAGCACAAAACATTTCATTTCCAGATGTAACACATCCTGTGTTGACCTACCTAGCCCAGAAACTATAAAGCAGGAGGTTTGTATTTAAAAATGTTTTGCAAACCAGTATTTTATACAACCAAAAACCACCACAATTCCAACATCAGTAGTCCAGCTCCCCACCTTCACTGCAGTGGCTGACACACGATTTCTCCACCACCTACATTACTTCTCCCATCCCCTCACAGAATTTGCAGCAGCAGAATCACCCCTTTATACCTTCTGCTGATCAGAAACTGCAGGGACTCGTATCCTTGAATAGCGATGCTGGTTGATAAAGATGTATGTAGTATAGAGCCATTTGGTTTTGAGCTACAACGCTAGTTAGGTATCACTGCTCAGATTTTGTTCTTGTGCCATGAATGACCATGAAAACGTGCTGCACGGGAACACTGCAGTATTCTAAAATATTAAATATTGATCCCTGGAATCCACAAGGTTTTTTCCCCTTTAGACTTGTTCTGTGATATATGTACTATCTTTTCTGCTTGCCTATTTGATTACATATACTGTAGGAAGGACTTGACATCAGTGCTTCAGCTACTTTATTAAAAAGTATTGCTGAAGGAAACCCTTAAAAAATAGAGACCATTACCTGTTATTAATTCCTTTAGAACATTACACAGAGCAAACCCACAAATTAGGGCATGCTTTTAGAGCAGCAGACAGCGTGCCCAGCAACACGTTACCAATCAAAGGAAAATCCATCAGTAAGTTATCCTTCTCTCCTGATTCAGAGAGACCTGTGTGACTTTGTAATGATTAAGAAAGCCACAAGGTTTCATCAGCTTTCTCTTCTGCTTCTTGTATCAGTTTCAGGTTTTGCACTTGGGCAATTTCCAAATACATCCCCATATGGGTGTTTTTGCCTGGTCAAAGTCAGGAACAGAAACATAGCCCAGGCAATCTACTGATGAACAATACAGATCACAGTATTTCCAGTCTCATGCTGTGTGGCAGGACAATGTCTGGCTATTGTGATCCATCATACCTGATTTCAGCTTTATAGTCCTAGCTTTTACCCTGGGAATTGGTTCATCTTCCCTAAGTGACACACATCCCAAATCAGAGTCATTTCGTATGTCTCCCATAAGTCTATCAAAATTTACTCAAGCAGTTTTTAAATCATATTCACACCCAGCTCTTCATGCTGCAGCTCCTTTATTCATTAACTACAGGTGTAGCTGGAAGGGACTCCTTTGCAAGAAACTCCATTATGTCACCACCGGACTTAGAGTACTCACCGTGCTCACTCTTGGCATTCGTCACACAATCATGGCATGCGATTGGGATACAGGAAAAAGACTGAGCAGAGATTTGAATGTGAAACTTCAATATGCTCAGTGAATGCCATAGCTCTTGGGCTATAATACCAGGTTTCGGTTCGCCAATACATAATTATTTTTATATGGCAGAATAGCTTCGGCAGGGGAGCTGATCACAGACTTAGCACAGTGCTTAGTTCACTGTCTATCGTTTTGCAACTATAAATGAGAACCAGTCAAGCAGTCCTGATTTTTCAGATGCACAGTGGGAATGTTAGAAATCTCAAATATTTTCATAGTTTTCTTCTCAACTCCATTTGTTCATTCATGGAGGAAGACTGTAACCTAGCTCACAAGCTGTACTTATGGCCTAGCACTATCAATAGCCCCTCTGGGAAATCTAATTTGTTGTTTGTGAAGATGAGAGACTGCAACAGTCTGCTCTGTCTAGTGAGACCACAAATGCTGCATCTACCGGAAGTTACCAAATGCAACTCGGTCTTTATCTGCAATGGTCCTGCTTCTTCCATTCTGGTTATCTCCTCAGCAAACATAATGTGTAATTGTCCTGAATTATGTGCCAGTTGTTCAGCATGGGAGAAGAACTAGAATGAAGCCAACAAGACCAGATAACATAAATCCTGAGAGAAGACAGGCAAGTGGGCTCACATGAATTACCAGTGACTTCTTCCAGAGGTTCTGAATGTTATTTTTATCCCAGCGTATATATCTAAAATATTTTGTTTGTGATATGTATACAGATAAATTAAAGTCAGCTTTAGAAATAAACCATTGGCCTCAGTCATCATCCAGGCACAGTAAAACATTTAGATTCATAACAAGCCTGAAATGCATTTACAAGACCTCATCACATACAATTCCTTCAAATTCAGAAGCAGCTCACTGTTGTGGTTTTCTGCATAAAGGCTAGCAAAAACAAGAGAAATTTCTTGATTTCTACTGTCCCACACTGTTTAAATACCAGAACAAATACCAAGAAAGATTAAAAGGTTTTTACGGTTCTAGAGAACTGAAGGTTTAAACATAACTTCCAGTAAAGAAACCACTGGAAAAAAAACTTAGTGTCACTAATTAGTCCCTAATGGCCAAATTCTTGAGTGGAAAGATTTGATGATAAACTGCATACAAACCATAGACATTCTGCTAAACTCCTCTTTTCTGAGCCACCACCACTTAATGTGCCCCCCCTGAATTTTATGTACACAAACACGTCCTACGCATACTGCATCACAAAGGGGCAACTTGAGCTGCGCTGAAACAACTCAGCAGGAGCTGGGAGTCATTTCTGCCATTAGCAGAAGAGACAGGATCCTGCTTATCAACTTGCAGCTTTACAGAGACAGCTGCTTTCTGGCTCCCAAGTCCACAAATTACAAGGTAATACTGGAATGTAATCCAAGGTATATTTTTTGTACAATTTTCCTGACAAAACCTTATGTTATGTGTTGTAAATTATATATTACATAAATTAGTTGAAACACCTCATGTCAAGTCCTCCATATAGCTTATGGTTTGATAGGTAAGCAGAAAAGACAGTCTTTGTTCATTTTCGTACTATGTGGAAGTAGAAAGACCAGGCACGCTTGAAAAATCAACTCAAAGCATTTTTAGAAAGTCACACAGAGTAGCACAAGATATTAGTGATGATGATGATGACAATAATTAGCACCCAGACACGCATGGCCAACATTCTATTTCCTCAACTATTAACCACATTATACCACACTGCAAGCAAAAAAGTGGATTGTGCCAATATTTTGTTTTCAGTAATGTATCCCTCAGTCATTTGTTTTTTGTGTCTTCTCTCTTTCCTACTCTCTTAAAACATTGTAAAGGAAACTGCAACTCTCAAAAAACCACTGCAAAGACAGTTGCTTGGCTCTTTCAATATCCCACTTCTCATGGTAAGAATGCTTAAGTTCAAAAAGGACCAGAAGCGATTCCTTTCTCCCTGCCCCAATCTGACTACCAGACTCCAACAGGAGGATGAGGGGAGCTCACACCTTCCTTTTCAACCCTCTTACCCTGCAGCCGTTCTTCCACCTCCAGCTGGCCAGCACCGGGGCCTCTGCAATGCTCTCCTGTTTAATCCCTGCCCTCAGTGGGGCTGCACAGATGTGACTAATTGCAATTTAGCAAACACTTCTAGTCTGCCCAGCGACCAGGCTCCAGCTTGCTCTGCATCCACCATGTCAGCTGTGCAGGGATAAAAAACATCATCACGTTTCCTTTGCAGCTCAGGACTCATGGGGCACAAAGAGCAGATCTATCAAGGCTGACACGTGGTGGCTTTTGAAAGCAGAATGGAGCGAAAGATGATGAAATCACCTGTAATAATTCTTCCCTTTCTCATCTGAATTCCTAAGAGGTGTTTTTCTCTCTTCCTAAAGCCATTGTCCTCCCTGTAATGGCTCAGCTGTTAATGTCACTATCTTTTGAAACAGGCCATGTTAATGGCAAGCTTGCTTTGGGCATATTGCTTCAAGCTCATTAATATGCATGTTCTCTCTCCATTCATTTGTTTCTCTATTTACTTTGAAGTTGCCTCACTGGAACCTGCACTGCTTTTCTGTGTTAAGACTCTTGGCTGGCATTTCTCAGCTCGCTGCGTCTCTGGTTTTTATCTACGATGGAAATGGGACCGAATGTTGCACAAGTCAGTTAATAGCACCTCAGGTGACATTTGGTGCCCAGCTGAATGGATTTCTTGGCCTCCTCACCCTCACTGCTGAGAGATGTTCTTTCTACTTGCTCTCAAGTTGACTGTTTACATTGCAAATTTTAGGGCAAGTAACATCTCTGCATTTGTCAAGCACCTGCCCCAGGGGAGTACAGCTCCTCACTGTGCTTCTAACCAAAACCACCACCACCTGGGTTACCTTAAGTCTCTCTCTAAATGTCTCTTCCACCTGAAAGAGCTATTTCCAGCATGGGAGGAGAAATCAACTTTGACTCAGATATCAAATTCTCAGTGTGATAAGGGAAAGTGATTCAGCTGTCTTCTTTTATTTTTGGCTTTGTGATTCAGGAGCAGCTCATTGTTCGGATGACACAGTCAGTCATAACTGGGAGCTTTTGTGAGGGGGAGGAGTAAAAGCATTTATATAATATTCAGAGGTCACTTTATATTAATATCTCTCCCCAAACAGATCAGTCCCAACATTGTCCTCTGCAATAGGCCCATGTCATCCAAGGTTATTTTGGGGTGAAAGGTTTGGACATACTGTTTTCCTCAAAGTACCTACAGGGACAGCCAGTTAGTTTCTCTTGAGGCTGCAGTCATGACAAGGTAGGTCTGCTTCCTACTAAGTCCCTTCCTAGCAAATGTGCAAATAGAACACAACTTTTATGATTCCTCCACACAAACAACAGGTTCTTCTCAGTAGGCATCCATCAGAAAACCAAGGAACACCCTGAAGCACGTGAGAAGAACTGGCCACAAGCAAGACATCAAGCCTGTCTCACTAAGGAGTGAAACCGGTTTGATTAAATAAATTTAGTGGCCTCTTCTGGAGGGCTACAGGATTAAAATCAAACAAATGGGTACAAACTCCTTTTTCAGCAGATGGGACTCTAACCCACTGCTACACCAGTGCATCAAAACCATTACAGTTTAACTGAACCTGGTTTGAATCCACCTTCAACCCTGTGTCCAAGTTATTTCCAACCCTTTAAATCCTCACTGTGCTTCTTGTGTAGAAAAACAGTGGCATGCTGGGTAAGTTTTAAAGTAACCAATTCTTCTGTTGGATCTCACAGAATTTTTCATGAGATAGAATATTTAAATATGGTGTTGTTTTTAATACAATATAGTTCATTAAATTATTTGCAGCATTAGTTGTAACAGGAGCCACAAAAGGAAGCATACAATAAGTTAAAACAATTGAACAGAGCAAGCAGTATACACCAGGGTCACTAACCTATGTCATGATGGAAAGGGCTGCATACGAGTTATTTGGAAACGGCAATACAGCAGGGCTGACAGGTGGGCAGGAGCTGAGAATCCTGGCAACTTCACAGGGCCCTTCAGTGCAACCTGAGGCTCCCTCGCACAAGGGCCAAGAAGGCTCCAGTCGGGTGGTCAGTAGCATCTAACATCTTTAACACACAACCTCTTCCAGTTCACACTATCTACTGGCATGTGCCTCATTTGATGCAACACAGAATCTCACACCCACTGGCTGAGGCACTTGACCTTGGTCTAGATCTACTGCTGCATAGCCTTGACTTATTAACCACATACTCTCCAACAGGAGCAGCAGCAATGCAATGTTGTCCAAAATCCATCACACACTACAATACAGTGAAAAGCTGCAAAACAGAACAGAGAGTACAGAAATAGCAGTGCTAAGACCCAAAGTGGCCACCTCTGGATGAGCTAACAGTGTAGAGCTGAGAGCACACACCAAAATGTGAGTTGATTTTTTTTCAAAATTACCTTGCTTGCTTGTTTTCAGGACCTTAAAGTAGACAAAATCCATATCAGCTAGCCCTGAAAAGTTGTGGCTATTGCACATAAAAAGTAAAACTGACTACCTGAAGACTAGCACGTTCAGCTTTACTCTTATTAAAAACAATGGAAAAATATCTAAAGCCCTGTGATTGTCACATCATAGTCATCTGTAACCTGAAAATGCAGTCAGCTCTAATAAGACAATGCACGTCACTTCATCAACCAAAGAGGAGGACAGATGAGAGAGCATGCCACAAAAAGATTTTGACTCACAGTGGCTAATTTCTGAACATCTTCATCAGATGCTCCCAGCGAAGCAAGTCCTATCTCTTGTGAAAACTGTGCAAACTTGGGATCAGCAAGTAGAGGCACATGTCCTAAGAGTTCATGGCACGTATCCCTAAGGGAATGGAAATGAAAAGAGAGTCATTATAGAAATTAATGCTGTAATCATTCCATAATTAATTTAACATAAGCCATTTTACATTTTTATCATGAAACCTGTTTTTTACAGCATAATAGTTCTTCCCTGTGTATGGTTCTGTAGAAACGTACACGTTTGCTTCTATTAAATGGGTTATATGTCATTTAACCCCACCGTGACTTCCCCGTCATTTCCAGATTGCGTGGGAGGGCCTGATCACGCTGTCTTCCAGGCTTAGTACCATGAAGACCGAACTGCCCAAAGGAAAGCCAGATGTCTCACAAGTACAGTTTTCAGCATTTCTCTCCACATGAATCAAGTACAAAACCCAACACATTCCCTCTTCCTCTTCTCCATTCCCCTTTCTGCACCTGGGTAGAGCCCCACAACCAAACATTTTGTCACCTGCCACTAGAAATTCAGGGCAATATTCACAGAGGTTTCTGTGTGCTTAATTTCTCATCTAGTCCTGAGTTCCTACTGCAATTACTGGGTACTTCTGTTACATGGTCCACTTTTCACCTAGCAGATTTCAGAAAAAGCAGAGAACCCAAATTGTTTCAGAAAACCACTGTTCACACCTGTTAAGTGCATTATTAGTCACGACAAAGTGCAGATGTAAGTGTACAAAAAACTGCTAACCAACCTAACAAAAGTGCACATGCATCATCTACAAAAGCTCTTAAACTATTCTGAAAGTTTTGGTGCATTTGTTCACAGAAAATAATGGACTTGGTAGTAAAGTTCACTTTAAAAATCACATCTGACATTTCCTTTGCTTTTGTCTCTTCAAAGACATTTCTCTCTTTTTTTTTTCCTAAGCTGTAAACAAATGTTTTAAAGGCAGGGAGAAAACATCAAGTTTTCTGCCTTCTATCCAAAATCATCCAATTTGTCTTTTATAAACTATTTTTCTTTGAAAAGACACAGAACCTGACACTTCAGATAAATCATGAACAGAAAAACAACCCTCTATATAATTTAAAGTCGTCTTACTTGGTACTCTTCACCAGGAAGTCTGTGCCAACTGTGTCTAGGTAGATAGCAGTAGATAGTAGTTTCTGGATGCATGCAAATGAAGATTAGCATTTTTGGCATTCCTAGTTTGCCTCACCAAAAGCTTATCAAATACAGTTTCAGTATTGGAGGGTTACAGGCCAGTCTCTCTTCTCAGCCCAGATGGCCTCACTGAGAGATGCTTAGCAACATTTGCTCATGTTATATTCACGTTTTTTGGTGAGACAAGCACCACTCTGAAGTTGTGCATGACAAGTTTGAGCCAATTTCATATATGAGTAATTATTCAACAGGACAGAGGAATTACCAAATCTCATTTCTCCTCCTTCCTAGACATACGTATTTCCCAAACAAGCAGGGGAGGTAAACAGATAGTCTTGTGCCTGACGTCATAAAATAAACATGGTCCCTAGACACCAACTAGAGATTCAGTTGTAGCAATACAGGCTGAGTGCTCAAGTTCACTGTGCACCAACCTTTTTAGTCAACACCCGTGAAACATGTTTGATATGTACAGCTGGCCAGGAACAGTATCAGACATCATACTTACATAAGGAAAATTGTTTGCATTTGTTTTCCACTGCCTGGTAAAGCCTGTCCTTTCCCCTGAAATTAAGATCTTTTCTCCCTTGTTTCTACATCATTGCATGTCCTTTCAGAGCCTGGGAAATTCCCAATTTCTTCAAAAGCAGCTGTTAAGAAGGCTTTTCTTATGATCTCCACACCCCTTTGGTGATGCTCTGAGTCTTGCAAGATGAAGAAAGTTCCCTACCACAAGACCCATAGCTTAGATATTACTCCCTTCCTCACTGGAGCTCAGACTTGAAAAATGGGCTGGCTCTGCATGGTATCCATCTCTTTGTTCAGGAGATGGTTTGCATCACTTGAGTGGATAGTCATCAAAGGTTAATGACCCTTCTGCAATTATTTCAGTTCCAGTCACAAGAATTTTTTCTGTCACCTCCTGCAAGATTTAGCTCGCTAATGATACAAAGGACAGCAGGGAAATGGAGTTTGCAGTCTGATAGATATACTCAGAGAATTCCCAGTACCAAACAATTCACTGGAGACTCCTTCAACCATCACCATCCAACACAGAAATGGGCCACAAAGCCCATTCTCTGGAATTCCAGAGCTCTAACTCTAATTCTCATCTTTACTGGAGAGATCAACACTGATTGCTGAGCACTTTACCTATGCTGCACTGCATCAGTCCAGTTATACTTAGCTTCGTATCAGTAGTTCAAATAACAAGAGCAAAGAAGATATAGTGGGACTGGCTTAAAGTTCCTGGCTTCAGGTAAGCACACTTGTCTCCAGGCAGGCTTCTACAGCAGCATCACTGGTATTGGTACTTGAGTGAGTGTCTACATTTCTGTTCTCCTGTGCTGAAGCCACAACTCCCAGAAACAAACAAGCAAAGACATGTTATTCCTAGTTCTCCACTGGGACACAGGCTCTTTGTGTCACTTCCACCCTTGCAGACAAAATGAGAACAGACAAAGCCTAGCCCCATTAACTTGTCTCTCCTAGCAAGGGGAGGAAGATGAGGAGGGAGAAGATACTTCTTTCATGCCTTCAGCTTGTAGATTCTTCTATTAAAACTATGCAAAGTAGCATCTTGAACATGCAGTTATAAAGAGAGGAGCTTGAAACAAAAAGCATATGAACAACAACCAAAAAAAAACCATAACAAAAAAATCTTCCAGGCAGGACCATGAACCAGCATTTGGGATTGTCATTGGAGTCTCATAGATTTCCCTGCCAGTCTGGCCCTTTATAGATAGTCTAAACAATATAATTCTTTGCTTAACTACCAAGACTTGATTCTTTTGTTTTGTTTTATTCAGAAAATAATTAAGTTCCTTTAATTTATTCACACACATTGCTCAGAGAAAATAAGATTTTTGTAATGCATTTTTCACAGCAAAAGATTTTTCTTGGAGTAAATTAGTTAGCAGAGCAGAGGAAATCTATATAGCTCTGTGAATGTAGTAGAAACATAACGAAACTCAGGAAGAAATGTTTTAAAATGCATACAGTAGTGATACAGATCAAACCAAATGAACTCTCTAAGTTGTATCTAGCTCTATCGCCTGGGTGTTAAATCTGACGGAAAGCCCAGTGAAGTCAAAGGGAGTCTTTTTACCAGGTTTATATCATTGAAATGCAACATTCACCAAGACAGGGACCTGCAGCAAACCTCATTATGGCCCCATATATCAACCAGCAGATCTCAGGGCATTGCAGCTACTGCAGAAGATGAAGAGCTGTCCCCACTCAAGTCAATTTAGTTTTGCCATTGATTTCAAACAAAGCCAGGATTTCACTCTACATTTCTGATAACACTACTACATGCTCTATCTTACGAAAAAAATTAAACACATTTAAAAAAGGATTTTCAAATTTTTCCTGTGGAGTTCCTGATAGTCAGTACACATTATTTAATTTATGTGAACAAGCAGGTCTGCAAGAAGAGAGTAACATCATTAGAACACGACAACTTAATTCCTCTGTTAGTCACATTTAGAGGCGTTAAAACCATAACCTGGATTAAGTCCAGCCCAAATAAGGAATAAAAATCTTTATTCTAACTGAACTATTATTACTACACAGTAACTTTCCAGACACCAGGACCAGAAAGGTTACAAAAAAAGTAGTTGCTGTTACTACTAAGGATCAGCTACAGTACTCTGCATAATTCTGAATGTAAGCACCATCCTGAAAACTACAAGGCTCTCAAATACACAAATCAATGAACCAGAGACCATCAGCAAAAGCACAGATGCACTTAATTGTTTCCTGGAAGATGTTCCTTCCTTTGTTCATGTTGGAGTTATGTGCCTAAATCCCCTATCAATAGATGAAAATGTTCTTCTAGTTTGTATTAAGTTTGTAAATGTCATCATTCTTTTGCTGACCATTGGTGGGTGCTGCAATCTGAGACACTGGCTTCCCACAGGAGAGGAAATCATTGGTGCAAAATCTGGTAATTCCTAAGTATAATTTCTTTTTTTGAAATATCTACAGATATTTTCAGATAGACCAGAAGAGATCCAGCATCATATACCCAAGCTCTTCTCCCAGGATTTCACGTTATAGAAATTTGCCTACAACTTTAAGAGATTAAAGTGCTAATTACAGAGGTTACAGAAGTGAGTGAATTCCTTCAGGGATTACCACCTCTTTCCCAAAAGAAACACACACACAAAACTAGCCTTGTAGCATTTCAGCAAGTACTTTGCCCAGTTCACATGCTGAAGACAAAAGTAGATAAGTGTATAACAGCACCACCTGGTGACTCCTGCCAGAATAATGTTAGAGCATTTTAAAATACGGCTTAATTTGTGGTTCCATTAATCCTTTTATATCCAAAAATATTACTCCATGGTTTTGGCAGTCTATTCATGAAATCAAAGTTAGACATGGGTCCAAATGTTTACAGGACTGGAGCTGAATATATATGTATGAACCCTTTGTGTAAATTTTGGCAAAAATAAGACACTCAAATAGTCCAAGCTGACTAAACAACAACTACAATTTCATGCTAACGGCCTGATGACTGATTCACTGTGAAAACGTGAGTCCTGTGGTTACAAGATCAGCAGATGCCTTTGGTAAAAATACCTCCATATTATCTAACTGACATGTATTGTTCTGTTATTACTGCACAGAGCACACCATATATAATACAAGACAAGAACTACAATCGCTTCAATCTTTTTTTTCTCCACTTTTCATCAAGAAACCAAATGCCAAAATATTTCATCCAAACTCGCAATATTCTGTTTTGGAAAAGCTGCAATGCTGTCCCATGAAAGTCATAATTAAAGTGTCTCTTATTTCTATCATGTTCCCTATAACAGGCTTCCTATCTAATATCCTCTCTGGGTGAGAGAATAGTGCCTCATGACTTGCTTGCGCTGTGTTACAGGAGAGAAATGAAGTTCAACTGTGCAGTCTGGCCCAAAGAAGATAAACGGGAACACAAGAAGACCAAATTATAATTCTAAAAGCAGTTTTTTTCAAGGGATTCAGGGCTTTTTTTCCAACTTCTTTCCTTAGTTGTCCAACAGAAAATAAAATTTTAGACACTTTTTCAAAATGTTTAGTTAAAAATTCCAGTTTCCATTGAAATATAATCCAGATGATAGATTTTTTTGACCCACCATATAAATAACCTAGTTATTTAAAACCCTTGGAAAAAGTCCATAAGAAGCCTTTGAATTAAATTCTGGCTCACCAGTGTGAAGGGTTTCGTCATCAATGGTGTAAGTAGATTTTTACATTTGTAGGAAGGTTTCTCTTTTCAATCTTGGCAAATCTAATGGGGTCTTTTAAGAATCCAGTGAGCCTATCTTTTCAGCACTAAGGCAAATTTAGCAACTTACGGTTCTGGTGTGTAGAGAGGATCTGAGCCATGTCGTATGTACTGAGTACAGTGAAAAACTCTATACGCTAAGCCAGCTAAAAAATCTCGTGGAGACAGGTATCCAGCAACTGGTCTCACTGTGAAGCCAGACCTTTCTGAAGTGAAGGAGAAAATAAAAGACCAAATTATATATATATATATCTCACTATATCAGTTTCTGAGGACAGGTAATATTCTGTTAATTATTCTACCAGAAGCATGACATGGAGAATCTTCGCTGAAGATCACCACACATCATTTTCACCTATTATGTACAAGAACTATTTTGCATTGCTAGCATATGTTTAATGAAAACAGCTTGAGGTATTTCAAAGTTGGTTTGAATACCTTTGTCTAGAAAAGATGGTAAGGTACCATAAGTGGTATTCTCAAATCACAGAGTATCTGATTTTTATGTCTGGTACCAAATGGGAAAAAAGTTTCCAAAACAGAAGACAACTTCTGTAAAATACATTAAAAACTAACAGAATAGAATAGGATTAAATCAAATCTATCCTTATTTTTACAGATAAAATACTGTTTGTGACAGTAAAATACTGACTTTCACATCTGAGGTCCTCATTTAAATATTTAACAAAACATTCCTTTGTCAATTAGTCCCAGTGGGGAGTAATTTCAGACTTAGTGACTCTGAAAAGCACATTTCTCTCCCAAATTCATTCTTTACTCTTTCAAAGTGTTTACAGGAGAATGTTAAAGTTTTTCTTCCACAGACACTACTATTGCTGTGTTTAGTCTAAAAACATATTTCTGAAAGAAGTGTGAGGTTTTGAGTTTCTAGTTAGGGGGAAAGAACCTGTATATTTTGGTATCATTCCTTTGAGACCACAATACAATATATGAGAAACCCAGAAGGACACAACCAAACTCAGAGTGATGAGTCAATTAGTAAATGCAGGTGTTCACAAACAAGAGTTACGGATGAAGCAGGGACTGAGGAAAGTAAGCCCTTCTTTAAAAATTTTGCATTTCTCTTAGCTAAAAGATTTTCCATACATATTTGGGATAAAAAGCTTTGCTGATTCTTCTTGTAACACTTAACAGCACATTAACCTTTTTTTCCCAAACACCCATCTTTAGAATATTTTAGTCCCTGAGCTCCTAGAGCTCCTGAAAAAGAGGATTAAGAACAAGTATATGTATCTGAAGGGACCCTTAAGGAGAAATGAAAATCTTAAATGAACTCTTTGGTGGTTTTTCTTCTAGACTTAAAAACAGCAGGTTCATGTCTGCCACTTCTTCCATATGGGATACATTTCCATTACAGATGAAAAAGAATGGTATTTTCAAACTTAAATATGTAATATACAGATCCCTTAAAACATGAAAAAGAAGTAGCAGATCACCTATGGGGTCCCCATAGGTGATTTTTTTCAACATACGAATATAATGACTAGTGTCGTGAGGTCTTGAGCACTCAGGAAACCCTCATATTGATCAGACTGTACTGTACAACAATGTGCCAAACCTGCTCTCCTCTTTAAATTCAGTTTATCTTGGCATTTTATTCCCTCTTTTACCTGCCTGAATATTTGGGGGATGCCCACTGCGGTTATCAGAACTCCCATCCTGTGGCAATGAGAAGAGCAGAGGTAACTCTGCTCGCTCTTTTCACTGTACTGAAGGACTTTTTACCCTGTGCAAGGTAACATCATGTGATACATGTTCAGCTGTTTAATTCCTCTCAACTTCATACTTGCAAATACATAAGACTGTCTTAACAAACTCTCTTCCATGGAGAATGTCAAAAACAGAATGATACTTCAAAGACTAAACCAAAGTCCACTGACAATGCTGGGAGTCTTTTCATTTAATGTGTTTTGTATTTCATACTAATAGAAAAGAGTGTTTTCATGAAACTGTATCTATCGGCAAACCAAATATGAATCTTACCTTTAAGAAAAATAGAAACATCTTCCAACTGAGGCACATTATCCTCTCTGTATCCACAGTACTTGGTCAACAGAGGAAAGTTTTTCAAATATTCACGACAAGCATGGGTGGGATAGAGTTTACTGAGTTCCCTAAACACCACCCCCCATGTTTTAATTTCTTCAGCTGTGTACTCCACTCTGGGAATGGGTTGACCACTGTAAAAAACACAATAATACAAAATACATTTGAATACAACCAGATTCTAGACAGACAGTGGATGACAAAATTTCTGTGAAAAGTATTATTTAAATAAAGGCAGATAGAGACTATTAAAACTATTTAAAACTATTTTAAAATGACAGCTAGATGCTTTTTTCTTAGAATTACTTCTTGATGTTATGTCGTACATATTACATTCATTTCATAAGAACTGTATTTCTTCTTATTAAGCAATGAGATTATTTCTTAATCTTTGTACATATCGTAGTAGAAAGATGGATTTCTTATATGCCATGTTCCTATACAAGAGCAGTACTTCTCCATTTATTGCCACTGATGCCTTTGCAAGTGGTTAGCTGAAGATCCTGATTCAGTCTAACTTGTAGATTCAGTAAGACCATCAGCAGACTGAATGCTCTATGCATTCTTTAAAATACATAATATTGACACAGTATCATTACTTAGCATTTTACAAAGTTAAGATTAGGCAATTACGTAGATGTTTGGAAATGTGTGGATCTAATTAATATAGATATATATTGTTTAGACTGTTGCTTACATGTGCAGGTATGTTTGGAACCCCAAATTCATGCAGGACTACATCATGAGGAAGCTAACCTCAGAGCCACCAGCCTAGCCTAGGTGAAACTAACCCTCTAAATACACCTCTCCTTTATTTTCTTCTGCACCATTCCTCTTACATAGACGTACAGAAATTGCAAGCAGGAGCCTTCCAGGGTACCTGCTATCTGTCTCTGACATCCAGGATTTGCCTTGTGTGGTTACGGCTAATTTAAAACTGACTGGCAGCATGAAGAGTGTGAAGGGCTCCTTCCAATTTGCACTGCCTGGTATTTAACTGTAAGGAATTTCCCATGCCATGAGCCATCATCTCATGTCCTTAATTCCCCCTAGAAACTTTATAATCTTTCTCTGGATTTAATGTTCACCATCTATAGTACGTAATCTGTGCAGACTGCCTTCTCCTCAGGTATCCTCTTTTCCCGTGCTGTAATGAAGTGCAGACTGGCAAAGGGATCCACAGGATCCTCCTCCACCCCATCAGTCCCCATCTCTCACTCCCCTGCCACAGGGCTGGCAACGTGGGCACTCCCAGCCCAGTGCTGCAGCTTCCCCAGTATCGCAGACAGCACCTGAACAGGCATATCAGGCTCGGGGAATCCCACTGCAGCAGAAGTGCAGTGCTGTGCTTTTGCTGGGGGGTTGGCTCCCCATCTCTGTCGTTGCCTGGTTCGTAATCCTGTCTCCACTACACGAGGTAACAAGGAACGGGCCCTCATGTCATATGCGGTTGCTGCTATGCAGTCCCTACATGCACGAGAGGATCATCTGCCCTACATTCATTCTGGTTGTCCTCTCATCTTTATTGAAAACTTACCATTTAATCCCCTTGCCTTTCACTATATCAAAGGATGTTGATCCATGGCAGTTATCTGTCAGTCAAAGGCTACTTGGTATGAGGTACACATACTTGCTAAGGAGTCACTGAATATCCAATACATCCGCTAGTTCCCCTTCAGCCGCTCTTTTACAGACACGACAAGAATTGCAACACATTTAGTGAAGCATTTCTCATCAAAAGGAGCTGCACTGGGTCCGTGCCCATTCTGTGGTGGGAGTCAGTCCTCCAGGTCTAGTATCTGTCTTCACCTTTACACTTTATCAGCCTTAAGCTGCCTGCCAGTTCACGGAAAGCATAACACAGCTACTCTAAATTGTACTGTACGTGACAGATACAAGCAGGTTGCTACTCCATCCACCTGGGGTTGCCAGAACACCATGCAGTAGCCTCATCCCTTTTCCTTAGACGTGACCACTACTACGGATACTGCCAGTACAGGTCAGCACTGGCCCAGCGAAGAAGAAGAAATGTGTGCACCAGTGGAAAAACTCAGGTTTCTATTCAGCCTGTCACTAGAGAGGTATAAACACAATCAAGGATCTGAAGCTTGGTCACTGCTCACTAAAAGGTTTGTAACTTAGTCATTGTTTCAATTAATTCATTAGTACTGAAGTAAGGTTCACTGAACTTTAATTCCTTAATAGGATTTATGCCCAGGAGAGCTGATCTTATTTCCAGCTGATCATGATATTGCTTTCTTTATCGAGACAATCAAGACAGCCAGAGTTGAGGGAGAACCTATGCCTTTCTCACTCAGCTCTGCAAATCTCATTTTCCTCACCCTCTTATTTCAACAAGCAAGACCCACCTTGCGCTCAAACATTTCAATAAATCACAGAAATGGCCAGCCTGCATTGCCAGTTTTCTTGTGGCTGACTCTAGAAGCTAACCCATCCTGAATTTTTATTTCCCCTTATTAAAATAGGGTCTTTCCATTTTGCCATGGTCATGAGCTATCAACTTATGAATTCCCTCTTAAACATTGTATTTTTCCTCCAGATTTAATTTTCTCAACACTTTTTCAATCCCTAATCAGTCTCAAAGGACTAATTAGCAAGATTAACACATTTTTCACTATCTTTAGGATAGAAGCTAAGTGAAGAAGGGAGGAATATTTTTTTTTTGGTCCATTTATTTCATACAGCTGATCTTCACTGCTGTGCTCTATTAACATGTCTTTCCCTTTAACACCCAGCACCAGCAAATATCTGCTCCTTCAAGATCACTGCTTAGTGTTTTTCTCTCTCCACTACAGAGGCTTCTTTATGTTCAAGCAAAGCAGAGCATCTACTACTATAGAACAGCAGCAATTCATAAAGGAGATGCTGATCCAGGGTTTTCAACTCAACAATTTTTTTTACAGAGCCAGTTCCTTGCAGCCAATTCTTTGCAGCCAAACCTCTTTGTTATTTTCTTAAGGAAACAAGTGTGGGGGTTTTTTTGGTTTGGTTTTTTTTTTTTACACTGGAAAATGAAAAGTAGAAACATATCAAGCCTCAGTAAGTGATTAGGAAGGTCACTTACCTGGAAGACACTCACAGGTTCAAGGCAATGTCCTGAACTTACCCCTAAGGGAAGCAGTCCTGACAACAGAACTGTTCCTTTTGTATAAATAAGTAAATAGCCATTAGACCACAGAAGAGAGTGTGATGAGACTGCAATGTAGCTTCGAGACACCTATATAAATTCTGAGCTCCCCAGCACGGGTAGCAGAAACAGCTTAGCTGTAGCAGCACAGAGTCCTCCCTGAGCTGATTTGCCTTTCCTTAGCGTGGCTTAGGCTGAGCTGCAGGATGCTGAGGGCAAATGTCTCCCTGAGCTGTCTCTACAGGCACACCCAGAGACAGACAGACTGTACAGCCCAGTAGATACGGCACATCCCTGGGATTAAGATAACCACTGCAGGAGACCTGAGGAGTATGAACGAGACTTTGCCCCATCTCAGGTAACTGCCCTAAGGACCGGCCATTTTGTGGTCCCCAGCTAAAAATATTTGAAGCATCTTGTTTTCCCTCTGCTCATAATAATAGGAAGAGTTTGAAATCTTTTAAAGATTTGAAAAGATCAGTAGGATGAAGGAGTACTTCTGAGCAGTTTTGCTGAAGTACGAAGCCTGGCCCCCAAATAACCTCTGGTTGGGCTTGTTTGATTTTTGTAATTTGCCTGCAGAAATGGTTCTTGAGCCTTCAAAATCTAAATAAGGAAAATATTCCTTTCCCTTATCTGTTTCTTCTGGGAATATGGAGGATTACTCTACATGATTTTTGTGAAAAAATGTTTCTCACTGGTTTCAGGGTGAAAAAAACCAAACCTGTGTAGCAGAAGACCAACCACTGCTTAGTGATCCAGCTGTGTGATCTTTCCAGCACTTAGGCAGCCAAGAGGGAGAAGGGAGGAAGGCATTTCCAGCAACTTAGCAGCTGTGAAATGCATGGCACTGCTGCTACCGTCATGGGTAAATGCAGAACTATCAGACTTACTGAAAGAACTCTAAGAGCACGTACAGTCTGCCCTCATCCGCAGGTACCTCCTTGACATTCCACACTGCAATAAATGCTAGGCAAGAAGCACTAACTCTACCACAAGCATTAGACTGAAAAAAAAGATAATAAAACAATCAGCTGTAAACAAACAAACAAAAAAACTGTCTCAATTTACATTTGAAAGCTGGCTAAACTGAAGACTTACCTTGGCAGCCTAGGAAGCTTCTCTACCAACCAGCTCCCTGCCCCCAGCAGGCAGCAGCTCATTGTGCTGGATGAATGTCATAAGCACCCAGCTAAACAAATGCCACCATGGGCAGACCAACAGTAGCACTTACACACTTACTAGATTGGTAATAGCTTAACGACAGGAATGGGACAAAGGTAAGGGAGAAATATAATCAGGATTATACGGTCACAAAGCAGAGTTAATCCGCCTGTCCCCCCAGCCTTCTAGCGCCCATACACTAGCCTTATACTAAAAACAAAAAAACAGAACTGAAAAACCTTCAAAAATCCATTTCTGAATTGCTTCCTGACAGGCCATGCCTTCTACGAAGGGAGAAAAAAATTGTTGTGTTTTATATTCTTTAAACAATGTTGACAGAAATCTCAAAGGAGAAAAATGAAAAACCTGAAGAAGTGTGGTAAAATGGAAAAGAACATGAAATTAGGATGTTCTTTCCCTTGAGAATGAGGGCTTTGGCCTGTTGCAAATAAAACCTAGAGTACAATTAGAATTAATTGAATGCTTCTGTGACAAGAAAATTGCAACACAGTAGGTATTTGTAGGTAGCACAGAAAGTTTCCTGACTTCCAGGAACGGTAGCAAATTGAAAATACTGACTTGACATGGGGGGAAAAAAAAAAAAAATCAAAATAAGAAAACACATACAGTGCATTTGTGCACAGGCACCAGCTCCACTAACTACAGAGAAATCCACTGACTGAGTTCTGAGAAATTTAGAGCTGTGTTGCAAAATTGATAAATGGCATTTTGCAGCGTCCAGTATAGTAAGCGCATGAGAAGAAAATAGTAATTTGGGGTTTTAGTGAGCTTGTCCAACTACGTAGGGATGCTAGATATGTGCAGTGCATCAGTTTGTCATTAACACATGCAAGCATTTGTAAAAGAGTTTCTTAAGTTCAAGCAGCTATGAATAAAATGCTGAAGAGATAGTGCTTACCTTTCAAATGCTTTACTTGCCCGTATCTGTACCGAAAATGTAACGGGATTTCAAGCATCAGGTTTGTCATTTATAGCCTACACTAAACTAGTCAAAGTTTAAAGGATGACTTTGTCTACTGTTAAATTTCATCCTACAGAGTTAAGTAGAGCATGAATTCTAACTAGTCAGCAGCATGGGGAAGAATTATGCCAGTACTTACTATTTATAGCTCATGGCAACATCCACAAAGTACTTTCTTCTCTGTCGATAGACATTGTCTTTAAATCCCTTATGCAAGGAAGAAGAGAGTAATTTACAATAAGAACAGAAAATTAGCTGTAAGAATTATAATTATAAAACATATCATTAAAGTGTTTATTTAGTACCTAATTATATTGTATTTTGATTAACACTATCTACTGGACTGCAAGAGAAGATAAGGATTTCTTCACATTTTCCCCCACCAAAGTCCCACAGGAGTTTTTTCAAGACAAGTTCAGTCATAGGTACAGTCATTCATCCAAGATGTTGAAAAAGGGAAACTTTTTCCTTGTAATTTTGTCTCACTCGGGTCTTCCTTAATCTGAATGGAAATCTACAGGCAGGCACAAAGCAGAATAATTTACCTATCCTTAACACATTTTTCTTTGCTAGAAGAATCAAGCACCCAGAGCTCATACGCAACTCATTTTGAAGATGCTACTTCAGCAGTTGCCATCTTAACCAACACATTAGGGACTGAGCGATCAGCCTCCAATAGCAAATATGCATATTGCTCCAACTTGAGTTACAGAGGAAGGGCTCTACCTCGTGGGCTACAGTAGGCTCATACCTTTTCCGTATTAAGCGCAAAAGAGCTGTATAACACATACACACCAGTCAGTTACAGCCCTCTGAGCTATTCAAAACTAAACCAAGATCTCTTCTATACCTATAAAAGATGTAGACACTTCAGGTTTTGGACTACATAAAGAGTTATCTATTTTGAAGGCAGAACTGTCAACCTCTTGAAGATGAAAAAGGGTAAAAAGTCATCTAAGTTCCCCAGTTAGGAGCCCAGAAAGTGCATTTAAGTTTCCTCTAGTAAGAGCTGAAAAGTAAAATGCATTTTTTCCTTACTGCTCACATACACAAAACACAAATCACCGAAGGGAATGAAAAGATAATGTCATTTGATTTGAAATATTTGTATGAGCTTCCAGAAAACTCAGAAGGCATTTTACTGCCCCATAACCAAAGCTGTGCTGCTAGGGCAGAGTAAGGGACCATGTCAGAGGACTGCAGAAAACCCTCAAGCCTCCACTCCTACACAGAAGAGCTTTTTGACTGGCAAAAAGTTGCTGTAATCTGGGGGAGCCTCCTTGTCTGCTTAATACCTTTTGACATAAGCGTTGAGTTGCTCAGCTGCAGACAGTTAAGAGCTGAAAAGTAACGGAAGACAGCACAGGGGATTTAAAAGCCTGTCACATGTAGTGAAACTGAGACTCAAACCATTAGCCAACATGGAGTAGGTTAGGGCTATGCTGCTGAAATGGTGCTATACTGGTTCTGTAATAGGGTAATTCTCTTGGTCCTCTTGACACCTACACACCACCACTAAGGAACAGGGCAGGCACCAGAAGTGGCCTGTGAAAGGCCAGTCACAGATTTTACAGTTTTTTCCCCCCATCTCCAATACTTAGCATGCTGCATAGGCTAACAAATGGTGTGTAAATTATGTTTATAAGAGTTCCCCCAAGTGTAAAATATATATTCATATAATGCAAATGTCTTTTTTCATTGTCTGTAAAACTAAAGGCAGATTTTCAGCAGAGCACTCAAGTATTTAATGAAGGCACCAGCTCAGAACATAAAACAGTATCAAATGGCCCGTCACAGTCATCGACTCAAGGCTAGAATGAGCTGCCACTACAGCCTCTGTTTGAACCAAATTACTGTTAATGGTTGAAGGTAATCAACAGGCTTTTCCATCCCAAGAAGACGTAAGGTAAATCCTAGTTTGTCATCAAGAAGTGCATGGCAGAAACCAGGATCCAGGAACACGCTCCCCAGCTGCGGGAAGGGCTCACAGGGATGGCTGGGAACCAAGCGAGGCGATGATGATTATCGCGGCTGACACACAGGCAGGTGACACTGGAGACAGGGAAGTGGGGCTGCCACGGGACACAGCAGTGAGGTTCGTTTGCTCAAGTGCACAGGCGTGAGGGTCTGCGCCCGAGCTCCCACCACGGCACGGCCAATGGAGCAGCTGTGGAGCAGATGGGACAGAAGGCAGCAGTCCAAGTGCCATTTCTGCACTGAGAGAGAGCCCCAAAGCCAGGGCCACCAGGAGGACCTGCCTCTCCTCAGCCAAGGCAGCCACCAGGAAGGAGTCTGCACAGGCACTGTAGTACCACAGTACACAGATGCATCACTAGGAAGCTCCCTACAACAAACTGATCTTTCTGCAGTCACTTACAAACTCTTCGGGGCCGTTTTTCACCATCTTGGACAATGCCAACAAAAATGTGTGTGACAAAAAAACTAAAGGAGACTGCAACCTACAGCTAGAGTTTAATCTGATTCCATAAGGCTGACAGTCTTATAGTCAGATATCTTGGTTCATTACCTACTTCCTTTCACCTGGAAGTTTCCTACAATACCAGTGTAATCCAGCCTATTTTAGGAATGAATACAACTAGCTACCACCACTGTCTTTCAGCCAAGTGGTCTAAAGGTAGAAACTTGGATTTATAATAAGTGAAAATGTTGTAACACAAATGCTTGCAATCATCTACCATCTAAAGACTGAGGGGTTAAGCATTTATGGACATCAGCCAAAAGAAATAAAACAATAACAAATCTATTTTTCTGCCTTTTGCACTGTGCATTTGGCACCACAGCAGATACAGCTTGTATGAATCGCAGGCTTGTCTCCTGTCACCAAAGTCAGGAAACAACATGAGACACCTTCCCATCTGCTGCATTCATGCAGAAACAGTAACATGTTGCTCTGTTTTATTTTGTAATTACCTCCTGAGTGCCCAAGGAAGTCTTCCTTCATAATTCTTCCTTCTCTGACGCTTAGGTTAATATCAATTCTTACCTAAGACCTACTTTTGGCAGAACCGAAGGTCATATTGATCTAAACTCTTCAGAGTTTGAAACCTTTCTATCAACTAGTTACTTTAAAAAATAAATAAATGAAAGCAGCACAAAAGGGGACATAGTTGTTAAACACTGAATAAGTTTTCTGGAGGACCTCTTTTTTGGGTGTCCTACTACAGAAAAGGAAAATCAATTCACCAAAACTACTGAAGAGAACTAAATCCCCACCTTCTGAAAACCATATGCTCAAAAAAAGCACTCAATCAGCAGCCAAG
Source organism: Haliaeetus albicilla (assembly GCF_947461875.1). Classification (NCBI taxonomy): domain Eukaryota; kingdom Metazoa; phylum Chordata; class Aves; order Accipitriformes; family Accipitridae; genus Haliaeetus; species Haliaeetus albicilla. The sequence goes on from NC_091510.1 coordinate 13,871,053, forward strand.
AGGCTTTTTATTTGACTGGCAAATAACCCGAACAAATTATCTGCAAGACAATTTTATGTTACACTTACAGGGTGATCTGCATCCAGCTCAGATCCATACATCAAAACTCTCTGTGAGCATTTGTCTAATTCAGATATCTTCCTGGGGAACCAAGGGACACAGTCGAGATCTGTAGAAGACAGAATATGAGTTGAATGTACTGGAGTGTAAGACTGTGGAGATACCTGTGCAAAACATTTGTCAGTGTCTAAATCAAGTGATACAAAAGCAGCCTTGCCTTCTTCATCAGTCCAGATGTTTTCTGGCGGATTGAGAGATACGATATTAGTTTGAAACTTGAGCAACTGGATTAGTTCATTAAATTCTTTCTTACTGCAGTCGCAGTCCACAAAAATTTCCACTTCTGAGTTCCTTCTCTTCGATTTTCGTGATTCAATATGAACCATACTCACATGTTTCTCCTGTGGAAAGATGAAATAATGGATGAAATACAAACATACCAGCTAGAAGGGCAATATTGATGGCATATTCCTCAGGAAAGTTTTTCCCAGTTATTAAAAGGTGCTTTCATTGAAAGTACTCACTTTGTATTTACACAATTAGTTAGTGACACTTAAATACTGAAGACAAAAAAATCTGTATACTGAAAGTAAAAATAAAACTATTATATTTACTGAAGAAATTAAACCAATTATTTAACTTTATCTACCAAGACAATCTCTTACAGAGGACAGTATAACATCAAAATTTTTAAAAAGATTTAAAAAAATCTAATGCAATTTTATATTTACCTTTGCTATAAATACTAAATTCTAATGCAATTTTATTAGGCAATGTGCATAGTAATGATGTTAATACAACTAGATTTGAGTGTGCTTCTTTAAATAGATGCTATTAAACATGTGCTACTTCAGTATCTCTTATGAACATGTGAGGAAGAAAATATTTTTGTGAGGATAGCTGTACATCAGTCCTCACCTATGTTTCTTGCAGTAATTATCAATAACCCAAAGTGTTAACAGTAATAAAATTATAACCTAATTTAAGCTATTCTCTATTACAATGTCCCCATCAAAACTAAACGATGCAACAAACATGAGTGTGTGAACACTTCTAGCATGAAAACTTTCTTAGGGGTTATCTCTCCCACCACAACTACTGGTCTGCCAAGGGTGTCATACAACAACAGAAAACCGTAACGTGTTATGGCTGACCTGATCTAGTGTTGTGATAGCCTTGTTTCAAAACAGGAGGTTGGACTAGATGACTGCTTTGAACCAATACTTCTGTTGACTCCGATTTTTTCCCTTTTTTTGCCAGACAGAAACTATCTGTTACTTTTCACAACTATCCTTTCACTTGCTCAGTGAAGCCTATAAAGCATCTTCTGACTTCCAAATGGGGAGAACTCCATGTTTGTACTTCCACTTGCCTGCTGTATTTTACATAAATGTCCATTTCAGATGGAGGTACCCTCTGGTACAGCCAACCAGCAGGCCCTGCTTTTACACCTCTGGATGGATATAAATTCTTTCACTGGCATGCTCCATAAGGTATGTATACGGTGTATCTCCTTAGCTAAACATTCACGTAACAAATTCACCCTGATCTACCCTTGGTTGAGTAGAGAACAAACCCTGTGCTCCCCTCACAGTACTCAAATCGTTAATGACTACGTGAATGGGGATGATATCTCTGCAACATCTTCCAGCCATGTTTTAAGAGTGAGTTACATGCCTATTCCCAAGAAGGGGGAGTTGCTGAAGTCCAAGATTTCAAGTATGAACCCATTCAAGCATTTAAGCCAGAGCTGCAGTTAGAGACACTTACCCCTTGGAGAGAAGCTGCATTGAAAACATGACGCCTTCTGCAGCTCCTATTAAATCTCTTAGGCTTCCCCTCTTTCTGTCAAACACTCCGCTTCCTGGCAGCCTCCCTCCCGTGGGTCTAACTCACCCCTTTACCTTGGCTGGGGAATCTAAGTATCTACACCAGCCTCGGGAACCTGCTCCCAGAGCCAGCTCCCATGAGTTAGCACTGGTATTGCTCAGTGCTCCCACACTTACACCCCTCTGATGGTGGGCTCCAAGCCAGCTCCTAACTTTCTCTTCGCTGCACAGCACAGACTGAACAACCCAAGACTTTTATCGTACTGCTTTCCTTTAACTATCCTCAGACATGCCTTCAAGCCCTCTTCAATTTATTAATAAGGCAAGCAGACTACATGCAGCACCAGCAGTCTGACCGAAAAACACTGACTGCATGAGGATCTACATGGGGACCAACACGTCACAATTTACGTTCTAGTTAGACACATAGAAGCCCTGATCCTGCATGCACCTAAAGATGCGTTTAACTTCATGACCAAACATTGTCGTGCAGCAAGGCTGCCACCACCACCTGACTGTATGTAATTTAGATTCTGAACAGCTCTCTGAAAGTGCCTCCTTTCATTGTGGCCTGCACAGACACCTTCAAATCTAATTTACAGTGTTCAGAATCACACGACGGACATCTAAAGCGCATGGTGTGAACATCAGCATCACTGTTAAACTTTAGTCCACAAAACCCTTCATGAGCCCAAAATGCTTTGTTGAATGGTCCATAAAATTTTAAGTTACTTTTATTCAATTCTGCAGAGTATAACCGCACTCTATTCCTTCTGCCACGGTCCGTTAGATTTATACCAACAAACAACCTGACCTCAGTAGCCTTCCTCAGTCCAGTCAGTGTAATGATTTGTAAGCTTTACCTGGAAGAGTCGGAGAGCTTTCACTAATCCACCAACTTCATTCTTCAAGGAAAACACCACGGCTGTCTTTCCACCTTCAGAAACAGATTCACCTTTCCCATTTCCCTTATTCCCTTTCTTTTCCTCATTTTTCCCAGAACTGGATCTGTTTAGCTACAAATGGATAAAGAACAACATCATCTCTGAGGCAAACAAGCATTTCCCAAAATTAAGTCTTTTTACGCAAAGAAAAATTTTTGTTAGAAAATAGCTGGAAGTCATCCAGACTTATTTTAAAAGGTAATGCACTGACTTGAAACCAGAATCACAGATCAAAGGCAGCTGCTAGAAATGATTGTGTAAGAGGCCAGTCCGTAAAAAAGAGCTTAAGGAAAAGCATATGAATGTTTAAGATATAAATATGACTATATAATTAGGGCAATGCTATCATTACTAATAAATATGATGCAAATGGAGACAGTCCAAATTACTGCAAAACTGCAGTGATGCTATTCTAACCTGTACCAGTCAATTTACAATGATTTACACTGGTCTGTATTTTTGTATTAACCATTAAATTTAAAACACAAACTTTATGTTCTCTGTTGTAGTACAATTAATGTTGCCATGTAATGTCATTTTTCCTGAGAAAACAAAACATCTGTTGATTATCAAACAAGGACATAAATACAAGCATAGACTGCATCACAGAATACCAGGTTGGAAGGGACCTCAAGAATCACCTGGTCCAACCTTTCTTGGCAAAAGCACAGTCTAGACAAGATGGCCTAACACCCCATCCAGCCGAATCTTAAAAGTGTCCGATGTTGGAGAATCCACCACTTCCCTGGGGAGATTATTCTAATGGCTGATTGTTCTCATTGTGAAAAACTGCACCTCCCATAGAAGATGAGCTGGCTTAGGAACTAAAAAAAAAATACAGGAAATGACACCATACTTGGCCATTCCTACATTCTTCTCACAATTTAGGGGTCAAAGACTGCTTTAAGCCAAATTTCAGCCAGCATTTTAAAAAAAAATGTAATTATATCAGCTTAAATCTTGTTGAGATGCCAACAGTACAGCCTTTATAGACAATTTTTATAAGATCGACCATGATTTTCAAAAAACAGCCTGCATTTTCCAATACCCAGGTTGTGACTCCTGGAGCAATTAAATCTCCAGTGAGATGCTAACTGCTTTTTTATCATCCATAACACAGTCACTGAAAAAATATGAAGATAGAAATTAAGAATCATATACAACTATTCCACATGGATTAAATTGTCCTTTAGTAAACTGTAAAGCAGCTTACAGAAAATAACGCAAAAATGAAGTTTTTAAACAGGTTTCATAACACTTGATGAAAGCCAAGTTAAATCTCTTCTTTTTTCCTTACAGGTAGGTTATCCCACTTGCATAATGTCTGTGGACCTGCAACAACGGACTTTAGCAAAGGGTCTCCCTGTGCTTCTAGAAGATTTTACAAGATTTTATCAAGTGCTTCATGAGCCAGCAAAAAATTAGTAAGCTTCAGCCCGACTCCTTTTCAAACCGGGTGATATAAAATGATTTTCTTAAAAATGGATATCGCTGACAGTGACAAGGCATTTGTATCACATCCATCTTAATGCATCCACATGGTTCGTGTCAATTTGGTTTACTTTTTTGCTCAATCCTAGCCCGCTCTAAAATATCTCCCTCTACTGAATACAGAGCCCACAGCTCTCAAGTCAGCTCCCACTGGATCTTCTGAGATTTTTTTTTTTTAAGGTACAAGGTACAGGTACAAATGCACTGAATTAAAAAGAAGGCTAGTTAAAATGCATAATCTTACCAAAAGCCACTCTTTAAATGGCACAGCCACATTTAAACTAGTTACTGGACATGCTAAAAAGTCCCTGTGGTCTTTTCTAATCATTAGACTACACAGAAACAATCTGGAAAAGCAATTATGTTTGTAGAATGACATATGATGAGTTTCAAACATGCTCACTTTTTAGTAATTGAGCTTATTTGATTCTGCTCAGTAGGAGGTTTGCTCAGGGATAGTTCAGGGGAAGGTCGCTTTTGTTTTAACTTTAATAATATTTGGGATTTGGCTGAATCCTTTTTACATACATCAAACACACAACCTCCACGTGAAGTGACAAAGGTGCCATTTTTATAGCATCTGTGATTTCTCACTGGGTCCTGCTTTCTAGAAGCTATGTACCGAGGATCCCATAGTCAACTGAGTGTCTGAAAATCTAAATACCATTGATTCCTCTGGGAAACGAGAGCACTTGGCACCTTCCAAGACTGTCACAGGTTGCCTAATACTCTCAAGCAAGCATTACCCGAAGCAATGACTGAAAGACCCTCTGAAGCATATGAAAACTAGAATACCTATTTGTTAGAAGCCCAGCAGAAGAGGCTGTGATATTGCAAGAACTCAAATCTTATCAGCCGTGCTCATTAGTACACTTCATAATTAAATAATGAGTAGGTCAATTTTCCTAATGAAAATGAATTATCTGGAGCAAGCGCAAGTACTCAGGAATAAAAGTCATCTATAGCAGAACTCAGAAAAGAAAGGAGCTCAAATATAAGGACAGTAAAGCAAATTTATCATATTTAATTCAATATTTCCAACAGAAACAAAGCATGTATGAATAGGAATACTTCACATTTTTCTATAAAGACAACAGGCCAGTTCACAACTGGTACAAACTGGTGCATTCTCTTCATTCTACTCAAGTGATCTGAATCTTCACGCGTTGCAAAATTTTACAGGAGGCAAAGTCTTCATAATCCTAAACATTTCACGTATTGAGAGCAGATTACATTATTAGCACCTATTAACATTCTTTACTCTTATTAAAGTAGATTCCTGTTCAAATATGTTTACCTGTAAGCGTACAGAACTTTATCCCGTGCTTGAAATCACCCAAGCACCTGTTGCACCCATACCATCATCCTACAGAGAACTGCTTCTACCTCCCGAGAGGGTTTTCAAGAGGGAAATTACATGATTCTCGCGCCCCTGCTAGAAGCTGGGAAACCTCAAAGCCTGCTGCTCAGCCATGGAAGTGCCATAGGCACCAAGGCAGCCTGAGTGCACGCGGTTTGTGTGCTGCCAAAAAAAAAGTTTTACGTTATCGTGCTCGGAGGCTTGCGACTGCCTCAAAAAGAACGGATTCGGCTGACGCGTACGGCCCGCAGGAGTAACCAAAGCCTTTCAAAATTCAAGCACTTAAAACCACCTGAACCGGACCCCAGTGCTGTTGTCTTATTCCAGCAGCCGCACGGTTCGCTCCTGCAGCAAGGCTTGGATTTCTAAGGCAACTTTCATTCAGAGGTTTTTGAACGAGACTGCCTTTCGAACGAGGGCCGATCGGTCGGCCAAATTCGCTCCGCCGGCCCCTGCTGAAAAACTCCTCGCCTGACCTTAAAGCGAAGAGGAAGGGGGACGGCTCCCTCACACCGGGCCCCCCGAACCCGACCCACCGGCTCTCTCCCCCCACCTCCGCCGGCGAAGCCCCAGCTCCCGGCCCCGCCACTTACGGTGAGGCCGCCGCCGGCGGGCCGCTCCTCCGGCAGGGCCGAGTCCAGCGAGAAGCCCCTCCGCGCCCAGTACTTACTGGAGAACATCATCATGGCGGGCTGCATGGGGCCGGGCGGGAAGGGGGGGGGGGTGGGCAGCGCCGCGCTCTGCCCGCCTCGCCCCGCGGCGGCTCCTTTTATACGCCCCCGCGGAGACTGATGGAAACCCGATTAGGGGGAGACCCGTCGCCGGGTGACGAGAGCCGCCGGCAGATAGACGCCCACCGCTCCCGCTTACCTCAGCCGCCGGCGGGGCGGGACGGGACGGGGAGCGGGGTGGGCGCCGGGCGCTGCCCAGCCTCGCCCGCCCCCAGCCCGGCAGGACACCCTCACAGACAGACAGACAGACCCCGGCCGACGGCCGTGAGGGCGGCGGGCACCTCAGGGGGGGAGCTGTGCCGACCGCCAGCCCGCGCTGTGGGACGGTTCCCGCCTCTGGGGCTTGCCTTCGGGCGACGGCCTCCACCCTTCCCCTCACAACGCTTCCCGCCTCGGCCCGGACGGCGGTCACCCGGGGAAGTACCGCTTTGAAGCCGGGGAAGCCGAAGCCGGGCGGCCATCTCCTTCCAGCGGGGGTTAGGGGGGCAACAGGGCAGGGGAGGGCTCCCAGCCCCCGGGGCTCTGGCGAGGGGCAGCGGGCTCGGCGGTGCCGGGACAGGGCCCGGCCGGGACCCGGGGACAGTGTGCCGAGGAACCGCGGGGACCGAGATTCTACAGGGAGAAGTTGTGTAGAGATGTTGATGGGAGAAACGGTTTGAGGTAGAGATTCAGCTCTCTGCCGTTGAGGGAGTACTGCGCTGAAAAACGGGCTGGTTCGGGGAAGGTGTAATAAGGGACAGAAATTACATCTCATAACGAAAGACCTTCCGAACCTTATATATTGAAGGCTGACTGGTGGCACGCAAAGGGCATTGCTGCTGAAAGAGAATGCTTAACCGGAGAAAGCTTTTTAATCAAGGCAGCAGTGGCTGTGGTGTCTGCCTGAGCTGCGTCAGGGCCAGACTCCCCGTCGGACGACTCTCCTCTAACCGCAGCATCAGTAAATCAGTTAATCAGCCAAGAAAGTAAAACAATCCCATACCAATCCTGGAGGGCTTTTATATTTTTATGTATGTGGTGACTTCTCTTGTCTCTGAAATACTCATGTCTCAGGGTGAAGATTGTTTTGGGTGTTTTTTTTAAGAATTCATTTACTACTTCATTTCAGACTACTATTAGCTCAGAAGTTTTAAGTGAGCAGAAGGCAACTGCTTAAACAGTAACTTGGCTGCAGCATTTAGGTACTGGCTCAGTCTCTCAACTCTACTTGCGAAATTGTTTTAGGGTTTTTAATTTCTCTTACACTAACATTCTGAGGTCAAACACTCATTTTGTCACCTACCACTGTTACTTACTCTGCCTGTAATTTCCTCCCTGCTCCTCTCATTTTCCAAAACTGTTCCATGACCTACTTTGAATAAATAAGTTACCTTACAGAGTGTACGACTGAACAGCGCATCTGGATCAGGAGCACCATTTCAGTAAATTTCCTTCAAATACATACAGGGTTTTCTCTGTTCCAGTGCACCAGGTGGGGGGAAATGGTCACTGAAAAGCACCATCGGTGACTCGCCCCGCAGCCCCCCCGAACAGGGGCAACCTAGCCAAATGCGACAGCCGGCATCGTGTGGCCTCAACTTGGTACACGTACAGATTGAGAGGAAAAAGTTAAAAGTCAGATCCCCCGAAGCTGAGACACTGAGCAGGGAGCTGCACAAGGCAAGCAGGAGGTATCACTCGTCATACTAAGCCTCACGTCACATCTAACTCTCAGCTGCAGATTGCCTCCTCTCACAACCTCCATTCCTCAGCATCTTACAACTAGCGTTTACAGATCTGCATCATCAGGGAACTCATTTTGCTCTTAAAAAGAGACCAACACGGAAGCACAACAGAAGATTTGCAACCATTTCATAGCTCCCGTGGAGTTTCACAGAATTTTACTGTTTGTCACAACCAGTAACAAAAACCAGCAAAAGCTTCCAGTCTAAACTGGCCACCGCCAGTCAGATGACCCCCTTAAAATGGACGGTCATGCTCGATGTTAAGGACTGGGACAGGTTCACAACAGCCTCAGAACTGGTGGGAGGCCTGAAGTAAACCCTTTTAGCTTCACTTCTCCAGAGTTTCCCATGTGTGAAATGAAATGAGGATCCTTTCTTCTGCTTGACAGTAAGATTGTAATAATATTTGGTTCCTCTACCTGCTCCTGCAATGCAAATCAATCATTTTCATTCTGCTAACCCACAAAGTTTTACTTCATTTTCCCAGTTAGGGGAAAACATGTCTATGTGCAATAGTTCAGTCTCATATCCTAAGTTATCAAGACAGATTCTCTGTCATGTTTATTCATTATTTTTAATAACGAGAAGCACGTCAGAGTCTTTGAACTTTGTATGCCTGAGATACCTAGACACAGTTCCTGCAGTCAGTTTACAAGACTGAGACCACTTAACACTCTCCAAATGCTCCAGTGACAAAACCGAGCTCAGCTAAGCAGGCTTTTCTCCTACCAGCATGACAAAGCTTGATTTTATCTACTGTTAGATGCTAGCTCTGCAGCTGGGACATCACACAAATCATTGACCCTACTACCCGGTACCTTTACTATCTATCACAGCTCCATGCAGTAACTAGAGCATGGCAAAGGTTTTCTGTCTCTCGTAACCTCTTCAGGATGACTCATGAATGCAAAACAAAGGTGCATTATGTCAGCAGGTACTTACGACAGGCAGGAAAGACTAAAATGCAACTATTTTAACCATGCTGCCTGCCCATGAATGCCACAGAGAGATTGCTTCTCCCTGGAGAGGAAGTTGTTCTTCTGCAACTTGTATTTTGTAGATGGACTTTCCCATATCAATGCCAGATTGAAAGACATACATTTATGGACTGAAAATGTTTATTTCTTCTTTGTTCTAGCTACAGTACAACAGGGCTGGCATATGGCTCTGGGAATACTGCTAAACTACAGATTTTGTTCAGAGTTCAACTAATTTTTCTATAGTTCACAGTGCTGTATATGTAACACGAGTCAACACTTAAAATTGCCTAACAAAAAAAAAAAAAAAAAAGGAAGTTCATTGAAGCAGCTATTCAAAAATATCTGTTCTACAATGTATGTCAGGGTGTGTTGGGTGGTTTAACCCCAGCCAGCAACTAAGCACCACGCAGCCGCTTACTCACTGCCCTCCTACCCAGTGGGATTGGGGGAGAGAATCGGAAGAAAAAAAGTAAAGCTCATGGATTGAGATAAGAACAGTTTAATAGAACAGAAAGGAAGAAACTGATGATAATAATAACAATAATAAAATGACAATAATAATAAAAGGATTGGAATATACAAAACAAGTGATGCACAATGCAATTGCTCACTTCTTGCCAACCGATGCCCAGTTAGTTCCCAAGCAGTGATCCTCCCAGGCCAACTCCCCCCAGTTTATGTACTGGACATGACATCACATGGTATGGAATACCCCTGTGGCCAGTTGGGGTCAGCTGTCCTGGCTGTGTCCCCTCCCAACTCCTTGTGCCCCTCCAGCTTTCTTGCTGGCTGGGCATGAGAAGCTGAAAAACTCTTGACTTGATATAAACACGACTGAGCAACAACTGAAAACATCAGTGTGTTATCAACATTCTTCTACTGAATCCAAAACATAACACTATACCAGCTACTAGAAAGAAAATTAACTCTATCCCAGCCAAAACCAGGACAGGGTGCCACACAGCAATCTTATTTCACTTTGCAAAATGGAGTTAATGTTGATAGCGAGAAATAACAAGATAAGCTTACTTTTACTTCCAAAAGGCATCTTATTACCTATAATCAGAATTCAGAAACTGCAAGATCCTCTTTAGTTTACACACACATATTTTCTCCTCCTCTCATGAGAGAACAGAGTCCCTGTTGTCTGAAATCCCAAGCTAAGCAATTTTTAAGCTTAAAAGATTGCAGAATTCTCAAGTGGAAGTTTAAATCCAAAGCAAGTTTGGGAGAAGTTTTCAATGTTTGAGCCATTTTCCCCCCCATAGAGATAGTGACTGTCTATTTCAGCAGTTTTCCTTAAAACTATTTGTAACATTTACTGGAGTTTGATGACATATACTAGCAACCTTAAGATCATCCATTTGATTTTAACAGGAGGATAAAATTCACAGTGCAGAGTAGCTAGTATACACCAAGAAATAATCTGAATTTACCGCTGGCTCTCCCAGGTCACCACCAAGTCTTTGTCTACAGGTGTGCTACAGCAGGAAGGAGAACTTTCAAGTCATCACGTGGCAGAACAGGGAAAGAAATGAACCTATGAAAAAGTATCAAAAAAGCATAAATAAAGACGGACTTCACAAGGATCTAAACATGAAAAGAACAACATTATTCAGTGTAAGGTCAAAAGGGCAAGGAGGAGAACAGATACACTTATTGTTAATGCAAGAGATGTTGACACAAGCAGAAAATAGCAGTCTCAATACCTAACCAAATTACAATTTAGTTGGTAAGAAAGACAAGGACTTTGTGAAATAATTGACAAGTGGACTAGCCAAAGGAGCTTCTTCAACAAGGAAAGAAAGATGTACAATCTCTTCCCAGATTATCAGAGATACACACACCAACTCCAAAGTCCATTTCTCTGAGTGATATATAGGTCTGCTGAAAAATCTGTGATGAGAATGTAGACTTAATTTTTAAGTCATGAAGATATGGCAAGCACAGGTTTTCAAGCAGCTAGCAAAACCATCCCAAGTTCTAGTAGCACTAAGGGGATTTTAATCAACCAGTAGCTGTTGGGAAAGGATATCTACCAAATGATAGACTGGCTAGGAAGATCTGGGAATACAAATGATAAATTTTGATCCAGGATTTGGAAGAAAACAATGAAAGGAGAGGCTCTGGTACATTTGATCTGAGCCAACAGAGAGGCACTGGTTGAAAATATTATGCAGAAGGTGGACTGTGTGAGAATGAACATAAAATGAATTCACGATCTTCAGCAAAAACAGGTTCTGAGAAGAAAACAGAAACTGACAATTTCAGAAAAAGGTACGTCAATAAATTCAGTTATTACAACCCCCAAGGGGAGGAAACCTAGAGCAGAAAGACAATTCTTTCCTTGCTTCAGGAAAAACCCAAAGTTTCATCAGGTAACTGTTTTACTGTAGAGGAAGTGTAGTCTTCTACTACACTTTTACTGGTAGTAGCGTAAGTCATTAGTTTGTCATTACCTTCAATTCAAAAAAGGAGCTTACCGGAGAGGAAAACTAGGACCAACCTACTAAATACGGGCAGCGTAACACGTTAACACATAGACAAAGGCTGTGGTACAAAATTCAAAGTAATCAGTATGGGACATCAAAAGCAATTTCTTCTTTAAATACAGCAGCAGCCAGAAGAATTGAAGTATTAGACCACTACAGAACATGAGAAAAGGACAAAACAGAAAAAAACTTAAAATCATCTAAGTATTTAATGCCTTTTTTTTTTTTAATAATTCTTTGCTAAAAGAATAAACTGTGACCAGGGGTCTACTATGATTAATAGCAAGGGCAGAGAGGTAAGCTCTTAGCTTTTAACAAGGTGAAACAATGTTGGAGAATATTTGGGATAAGTCTGATCATAGCAAATGACTTGGCACAGAAACCATGCTTACAGAGTAGGCTCATTAAATCTCTGCCATCAATAACTATTTGAAGAACTCATGGGATGGACAAGTGACAAAAGCCTAGGAAAACACCAAAATTATATGCATTTTCAAGAAGATACTGGGGAGGAGGAAGAGCTGAAGAATTATGGACCAGTCTAATTTCATTTGTTTGAGAGAACAGAAGTACCAAAATTATTTGTAAAGACCTGGAAGATAACAGATGATTAAACAGTCAAGATGGATTTGCTGAGAACAAATTGAGTCAAGCAAATCTCATTTCCTCTTATGACAGGCCTGTGGACCAAGGCAAAACAATACGTGTCATTCATCTTGATGGCAGTGAAGCATTTGGCATGGTCTTTCATAACATTCTCACAAGACAGATAAGGAAACCAGGTCCCGATGAAACCAATAGATCGGACAAAGGGGTGGGTTCACTGTTAAATGGAAGGGTGCAGAGAACAGGAGAGCCACCAGTACCTACTCTCACTCCTATACTATTTAATAATAACCTAAATGACCGTGTAGAGACCACCCGTCAATTCCCAAACTGTACCTACCTCAGAGATGCTGTAGAGTTACAAAATTTAAACAGATCTCAACAGGGGGAGGGCTACTTATAGGCGACCAGCTGCACCATTAGAAGAGAAGGCAGAGCTCCCATGAAGGGCGTGAGAAGTTAACAGAAAATCACCAGCTCCATGCCATCATTCCACCTGCCCTGGAAGTCCACAAACACCTGAAAAGTGCTTGCATAATAGACTGCAGGATCTACAAAGGTATCCTCCAAACAGATTAGACAAGCATCTGGCAGAAGAGAGACATGCCTTCCAACAGGAGATAGTCTAGCTAGTCTATCATCGACAAGCTTTTAAAAGTACCTTCCCATTCTGCAAATCTATGATTTTAACAGACTTGCTGTATGTATATACTCAGGTGTACACCTCACAGTGAAAAAACGTGTGGTGTGATCAATCTGGTTAGAAGAACTGCTTAAGTCTGAAATCTATCAGCTCCGTTATGTGGTTCACCATACAGTGCACAAATCAGTCATACCAGCACAAAAGATGTAGCGGCACAGGGCAGAGAACAAGGAACTGGGACTGCCACTTCTGGTAGCAGTAGTTGCACTGTTGTTGCTGCTTGAGCAATGATCAAGTCCCTGAACCCGAGTATCTGTACATTGAAGACTTTCGTGGTCTCCTGCATCAGTTTCTTTAACAGCAAAACCAGAAGGTGTGTGGAAGCTCTCCAAGACCAATGCCCAAAGGCAGCATGCACCCACATAACTTAAAGGACACCTGGACCAATTCATACACCAAGAGTGTTTTGGAAAAGTTTCTGGTGTTGCATCTCACTGAGTTATGACAAGCAAAAGAGCAGCTGAATACAAGTTGCTTATATGTAATACAACTACTTTTTGCACCAGGTCTAGATGGACGCTTAAAAAGTGTCTGTCCTCCTTGCTGAACAGTGCCTGCACGGCGCTGAGGCTCTCTCGCTTCTTTCCCCAGTGGTGGGCAAGAGGTTGAGAGCGGACACGGCTGGGACAGCCGACCCAAACTGACCAAAGGGATCTTCCATACCACATGCCATTGTGCTCAGCAATAAAAACCTCAGGGGAAGGAGGAGGAAGCAGGGACATTCGTGGTCACGGCGTTTCTCTTTCCAAGGAACCTGTGCTGAGGTCTTGCTTTCCAGGAGGTGCCTGGACATCTGCCTGCCGATGGGCAGCAAGGAATGAAACCCTCTTTGTGGTTGGCTTGCAGGAGCAGCATGTGCTTTCCCTGTTAAACTGTCACGTTCTCAGTCCACGAACCTTCTTGCCTGCCTTCTATTTTCTCCCCATCCCATGGGAGAGGGGAGTGGGCGAGGGGCTGGGTGGGTGCTCGGCTGCTGCCCAGGGTCAACCACAACACACAGAGAGGAACCAAGTGACCACCATTTGCTGAACTGCTAGCCCAGGCAAAAATTTAAGCTCTACACAATGGGGCTCTGCAGTTAGTTGGTTAATAACAACACAGAAACAGTCTAAGAACTAATGTTAAGGTAGAATACGTGTAGCCTGTATAATCAAAATATATACTATAATAGAATTCCTTCAAAACATAACCCATCTAGATGACTTCATTTATTTGAATTACATGGACCGTTTGAAATATATATTTGATTCAAGTGCGAAATTCATTTTGGATGAGGCAAAAAGTGACATCCCTACAATACATTTTGTTTGCAATTCATCAGAAAATTCAGTTTGTGCCAAAGATATAGTGATTTAATGCAAAAAAATAGCACACATTCTCTAAAAAATATTTACGATTAAAATCCCCACTTGTGAAAAATGAAATTCAAGCTTAATTTACACAAGGCCTGCACTGCAATAACATCACTTAATTGAATTGCAGACATTCTCAATTCCTGCTAAACATGAAGCACAACTCATCTTTTAACACCACAAAAAAAGGATTTGAAATCAAATATAATAGCACACATATATGAAATCTGTCTGTTAAATGCTCAGTTACGTGTCTGTGTCTCACCACCTTATCTATGCTCTCAGACAGTCACTTCGACTATTGAGGTAGATATAGGTATGTAATTGCACAAACAGAACCAAGGGCTAGGATTTCCTGCCTTAATCCCAGCCATCACAGAGCAGGTCATGGAATTTCTCTCCTAAGAACAAGCACTGACTTCTCCACCATGATTCTTTCACACAGAGAGGGCACCAGCCACTGACTAGAAATATTCAGAAAAGAGTCAACGGATTTGAAAAATACATTTTGATATTTAGCCAGCCACAGACAAAATCATGTTACCAGCCACTTTTCTACAGCCCACAGACCAAACTTCAGTTTTAAAGTTGCATCTATACAAGAACATTGACTAAAACTGAGTCTGAGGAATACTTAAACACATTTCCTAATCAAATTATTACTCCTGCACGCAGCCCACTTAATTACTTTTTTCCAATCCCATTTGTAACGTGAATCAATGCACAGATGCACTTTTCACTAACCTGTTCAGCTTGGTTGTTTGTTGTTTAACAAGGAACAGTTTGAGGAGAACATAGATTTTACCTACAGAAATTCAATCCCAAACTTGGTAAGGCTTCATTTGCATCACACTAGGATGCATGAATTGTGCTAGCGGTACCAAAACTTGTTCACGGTCCCAACTGTGAATGCTAAATAATTTACAATAAAAACTCTTTTTCAAGTTAGGCAAGAGTCTTTTAACAGAAAGTTATTCAGAAAAGTGAGGGAAAAGTGCCTTGCTTATTTTGAACTACAATAGCATCTCAAAAAGTGAAAGCTAGAAAAATACCTTTTACAGTTTTCTGAAAAGTTTCAGCAATGGAGCTTTGATGCAGTGCTCAAGACTATATTTGAAAGTAGTGAGGAATCTGATTCCTCAACTGCTTTGGCCAGTTAGAGCCAAAGAATTTTAGATAGTAATATGTGAGGAAAAACTAGAAAGAATAACTGAAGAGGCACCATCAGCCATCTTAAATTTGTCCACTAGAAAACTGCAAAGGTTTTAAGAAAAAACTTGTTAGTGACAAAACTGAGCTTGTTAACATTAGTGCCTTCATTTTAATTAAACTACAGATCAGACCAAAAACATTGCTAATACAACCAACATCACAGTAGTTCCACATCTGGTTCTTAAAGCAATCAGGACCTGTTATAACATATACGTGGCCTTTATATTCTTTAGGAAGATCACCCACAATAATGAATACAAACCCTCCACACCTGACATGGGTTTGAAGGCCACTGGCTACCACGTTCACTGGGTGCAAACACAGTCATAGGTGCACAGGACAGACACACATTTGCTAAGTGTATTCAATGCAGCTGAAGTGTTAAGTGGTTACTATAGGCAATTAAGTACAGCATCATCCTTTTATAGTTTGTTTTTTTTTTTTTTAACCTCCCAGTATTAAAACCATTCTACGAACATTCACATTGGTCCAAACTTCCAAGAAGCTTCAGCCAATTCTCCTTTTTGTAAGCTATCCTCTTGCCCTCAAACAGAAGAAAAAGTCCTCAAGAATGTACTTTTGAAACAAATAAAATTGCCCGAACAGGCAGAATGTGAAAAATCTCTCTCAAGGAGAGACCTACATAAATGCAATTTTTACTTTGGAACAGGTAACACTGGAATACTGCTACAATTGGAAGTACAAAGTTTTAAATGCTCACCCCCAAAAGATAATTATCTTCAAGTCAAGCATTTAAAAAACCCAACCAACCAAAAAACAGGTTTGCAGGAACTAAACAAGCATTGCCTCTTTTATAGCCTGACAACTGTAACCAAAAATGTGTTCAGAGTTAATTCATGTTTGTTAATTCCAAGCAATCCAAATCATTCACATACAACAAATACATAATTCCACATCCAGAACCTCCCACCCATGGCATTTTTTCAGCCGTCGTGATCATGATTAAGGCCTCTCACAGTGTCTGCAGTCTCAGCTTAGACCAAATCCTTCCCTCACAATCAGAAACGCTTTGGTGGAGGAGGAGGTTCCTCTCGATTGCAACTCTTTGCAAGGCTGCCTATCAGCAGGAAGGAAGCTACAGACAGCGAACGGCTGCAAAGGGCGTTTCATCTTCTTGTTGGGAAGCGGAACAAGCCTACCTACTCCAAGCTTCCACAGCAGCTGCTCACTGTTAATGCAGGAGCAACCTTCTCATCCTTGACATCCGAGTGCTTAATATGAAGGGAAAAGATAACAATTATACCCAAAAAGGAAAGGCAAAACTTTAAGGGCTGGTAGTTATTTCTTAGCAGCCATAGCTGTAATTCTAAGAAATTTATTGCTAACAAGTAACAGAATTCCACTTAAATATGCTTTTCCTAAACATTTGAATATTCATGTTCAGTCAGTTACGATTTTCTTCAAGAACTTAGTATGTTGCAAATAATTTTGTGGCTGCATGTCCTGAATAACTCAGAGCCATGCATAGTTAATTGACAGACTTGCCCATTGCATTCATGAGTTTTAGACACTTCCCTCCCCCCTTTTGTAGTCTCATTTTAACATAATTTCTGACAAAAACATTTTGCAAGTACACTTCAAAGTGAACTAGGTACTCCAAAAATACTGAAACTGACTTGCTTAGTATATTGGAACCAAAGTGTTGGTTACATAAGTTCTAATGCCTTTATGTATTCTACGCCACATTAAATGAACTGCCAAGAAGCACAATGCTCAACAGTGAACAAAGGCATGATGCTTCACAGTAATTTCCTGGACAGGAAATGAAAGGCTATAGATACGCCGAGCCATGAATCCTTGACTCTTACCGCATAAGACTCCTCTTATTAACTGATGAGAGATAGCACACTGACGATATTAAAACCAAAATCTATACTGATTCAGCTCTCCACTGTTTGTTCACAACTGGTGAGAGAAGTTTATTCAGGTCTCAAATTATTGTAACAACTTGATTTATCTATTAAAGCCTTTTTATATTACTTGTATTTGCTTTAGATGGTACAAGTAACATTTGTAAAAGTAAACTGCTCCAGAAGAAAAGAAAGCTCCACCATATCCCACACATCAACAGCCTAGAGATGAAACGCATGTTCCCCTCTGTAATAAACAAGTATTCCCACTGCTCTTCATTACTCACACATGCACAGTATTGATGGACTAACCATCGTTAGCTGTCCCCTCTATCTCGTGTTCTTACATCAACAACCAGACAACTAGATTTTTTTTCTCTAAATATGATTTAATTAAAAACACTAAATCAGCTTTGATTTTTATTTTATATATGTACAATAGTTACCAAATAATGAATACACTGAATCAGTTATGTTAAATTTCACATAACGTCAAAGGACATCAGCATGGCATGGAATAAACTCACACTGCCTTTTGCATATACAAAAAATGCATTAATGTTAATTGTGATTACTATTTTGGTTTGTGGTTTGTTTTTTTTATAACCTGCTTATTAATTCTCCAAATAATCTTGGCATAAAAACAGTGTAAGTAGTTAATTGATCAGTTAATACATTAGCAAAGATAAACATTAGTAAAGTTTGCAAGAAATCAATTGCAAAATTACCTCAAGTGTAGAACTGAATGTATTCACATGAAAGTTACCTTCAGTTAGAAAAATTTTGAAAAAGAGCCCAAGTTGGAACTATGCATTAATTTGGTCAAACTGATTCATATGAATGAACAGTCAAGTTTATTCAGATATTGAAAATATGACTATCCTTTTAGTATTCACAAACATTTGTGTATATAGTGTGTGTAGGTGTGTAAATATATATATGCATATATAAAGTGAAGATATGTTAATGTAAAAATATACCGTTCATCCACTCCCAGTTACACAAAATTCAGTATTTGGACATTAAACTGTGTAAGTATAAATGTCCACTTCAAATCTACATTCAACCAGCAACAAATACTTAGAAGTATTTTTGTAAACATTTGAGACAGGGAAAACCCATTCATTTACAAAACGATCCTTCTTTAACACATGAGCATCTCTTAATCTTGAAAATTTTGTACAGCAGCTTCAGCTGGCCTATTATGAATCTGCTCAAATCAAAGAGCTCACACTTAGATCAATACGTGTGAAAGCTCAGCAAATGCACCATTTCCAAATTCATTCTTAATCACCATCCATTTCCAGTTCACCAGCAAAAAGAAAATGCACTTGGCTACAAAAATATTAAGGAATGTTATTGAAAACAAAAGGCTATTTTGGTAGAAGAAACTACAAAAATAGTTGAGTCATGTTGTAAAGCTTTAATGCAAGAGCATTACAGTACAGATTTTCTTTCCAACCTTAAAGCTTAATCAACACCAAATTTAAATATCCATCTCTCAAGTGCTTGAAAAAAACGTGCTCAGTAAAAGTCTGTCTTCAATTTAACCAACTGTAATTACGCAGGTGTCAAGCTCTGCGTCTCAGACATCTGTTGAGTGCTGTCTCTTGTTCCATTGGCAGCAATTACAGGTGTTGAGACACTCTGGTATAATGACGTAGGACAACTCAACACAGCTCCACTTTCATCCTCTCCAGTATCTGAATCTGGTGTTACAGAACTGCTTTCTATTCCCAGGATCTCACTAACTGCTTGAGGCAATTCCTAGAAAGGAGAAGGGGAAAAAATATAAACATTAAAAAACACTGTTATTAAATTTAAAAAGTTAACAGTAAGGACACCCCCCCCCCCCCCCCATAAGTATTTTTTCTTTTGAATTTAGCTGTACTGAAAGCATCTCTCAGCATTAGTTCCATTGAAGTTACCAGTGTCTGGATCTGCTTTTCAAAAAGACAAAGAGGACAGGCTGAGGAATCAATTCCTAATCAGCAATATAATCTTCATTACAAAAATAAAAGTCTAAACAACTATTATAATTACACTTCATGTTATTGAAATTAGTTTTATTGAGTGACGACTGGTTTCTCCCTAATAAGTCTGGTATGCTTTCAGTGCAACGCACCTTTCACCTCATCTTTCTCAAGCACACTGAACATCAAATTACTTGTACTGAGGTTATCTAGTAAGAGTTAAGAAATCATGACCAAAAGGCATAATCCAGCTTTCCCCCAGTGAACAATATTACTCTATAAAATTAAACACTCTTGCTTATAGACTTTTAGAATATAGGTGCTGTATAGATACAGCACATCCTTTATCATACCCAGGCATTTAGTTATTTCGCAAGTCATACATGTATAATTACAGCCAGCTACATACTGTTACTACCTATAAACGCTCACAGTAGATATATTTAAAGTATCTTTACCTTGCAATTCATCATCTGCATAGAAATTGCTTCTGCTTTGCAGAGTATATATTCCACATCAATTTTCATAGACAGTTCATTGATATGCTAAAAACACATTCACAAAGAACAGTAAGCATGATAAATGGTAAACATGCTTTGTTGTGAAATACACTACTACTGTACTGCACTGCTAATAAGTATCACCTTATAAGCTTGCCCCTTAATCTATGAAGTGCTAAACATATTCTATTTGCTTTGACAAATGGGTACTGAAAGATGTAGTATGCAACAGCTGGCTTTCACCAGTATCCAAGATCTGCAAGAAGAATCCATGGTATTTCTAAATGTGACAAACTATCTAGCCCTCCTAGGTACCCCCCAGCTCACATTTTCAAAGTTCTAACTAAGATTACAGAAGAAAAAGCAAAAATTAAACATATTAAGCAGTAGTCTAAGGAGGAGAACAGTTTTCTATTTGTTAATGATCTTATCACTAAACACAGACATCAAATAAATGATTTTGAAAGCACAGAGGACATTCACTTCACATTTAACCCTTCACAAGACAGTACACACCTTTTCCTCAACATGAAATAGAAACATATTGCATTAACACCAAAAAGTTAATTAATATTTAAATAATACTTAAGAATTCAGTACCTTTAATATTTCATTAAAGCCATAGTGCTTGTCCATTATTTGCTGTTTTTCAGATTCTAAGATAGCACAACAAAGAAGAAGATGAAAATTCTGGCAAGGCAATTCCGTCCACATGACCTGTTAAAATATGAAAACCACTTTTGAGATGCTTATGCTTTTCCTCTGAAAAAAAAGGCAATCCTTGGAAGATAAGTGACTCCTCAAGCTGAGTGGCTTAACTAACAATAAGCTATTTTTGAAGGCAACCAAGTATTTGTACAATTATTTGAAATTTTTCTTTTAGCTAATTAGTGACAACTGCAAGTATGAGTCACTAAATGCTTATCTTGTTCTTTAAGACTTCTGTGCCTACCAGGTTGTCCCCTATAATGCTATTAAGCTGCCTGAGCTTGCGGTCTTGTGAATGTGTGCGTTCTGTGTCAGCCCACGTGAAACTCTCCTACTCAAAATTACTAACTACGTGGAAGTAATTAAAACTAACAAATTGTGTGGCTTAGCGTGTCTGCATTAAGTGTGAAATGGTAGAATTGTGTCATGGTCAGCAATTTCTCTAAAACAATCTAATGGTTATAAATAAGGTGCCAAAGTTGTTCCCAATCCCCCCCACTACAAGAGCCCAAATACATGTACATGCAGGTGTTGGGGGTGGGTGGGTGTTACTTTCTGACTGCAGACACATTGGCTTTTGGTCCCACAGAGGCCACAGATAATCATTCTCGAGGTCACTGGGACTGAAATGTGCAACCTCAGTATTAATACTCTATTTTAGCACGTTCATGAGAGTCAAATCTTTAAAAAAAAAGTGTTGGAAGAGAATCCGTGTGGTGGGCAGAAAGCTGGAGAACAGTTTTGACAACAGAACAAAGGAAGAAGAAAACCAAACATTGTTTGCATAAATTAGTCTGACAAACAGATAAACGGATTTAAGTCAATGGATTTACTCTCAAAAAAGGCACATAAAAAAAAGCAGGCTCATGAAGATTCAGTTTTACTTCATTAGTAAAAATTTTCTTGCTTCACTATTGATAGAAAACAGCCTTAAAGCTCAACAAAAGCTTACTTATACTGTAACTTTTATCACTAGTACATGTAGCCCATAAACAGAATTGCAAAAATCAAAAGATATCCAAACCAAGTTCACCCCAAATAAAGTGCAATTAATCTTCAATGTTTCAATTCAGATTCAATTCACTCAGTCCAGAACTAAATTTGGTCTCTTTTTCAGGTATCCAGTATTTTGTTAAAGCACTCTCTCACTTCAGGAAAAGGGCTGGAATGTAAATAGGCTGATAAATGATAACAATCATATGAAAATGCCTATAGTCTACCAAATACAGTCTGTCCACACACTATTGGGTTTATTTTTTTCACTCCTACTTCATAAGAAGGAAATATTGACAGCTGTACATGGATTTGGTTCAACATCAAGTTTGCACATAAAGAGAGCAAGCTACTGCCCACACATTTCCAGTACACTCAAACTCTCATGGTATGCATACTCTGAATCATCTACAACAATCACTAATGAAGCGTATCAGACAACAGGCTGCCTCTTGCCATTAAATCTAAACCAGAATATAGATGATGGAAACAGGGTATGGGGGAAATTGAACCAAAATATAGATCTGTATCACAGTTACATTTTTATAGACATTAACAGAGTATTTAACTTTCCTGTCTACACTTTAATGCTATCCTACTGACATATTTACTTTAAGAAGTATTTGCTTCAAGCCGTAACTTCAGTGGAAGCTGGATCTGGCTTCAAGAGCAGAAAAAGCCCCCAAAATACTAACAAGGATGTTTACAGACATTCTCTCCTCTGTGAGGAAAATTAGCAGCTGTCACCAGCTGCTAACACCAGCTGCAAAAAATTCCACAGTTTCTGCCACCATTTCTGATACACCTTTCAAAGTCTGGAGCAGAGCATGCACTTAAGCTTAAGTATGTAAACACATAACAGGAGCACCACAAAGTGCTTGGAAAATGATGAAAGAAAAACAGCATTTAAGTTAAGAATATAAAAATACAGCACTTGACTGCAATTAACTCTTGTCCTCCTATGTCTTTTTGATAAAGCCATGCAAGTAAGGACTCATTTGTTCTAGCGCTACCTCAGCATCCATGAATATCTGTAACCAATACTAGCATATATGTAAAGTAATTTATCACTAGGTCATGCTGGTTTTATGCTATGTGAGCTGTACTAGCGTAACACTGGAGATAAGTGTGAGCTAGCTGTGTCATTTTGTTACAGAATTTTTCTTCTGGGATTCTTTTTCTACCCCGTCTTCCTGCACCACCTTGAGAATGAAGCAGCTCACTGTGCAAAGGAAAGATTAAGAGCTGGCTGGAATTAGCAGGTAATATTCTATGTCCCTCCAGTGTGAAGGAGGGACTGAGCTGCTTTCAATTTTGGGACATCTAAGCAGTGATTCAGTATGCTGTCTATCTGGGCTGAGTCTAAGAGACACTGCTAAAATGTACTACAAATAATCCCACCCACAGACAGAGCTGTTTAACCTGCATTCATATTTCTGTAAAAAGGTGTTGCATAGAGCATTGCAAGTAACCGCAATCACGTAATGTGTCTCAACTTACCCCAACAACGTGGAATGCCACCTCCCCAGCGGTGCACTGCCTAGCACACCCTGAGGTACCATAACCACCCACATTTTCTACCACAATCTGATTATTATGGCTTTTGCTCAGGAAATGGGAGGGCTTGGTTTTAGCCTCTACTCCAGCTGATAGGGACTGGCATCTCCCATCCCTAAGGTGAATGTCTATTTTATTTATTTATTTTTTTATTGAGATAAAACACTGGAAGTCATGAAGCCAGTGGCAACAGGGAAAAAGTATCCAATGCTACCTTAGTGGCTGAGGCAACTTGGAGGACAGAAATGCAGATCCAAAAGAACACCCTGAAATTCATAGGTTAAGACCGAAAAAGCCCCAGAAGTCCTGGAACCTGGGACTGGAATCTCAGGTGGTACTTCCCCATCTTCCCATTCTACCCTCTGCAATGGTAACGTCACCTTCAAATGGGTTCCCTCAGTTCACGTGCTATTACAAAACAAACAGCACATGAATTTTGCTCAGACTGAAATACCCTAAAAGCAGTTCGCTTCTCTTTACTGATTAGAGAGGAAAATGGTCTCCTGTACCTATAGCTTGCCTTCGTAAATCCCACATACACACTCCACTGATACCAATGAAGTTGCATAGCTGTGAAGAGGGAAGAAAAAAAAAACCAAACCAAAACCAAACCACTGTTGCAAGCTGGACTTCAACTGTGACAAAGGTGACACTAGCTTTCACATTAAAACATCAACATAATGCCTTAGTTTGTTTTAAAAAGGAAAGCAAGATATCCCCTTTCCAATGCCGTATCTCCTAACAAAGAAATTAAATACTTGTAGTAAACATACATTATGATGTGCTAAAAGGAACCTACAAGACTAGGTTTCCATCATCTTCCTAAGACAGAAAAAAAATATACTTAAGAATTAGAAATATAGTGTGTTTCTTTTCTGTATGCATGCGTATACACGCATTAAAGCAGAGGTGATAAAAACATGCTAGCCTGGGACTATAAACTATAAATAAAAGCACTGTTGTCATCAATTTAAAAAGAAAAATTAGTCTTTAAAAAAAATACTGAAAAGACAACATAACACTGAGGGGAGAAAATGAGATGGCTGAATTTTTTTCCCCCAAATTATTACCATTTATACCTTGGACTAAGAGAATTCTTTTGGGTTTGTATATTTTGGTTCCTTTATTTATGAATGTTATTCATAAACTTTTTAGTCCTCTTCAGTTAAAATATCACCTCAATACTCTATGATAGTAAATTCCACCAACTGATGATAACAAGCTAAAAAAGATTTACTTTAGACAGTTTTAAATACTGGTCCTCCTCTTTATGTGACTCCTTTTTCATTAGTGGAAAAAGTGAATAAAAGCGTCAACATTATTTTTCATCATACCAGAAACAACATTATTTTTCATTATAGTACAAATTTTATGCATCTCAGTCCTGTTCTTTTCATTACCCTTCTGTTCCCCAGCACAACTCTATGTGATGTTATGTCCTAGAAAATACTCCTTCCATTCATCTGAACATTTATTCTCTTGTTTGGGAGTTTTCAGTGGATACTGTGCTATTCTTAAATGCATCTTAGACAATAAACCTGTACTGTTGACAGACTTCTCAATTTTCTTGGAACAAAGAATTAAAAGGGTGTTCAACAAAAATGTTAGTTCATCTTAATTACTCCATCTGATCCCAAGATCACCTAAATAAAAAAAGATCTCATTAACCTGGAATTATCAGAACTCCCACATTTTCATGTTTTACATTATGTTATTTGGCATCATAAGGCCTTATCATGAATCTGACATCTGACATCCACTATCCCCTTTATGGTTTTGGCTAACACAAAAACTACCCTGCCAGTGCTTCATTGCACTTAATCTATAAAGTACTACAAATATCAAGGAATTAATCAGACACACATACACAAATGCTATTTCTTCTAGCATAAGCTCTCTTCCATTAAAAGTTAACTGGTACTCTCCACTTACTACTTTCACTTAAGAGCCTCATCTGAAGGATCCTGTCCAGACCTTTTTGAAAAGCCAATTTATCCCCACTAGCTCTTGTAAGTATTTTTTCATTAACCTCCCAAGTTGTTGGTTAGGCTAAACAGACATAACATATGCTAATAAGTCCTCACCTCATTCCACTGATTCAGTTTAAAAAAAAAATAAATCTATTAGAGTATTAACCACTTTGCAGAATCATCTGTGCTTTTTGTTCTAAAGTAAAAAGACTGCTCGGGTTTTTGTGATGAAATATCTTCTTACCTCCCAGAGTCGAAGAATATCTTGAAAGCTAAATTCCCTTTTAAATCTGATAAGAAGCCATCGGAAGCAAAAATAAAGGTAGCCTGAGTCTTGAGATTCTAGGAATAAGAGTGTTACATTTCATAAACACCAAATTTGGTTAAGACAACAGGGAAAAAAAAAAAACCAAAACAAACAACAAAACCCACATACTTTACAGGCACACAATCATACCTTTTTTTTTTTTTTTTTTTAAGATGGTAGCCCCTTTTCAGAATCAAAGATATTTGCCAGAGAACGGTATATTTTTAAAATCAGTAACAAGATGACCCTGTTTTTCAATAGGCATGGAGGAATTATTGAAATCTTTTAGACATTATTAATTTACAAGTCCTGCATTCATATAATATTACTATTGGAATTACATTTAAAGACTGGTAAGGATATCAGTGCACACAGAATGCAACAGGTTGTTTTAGTTATTGTGCATGAATAATACACCTACCTAAATAACTGCAAAATCCACTGTCTAGTAAACGAAGCAAAGTACTCAGCTGAATTAGTTGTGTCTTCATACCCTGCATCTGTTCTTCAAAATTCTGATGCTGGATGGAATAAAATATTAGCACTGTCATTTTTATTAACCCAATGATAATTTTGAGATTTACAGCTATTTTTAATTTATTTTTTTTAATTTTGTTATTGCAACAGTGGTTGTCATTCTTCAGGCATTTAACATACAGACTGTTAACTGTACTTCCATCTAATGAAATGTCTGCCTTTTACTGAAAGGTTTAACTAAAACAGTGAACTGTGTTTCTTTGATAACACTTTTGTATGTAATAAATGATATTTTAAATCAGCCTATGCTCTGTATCTACAAGCAGCACCGCTGCACTGAAACCAAAAAGACAACTTTTTTTTAATTCTCATACCAGTCACATTCTGTTTCACCACATGCACAATTCATAAAAGCTTCAGTTTGTGGAAAGTCTAAATTGCATTTAACAAATGCCAAAGGTAAGTATAACAGGGAACCATTATCTTTGACAAAAACCTGCTAGAGGACTCCTGATTAATACGAATTTGTCTATGATGGTTCTGAGTTACTTCGGAATTTCCCAGGAGCTGAATTTGTCTATATTGCATAGTAATAGTATCACAAACCCACCATAATCTGTGTCAATCAGAAAAAACATATTGACTTCAAACATAAGATGATTGCTTTAAAAGCATTCAAAAAAACCCAATGAAGTTTATAAAATAAAGTTAACCTCAAATACTATCCACAGCGTATCTGTTTACGTGGGCTAAAAAAAGCCTTATTTTACCATTTGATCCATGTATGATACAAAGCACCAAAAGGCATCTACTTCATTCTCCATAACATACAAGAGAGGTGAAAGCAAGTCGCTCATCCCCTGGACATAACCTTTACAGAGAAAAATGAAAAAAAAAAAGCAAACAGGAATTTAGTTGAACTGAGCAGTCAAACAGTAATTTTTCAAGTGTGTTGAAAGACTGAGTGAAACAAGTGTTTGATTCCAAGTTTGTACAGATGCTATAATTTCCAGCTTAACCACCAGTAAAGACTTTTTTTTATTAATAATAACCAACATCCAGCAGATCTAACAAGATTTAGCCATGTTTTCTGCCAATCTAAAGAGAACATAAGACAAATGCATTGTTTTTGTAGTTGTTAAAATATGTAGAAACTGAGCTGACACCAGAATAATTTTCAGTAAAAAAAGTTCCCATTTAGAACTCAGAAGAAGCCTATATTGATATTTTAAAGAAGATTAAACATATACCTTGCACCATCACAAATACAGACTCATATTTATTCTCCTCTCCATCTGTAAATGATTGCTTTCTTCCATACATTTAAAATCTTTTAATGTCTTCCCACTTTTTTTCCCCCCAAGTGAAGATTTTCTTTTTAAATAGATTTGAGGAAGAGATGTTGCGTTTCAATCCCAAGAAAACATATGGTGCAATAGCTTTTGTAAAGAAAATTTCACACTTAACATTTCTTATTCCTGGCACTGAATATGCTTGAAGGATTCCTGTATTTAGGGAAGCAGGAACCGTTCTGCTTCGATGGTATTTTATATACACTAAAGCCTAAGACCATCTATGTAACTAAGCAGTCAACCACAAAAAAACCTACTACCTACCAAACTGGGGAAGGGGATTAACAGCAAAGTATTGCTTGTGAGAAGCATGAAAGAAACACATATCCAGACATAATTCAAGAAGTGTCTTTAGGTTTCTGTGACCAGAAATGGTGAATCAAGCCCACGTGCCCTAAAAAGCACCTCACATGCCTTATAAAAGCTTACATTTAACTGGAGAATAAAATGCCCATTTTTAGAGCATATCACTTTTACAAATAGCTAGAAAATTTTAGTTGCATACAAAACATTTTCAAAATTTTATAGCTTTTTAATGCCTCTTCCAGCTTCCTTATTTGTAATTAACAGCCCAATTAAGAACAGAGGACAAGGATTTTTAGAGCTCACTCTTCCCCTTCTTCCTGACTTTTCCAACTACCTTATCACTGATGCTCAAGTCAGCTCATCTACTGCCCTATTGCTGCTGACCTCCTTAAGTAAGGGAGAACATGATTTATGTGTATGTCTATCATCAGTGGTTGGTTTAACATGACATGACATTTATCAGTTAGACTCAAGCTTGGCTGATTCCATTTCTTAATGATGTAATTATAACTGAATAACTGAAAAGAGGACTGGAGTCAATGACTGTGAAATATGGAACAGGTGTGAGAAGAAAAACAGAACAAGGAACAGAAAACAGGTAAATAATTAAAAGGTCAAAAGAAAAAAAATGTTTTATTCCTCACACATTTAATACGATAGCCAATTAAAAATAAATTCAGAGAAAATTCTGTTCAAGACTGGTTTTATTCTTCAAGAGACCTTTAAACTGTTTCATTAATGCAGACTTGAGGAATTCATTCAGAAAAACATTGTATTAACAGTTGTTCTGTCCCCTCTCCTATCTGGCAGTTTGTGGCATTACTCAGATCTCTACAGCTGCTGTTGAAGGATTAAGAGTAGCATTGTACCAATGCTTGAGTAGCTTAGAAGCCTTGGACACATCCAATGTCAAACGTACTATATTTCCATTATTCTTGCTTGTTTATAAAAGAAGACTTGTCCACTGCATACATTTAAGCCATCTAAACAATGTTTTTAATAGAGTGGGTGGTGAATGTGCTTTAATTTCACTTACATGTCACTGGCGTGTTAACGCAGGTTGAAATGTGGAAAGACACGTGGAACAGAGCTACATATTTAAAAAGCCTCAATCAGTTTTAGTTTTTCCCTTCTTTTTCAAGCCAAGGATCAAGTCTCTCTACAGACTTGACAGAAAGGACAAAAGCTGACAAGTACTACAGCTCTGCAACAAGTTTACTAGTGATTAAAGATTTGTTCCAACTTCTTGCCTTCAAAATCTGGCAAGAAGTGGGCTTTTAGAATTCCAACACTTTTCTGAGATAGAATACCAAAAAAACCAAACCACACAAGTACACAACAGCCAAATGCCATGGCAGGGGTGGACAGGGAACCAACTAGAAGTATCTTTTCTTCCCTCCCTTCCAAGGCAATTAACAGAAGCCAAGACTTAGACATCTCATATACACTGCGATTAAAGCAAGACGTTATATGCTCTTCCTTCTGCAACAGATGTGTATGCTAAAACGTAATTTTTGACAGACTGTTAAGTGTACTCCTCAAGAACCAGCTTTTAAAGTATTCATAAGAACACCCATGTTTACAAACAGCTGGTTCAGCATGCTGGGCTTTAATTACAGCAGTGGCAGCTGGTTTATCATTTTTATTGATATTTCAGTCTTAAAAATGGATATAGCACTCAAGCTCCAAAGACCCAAACCCATTTAAAACTCTGAAAGCAAACTTGCTTTGATTCTAAAAACAAACAAAAAGCCCCAACACAACAGTAGGGCTATGGTGAAGACAAACTGCCACTTAATTCCCAATCCCACCTCAGCTGATGAATTCAGATGCCTGTGACAAACATCAGATAGAAGAGAGGAAGAAATAGGATGAGAAACTGAACAAAGTTATCTACATTATTAAAATACAAATCTTGACATTTACAAAAAGCATTGTAATCAATACAAGTTCAATTGTATTAACAGGCCTTAACATAAGCAAAGCTGCGTATCAGAAACTAAAAAAGGCTTTTACAGAGGAACAGAACTTACCTAAGTCAAAGTCATACATGCAATAGGTCATCAAAATATCATGAAGTAAAATCAATCCTGGATTATCTTCACCTTCGTAGAATTTATTTGTTCGATCTGTCCTGTTTACATCTTTTTCTAAGAAAACAGTTCAGATTTAAAAACATTTTCAAAACCAGTTCTACAAAGCCACCATCAAATGAATTCAGAATGTTTTTAAGCTGCTGCTTTTTTCCTCAAACATTGTTGCAAGGCTTTGAAGTGTTTAAGATAACTGCATAACTGAATGTCATTTCAAAATAAAGAATATTTTAAAAGAAAGACAATCCTTCCTGTCTGCAATAAAAGGATTTGCTTATAAACAGATTTTAAAGCTTTTTGCTTTTTTTTTTTTTGTTAATACTTTTCATGGAAAAATTCCTGATTATAGTTCAGTGAAAATGTTTTACACTTACAGGGATTAAGAACAATTTTATGTGAGTTAGCTATGCCATGCCATTTATGAATACTTATGCGATGCAGCATAAGCCATAGTAGGAAAGTTACTACATGATCACCTCAAAGACACTGTGACAGTTCATGACAGCATGTTTATACATTCTGTTTAACAAGTTCCTATTAACTCAGTGAGCTGAAGCTGCCTGTTTCATCAGGCAGTTTTCATGCCTCCAACATACCAAGCACACAGCATACTCTTTAATAATGTAAAATTCAAGACTGATGTATTGAAATAAGCAAAAATTTTAGTGCACTTTAATAAAACGAGTATTCTGGAGTTTTGGATGTATTTTAGAACATAAGCTTAATATTGTCATTTACATCTCAAACACTTAAAATGGAACAGAACTGCTTCAACAGAACCAAAACATCAGCCTTTTTTGAACTCTGCATGTTATTTTTTTTTTTGTTAACACACACACTCTCTAAAAAGGTAGTTTACTAATCTACTAAGATTAGACTTTCTAAACCCTTTCAGCTTGCCTGTTGAATAACTGGCTGAAATAAGTTTAGTCTAGGTCTCAGAATAACACAAAAATCTTATCCTGTCTCCTGAAATAATTATTTAGTAATCCTAAACATTGCTGCCCAAATCTCACTACCAAAGAGAACTGAGGACACAAACTGCTAATCATCATCAGAACTTGATGAAATTTTTAAAAGTAGGTATAAAACCCCACAAGTCAGAATGCACGTATACAAATACCTGTCAGAAATTTTAAAACATAAACAGACATGTTTTCACATTCTTATTGTATGTCATTATTTTAATGACATTCCCAGTAAAATTACATCATGAAATAACATGAAATAAAGAGCTTTTTGTATTAAGTAAAGGAAGTTAAAAAATCCAGCCATTCGGTAACAGTAACATGTAAACCTCTGAATTACTCTGGTTAGGAAAGTTTTAGTATTAAGTATGTAACAAAGGTTAGACACCACTGAAAACAGCAACATGTTAGTTTTTAATGCCTCTTCATACAGGTTACTCGGAAGGTTGCATTTTTTCAACTTCACATTGAATTGTAAGAGTGTGTGAATTTGTACAGTTAGGTAAGTTTCTAAACCTAAATTTACCTATAAGACTCCGATAATCTCTTAATCTTGAATTTCGTTTTTCCTGTTCCTCACTGACAGATTTCCACTGCAGTTTCATCCTGAAATATTCGTCCCTGAAGAAGAAAGATAATTCTGAAACCAAAGCATGCTCAATTATTACTTTTTTTTTTTTATTTAAGCATTCATTCATTCCATTTGTTCTTTGGCATAAATGGGATAACAACACCCTGTTTATATCATATTTTTACTTTAGTATGACAATAATTTTTAAGAAAGTCTCACACACTTCTTTGCATTCAATGATCTTTAGCAGCTGTCTTTCAAGTTTCCCAAAAGCTTTCTACATCACTATATGCCTTAGGAAAAAAAAAAGCAGCTTTTTGATTTATTTTGTAACAAAACCCCCATTGTACTCACGTTTTCCTTTTTTGCAGATTTGCTCTCTCTTCTTTAGTGCTATTCCAAGGAAAATACCCCAAAAGAAATTTCCACGCCTCTTTTCTTAAAGTGTGGCAGAGACCCTAGGGAAAAAATGGATATGAAACATTAACAAAGACTATTTCAATTTTGTGAGGAAACATTCCTATAGTGATACAACACTTCTTAAAGTAAAAACTTAAAAGAGAATTTTTATAAGTAAGCTTCTTTTTACATTGTACTCAAATCTTATCTGCTAACTAGGTATCACACTTGGAGGAAAGGGGAGGAAGAGAGTATGATTAAGCAGAAAACTGCAGAAGCACTGGATTCATCCTTAGAAGATAAAAAAGAAACTTCACAAAAGATTTTTCTTCCTATATTTTTGCTTCACTGCTGGAAATAAAAACTTTATGGGCATCACAGACTTTAAGAAGCAAACAAAACACCTCTAAAATTTATATATTTAAACACCATGCTGCTTAACTGCCAAACTTCTGGTCTCGCCACAAATTGATTTTGAGCACTAGACTTCAATTTATTTATTTTTTTTAAACAAATATTTTCATCTAACAAGACATGGCCAACACGCAGATGAATCTTCCAAGCAATCAAAACCACTAGTGTCCACCCAAGGACACTATTGTCAGAAGTCTTTCCAAGTAATGCTCATCATTTTTAGATTACAAAAATGTGCTAGCTGAATTATATCCCACTTGCATCAAAAGAGTTTGTTTCAACTCCTCCAGTATAGTCGTGAGAATGAGGCACTTCTGCTATCAGACTCCCCAGTTTGCCAGTCCAAGGCTAGCTTGATTCCTCATTATATTTCTTCATTTGCCATCAGATTAAGGCAAAGAAGATGGTGCAGCAAATAGAATCAACCACTGCAAAAACAAGCAGCAACTGGAACTCTTCCAGTAACAGGCAAACAGTTTAAGAGAGGCATTTTAACTGTTTTCTTTAATGAGGATCTGCACTTAATGTACTGGAAGTTATTGGGAACTTGAGTCATAAATAAAATCGAGCACTCACTCAATGCATGTGACAACAGAAGTGACAGGGAAATGGGCTACTGGAAGAACAGGTTTGTATTAATTCTCATGATTGCAGAAGGGTCAGGTCCTTAACTGGGCACCTCAGGCACAGGTATGTTAAAGAACAGTCACAGAAACTGAAAAGGGCCTCAGTTTCACTCTACCCACTTCACAGTACATTATTTAATATGTATAGGTCTTTAAAAAACCTGTAATATCAATGTTATCATTCACTACTTCTGCTCAAACTCCAAGAACGCAAGACTGCGTGCTTGCAAACATGCATCAACAGGTGCACAAAGAATGCATTAACGCAGCTGGATTCCCATCAAAAAAAGAGAAATACTAAAGTAACATTAGGTAGAATAGCTACAGGACATAACTAAAGTTTTCAAAATTTCCATCACTGAGACTAAATTCACATTCATATTGCAAAAACCCTCCATTCAAATAAAAGAAAAAAAAAGTCAGCAAAAGTGTTTAGGACTGTTCTGATGAGGGCCACATCCAGGCAAACTGCTGCACAAAGAAAAGAAGCTTTTGTTGGAGAAAGATAAGAAGAAACCCTCAAAAAGAAAAGAATAAACCAGATATCCTAACACTGAAGCACTGGTGTTTTCCTGAAAGGCACTTTGATTTCTCTTTTTTATCACTTAAGCCTTTGTGTTTTCAACTCTCTCACTTTAGCCAGCCACCACAAGATCTCTCTCCTTGTAGAGCACTTTGTATGGTTGCAAGACTGCTGAGGTATTTGATTAGCATGAAATCATGCTTTATGAAGTCTCTCCAACAATAGTGAGTGGCTCATGCTCAAAGTCCTGCACAAAGCATTACAAGTGTAATGAAAACAGCACAACCATGGTTTGGGAAGGAAAGAAAAAGGGGCCAGAATCAAGCCATAGGTCTTGCTGACTTTGGAAAAACAAGTTACCCCTTTGAATATCAATTGCTTTATGTAGTCGACATTTAAAATTCTTCCTTCAGAATCCATATTCTTAGCCCATTCTTCAGCCGACACAGGCTCTCTTCTACTAACTTCAGGCTGTTTTCCTAGATCAATCTGAAACACACATAAATATGTTATATGAATCCCACTGAAGTGCTTTAGTAGTTTTAAACTGCACAAATAGTACTAAGCTTGCCAGTTTCTTATATTCGGTGCAAGTACATTTTCACAGGTGCATACCTCAGTCAGCTACTGTAAGGATCTAAGGCTGTGTCCACATTAGCAAGTAGCGTGGACCAACATAAGCAGATCTTTAGAGCAAGACACTCTGTGCTGAGAACCTGGGTACACATTAGTATTACAGATTTTGGAGGAGGATGCACGTGTGTGTTTTAAATAACCTTCTACCCCCACAAACACCTCTGTGCTAGCTTCCCATGGACTAAAAGCCTCTATGCAACTGGAAATGTATTAGGTATGTGCAATACAGCAAACAAGGACAATACAGAGCTTGACTTCTAAAGCACATTCTTGATACACACTAGCATATCTTAAGACAGAACTGAAAACCAACTTGGGTTCAGTGATGCTCGGCCCACACAGATGGCACAGTGTGACTGAAAGATCAATTCAAGTACATCACCCCTTAAAAAAAACCCAAGACTGTATGTGCTTTCAAGAACTCCTAACATCCACCAAAGTTTCACAGTTTGTGCTCAGTCTCTCTCAGTTCCCAAATTGCGCATTTAACCACAGCAGAATTCAGCAGACAGTAATTCCTTACTTTTTAAAAATATTTCGACGATGGCAACCACCAAGTCAATTTGTGTTTCAACTCTATAGAAGTCTAAGGCATTTGCCAGATAAAGACATACAGGTCAGTGTTATTTTCAGTATGTAGCATTTGTTATACTTTTTCTCATTGAAAAAATAACTGATTAAGTGCTAGACAGCAAGTTCTTAGAATTACATAGTTCATACAGCTACTGCTAAGATATTAACACTATTTTGAACTCAAGAAAAAAAACCCCAACATTCAAAGCAGTTTAACACTCTAAAAACATGTAAGCTGCTTAAGTAGTAATCACAAGCATTTAAAAATAAACCTTATCCACCTATCTGTAAAAGACACCAACAGGAGCCCAAAGTGATTCATGATCCAATTACAAGTTCATTCTAGCTTTGGTTCAAGTCATACATAAACCTCTACATTTATACACCCTAGACATTAATCATCCCGTTAAATACTTTGTTTTAATCTTCTTAGCCCTCTTAAAACAAACTGCAATGTTAAAGTGATTAGCCAAGAAAGTTGGTTAACCCGCATACCCCAACTTTACCTAACATAGCTCGCTCTAACCGCAGAGGAAACAGCAAGCACGAAATGGGTGACTTCTCAGGGCATTGACTATAAGATAAAGATAATCCCCATTTCAGTAATGACAAGCTTTCTTTCAAAGCAGAACTCATATTTGCAGGCATAAAAATGACACAGTCTAGAAGTAGCTCATGATAATCTTACTCTTGTGAATAAATGGTAGGGCAGCATATGCCACAATCTCCAAGCATAAACAGTACAGCTCACCAAGCTTCAAGTCCTACCATTCCTTTAAAGGTGTGCATAAAAAGAATCAATGCATCTGTATCATATTCATTTACACACTCACTCGTGTAATGACTTCAAATCCTGGTTCTTCCTGCTGATTTATCTTCAACCCTGGAATAGCATCATTGAGAAAGTCTGCCATTTCTGAAGGTGGTCGCCTTTGACTTGAAGGGTCACTTAAGCGGAAACTGTCAAAAATATAGTTTGTGACTTTGGAAAATCTTCCCATTGTTACTGTGTATGGATCTTTCTTCAATTTCTGTGTTATAACAAGGAAAACAAGTAAAATACAAAAAG
Organism: Haliaeetus albicilla; assembly: GCF_947461875.1. Classification (NCBI taxonomy): domain Eukaryota; kingdom Metazoa; phylum Chordata; class Aves; order Accipitriformes; family Accipitridae; genus Haliaeetus; species Haliaeetus albicilla. Next base: position 13,906,423 of record NC_091510.1, read on the forward strand.
CCTCAGATTATTTGGAATTCTTGTACTCAAAGAAAGCAAAACAACAGGAAGAGTATTGTAGGTCTCAAAGTTATTGAAGTTTCATGTATTAGTAGTTTCATACAGTACATTCATTACATGATCAAAAAAAAAGATATCTTCAGTATTAAGGCAATGCTACTGACTGATTTGAAAGATTGGATAGCAGTATGCTCAGTAAGCCTGACCTACTTTCCAGTAATTAACGCCACAAAATGTCTTCCTTTTGCCTAGCTTCTCTATCTTCATAGAGAAAATGCATCTTGAATCATCATATACTCTGCTAGGAATCTCACACAAAACTTGATTTGACAACTAAGTCCAGAAACTAATGTAATTCACTCATGAAGATTTTCTTTAACTAAACAAATCAGTGAATCAAAACTCTGGCCTCATTCAAATCACTGGAAATTTTGCTGCTGACTTTCATGAGTCCACAAACACCACCCAAATGATAAGCAGCTTTAGTATAAAAAACAACTCTTTTAGGCAATATTGCACTCTGCTGCTGTATTTCCAGCATCCCTTCAAAACTGTCAGAAAATATCAAGTTAAAGAATATTTAGTCAAGTAGAATTTAGAAAATTCTAATTAATACATTTTAGTAACTCCTCTAAAATTTTTCCTTCTTTTGCTTTCTAAAACTATCTGTACCCAAATGTATAGAATCACAGACAACATTAACTTGAATAGGTTTGAAATACTACCACAGGGAAGTTAAGAAATTATTAGAACACAGAAAACAACTTAGAAGTAAGTGTACTTTCTATAGTAAGCACCTGTTTTCAGATATAATCAATGGTTCTACAATGGCAATGATTCAGGGAATATTTGTATGACATGTTAGGGTGGGATTTTTTAATAAAGGTCTTCAGAATAAAAAAAATCAAAGATAATACATACTTGTAATAAGCCATAAGATGATTCATCAAAGAGATTTTCAAAAGACTGAGACAGAGACTTGTTCTGAGAATTCACGAGAAGAATCCGTTTATCCTGTGGAGATCTGCAATAAAATTGAAAAAGGGTTTCTATAAGTACCACCAGTTTTTCCTGAAAATGTTTTTAGAACATTTACTGTTTTTTGAAGTCACATTTTGGGTTTTGTGCAAAGAAAGCAGGTTTGATGCAAGATCACTCTTAATTCTTGGCACAAGTTCACAAGCTAACGCATTACAAAAGACTTTCATTTTTCAAAAGATTAGTCATCATCACATTCATTCTGAATTGTATTCTTCGAAAAATCATGATGCTTTTGAGAAATTACTCTGAAGATAGCTTTTGTCACCCACATGTAAATAAAGTTTTCTTCAACTATAGTTTTCTGTATTTGACAACAGACAAAAAAAAGAGATGACACAGGAAAGGAAATTTAGTGAGACATGGTCAGCCTTAACACAATATATGCTGAAACTCCTTTAACATGACAGAGGAAACGAAAAGAGCCCACGTCACCATATGCAGTTAAGGAATTCTTTCTACCAATTAGTAAATCTTACATTAAGGCACCCTGTAAAACATTACATAAAGGAATACAAACTGCTTTTCAATGTATGAAAGCACATCAACAAATTTCTAACCAACAGTATTACAACAGCTACTGTCAGAATAACTCTAAGATTCGTACTGATAGGAGCTTAAAAAACACCACAGCCATTGTATCGTGAAACAGAACCATCTCAGTACAGCCCTGCAAATGTATTTCTGTGTAGAGTCCCAAAGCTACATGAACACAAACCCCATTTCGCCTAACTCACTGTATTTGTACTCTCTTGTATTTCAATATAACATTTGCTTCTCCGACAGGCTTGCACAGGCAGATGAAAACAATAACAACAAAGACAGTGGAACCGTGCTGCTCCCAGTATTTAATCTGTTCTTTTGCTCTCATCCCCTGCCCCCAATCACATATTCTCCCCTCCTCCAGCACAGATACCCCATCAATTCATGAACCAGCTCCTGAATCACCAATTTACAGCTCAATATGTGACACAAGAGAACAGCTCAGAAGCCAGGCTGACATTCAAGCCACAGAGTTGGTAGCTAGGCAGGGGAAGCCAAGCACTTTGCCGTCTGACTCTAATCCATCACACAGACTTATGTTTATAAAATACCTCTCTACTGCTCTCCCCCAAAGTTTAAATCCACTATTTCTAGTCTTGAAAGAAAAGTTACTTTTATTTTTATTAGTACCTGCATCACCTACCATGTTATTAAAGTCATAGATAAGAACTTTAATAAGCCTTATCTCTCTCCCATTCCAACAGGACAGGACACTGTTAACACTGACGGATATGAAACGCAACAAGAGATCTCATTTTGAGACAGCCAGACACCACAGTCATAGTCCTAAGGCAGCAACGGTTAATGAAGCTCAACTGGCTTTTGCTAAAAAGCAGCACAGGGGCAAAGGCTGAGTCATGTATTATGTTTGCCTTAACTAAAAGAACGAAAACTTTGCACCACATCTCCATTTTAATTAAACATTTTCTCTAGACAGACAGCTGGGTATCAACAGCTACTTAGGTAATGTTCAAAACAATTTTGTGAGCTAGACACTTTATTAAACACTTACTCATAATCCTGCGAGTTAGAAAGTGTCATCCATACACACAGTGTTTTCTCAATATTATACTGGCACCACCAAACTAAGAAACACGTAATCTTTACAGCAACAAATTACAAATATTTTGTTTGAGTTTAGCCATTTCACACACACACCAATTCCAGCAATGACGTGACATTTTATAAGGAGTGGTGTTAGAGAAGGACAAAAACTTTTGAGGTGATAGGAACAGAGGAAGAAAATACCCATGACAAAGGTATTTTAGAGAAAAGCTAAACTTCCTGCCTAAACATCAATATCCTATGTATTATAAACTAAGAGGTTGGGATAACAAGTAATTATGCTGCCACGTATTTGCTTGTGGCATCCAGAAAGCTGAGTAAACACCTTTTCCTAAAAAAGGTTGTGAGCTTAGATACATCATGTACAAAAGCATGATGTATATGGTATAATGGTAATAACCATTAGGAAAAAATAGAAAAAACAGAGACTGAAGTCTGCCATTTCCACAGCTTACAAGGCATATTTGTTCCTTTCTCTTTCCTTAAAAAAAAAATAACCATAATTCATAACTAGACCACAGAAAAGAATTTGGTGCCAGAAGCAGACCTGAACTGGAAGAGAGGAATCTAAGTAAGAAAACCGAAACTGGAAGTTCCTGTTCAGCTCAATGCTTAACTTAATTCAAATTTAATTTCCATAGCTGCCTCAGCTTTTTGCTTTAAAGTTCCCAAAGTACCCGCTGTTGCATTCGTCAATGCTTAGAACTGTTTGAGGTGGCAATACTAAGCAGCTCAGCACATCCTGAATGCTTGAACATCACCTCAAGTTTCCATGTCTTACCTTAGCAGGGAACTCCATCTAGCAAGCGTTCCTGGACACCCCAGTGCACAGCTGCTGGGTCAGACTGCACAAACCCTACGCCACTGCCCTCTTTTAAAAACAGACACATAAGGACATGACTGCCTCTCTTTGTACAGTTTCTTCCACACCTGACAGCTACTGTTTTGCGCTGTCTGAAGAGGAACGCCGACATCAACTGGCAACAGGCTACAAAAGGCAAGAACTAAGAATCCAATCCACTGGGTCAAATAAAGGAAGAATGGTAAGTGCCCACTCACTCACCGCAGACTACCTGAAAGAGACAGTGCTTGAAACAGAAACCAAAATCAGTACCTACTTCATTTTCATTCAGTGACTCACCAATAAGCATTAATTTTACATAGCAATGTGAAGTATAATTATTTGCTGCACATGACTCAGTAAAACTGGAAATAATGCCTGTTAGTAACACAAACTGTCTAACATTATGTGCAGTAATGAACTGACAACCAAATGCTGGGCAGAACTTAGATGTCTGACTTACAGGAGCTCAGGTGTCCAACTTCATAAAATGGTTTAAGGTATTCCGCTATGTTAGCTTAGATTGCTGCTTTTCTAAAAACTTTTAACCACTACGTGAAAAGATACAAAAAATTTCCTGAATATGAAAAGACAAAATAACTTGTTACATAGCAGAGCAGTATCTTCTTGTAAATATTTTATGCCTTTAAGCAAAAAATATGAAATATAAAATAAGCTTAGGCCAGGTGTCTCAACATTAAATACAGGGAACTCCACGAAAATTAATGCAGGTATAACTACAGATCTGTAGTTGCAGTACTCCATTTTAGTTATCAACTTTCCTGTTGCTTATTGCTTTTTATGTGTATATGTATGTGTACACACACACATTTTCAAATAATAAGCTCTTTAAATAGTGGCAATTAAAAAAACAGCAGCATGGACTCGTTAGTTGTAAATTCCTTTTATTAAAGCCTCAAATGGACTAACTGGAAAGAAGGCATAAGGGAAAATCTTCTTCTAAAATTTTCAAGTTTCTAGTTGAGAGTTAATCACAAGAACAAAGTTTTGATTAAGTCAATGCAAACCATTTTGCTACACTGTCAAACGCACTTACTAGGCCTACTTAAAACTTGGTCCTGTTCATTAAATACATATTCTGGGAATTAGAAAATTTGAAAGACATTGCTGCAGTACACAGGCAACAGATCCCATAGATAAGGTATAAAGCTTTCCATGACTCATCATACAACACAGGTGTTTTTCCAGTGTTTGCTACGTAGATTGCCTCAAAAACCTGCCCTAGCCTAGCAGCAACTAGTCAGAAGATATCCACAAATAAGTAAATGCAGAGCAGTATGCTCAAAATGGAACAATTTCCTTGGGGGGAAAGGGGAGTGAGGTGGAGGTATGGCAGGGCAACAATAGTCCCCTGTGCCTGCATAAGTAGTGAAATTAGTTAGGAAAAAAAAATTGAAGGAGGTTTAAGGAAGAACTCAAAGGGAACCTAGAGAAAAAAACTCAGTATTTAAGATGACATCATCCAGGATTTCCTAATCTACAGTTGTACAGAGAACATTCTTATTTACACCTTTATCTTGTTCCCCTAATAGCCTCTCCTTTGGCCTTCTTGACTTTTGCCCTTAAAAAGCTCGCATACAATGCTACAGCCGGTACCATTCCACCAACTGGTCACACTGACCATGCTACCTTCTCCAAGCAGTTGACAACTTCTGATTGTCACCAACTCCAACACCACATCTTGACACTGTCAAAGCCTTTCACAAACCAGTTCAATGAATATACAATCCTCATGTCCTATTGGCTTACTCCCAGCCTAACAGTATTACTGGGCAGCAGCCTTCCCTACTTGTCGAAGGCAACTCTGACCTCATTGATGCCACCCACTGTGAGAAGAGCCCTCTATAAGGATTCCCACAGCCATTTCACTGTCCACCTTTAAATCTGTCATCAGATTATTCTATTGCCAGTGATGACACTGAAACACTTTTGAAAACAGAATACCTGTTACACTGATGTTACACCTGTTATAGCTGTACCTGTTACACGTCACTGTTTCTTCATGCTCTACCTACTCTTATTTACCCTGTTGCCTTCCTAAATTATACTTATGCCTACATGGTGAGAACAGAACATGTTATTTTATTCTGCATTTATGCTATGCCAATCAAAAAGGCTTCTATCCAAGTGAAAAACTTGGAGGTAATACAATATAAATACACAACAAACCCCAAGTATTTAACACTATGATAGGGTTTAATTATGTTTACATTCAGAAAGATGACTTGAAGAGTAAAGATCAAGCGTGAAACACTCCCCACGGCAAGAAATGACAGGGGAACAGAATTCTGGGGGAAAACATTTATATATAAACTGATTTAGTTGACAGTACTGTAAGTTACCTCATACACTGATGTCGATACTCAGATATTTCACACAAAGTAGAAGATCTCAAATTTTAACACAAATTATCCGATTTAAGATAAGTGGTTCATGAAAAAGGATTTAACTTTACACTGAGTGTTCGTGAGAAGCTTCTGTACCCACTAGAGGGAGCTACTAAGGTATTATGGAGCTAATAACACTTCAGTAGATTCTAAGCTATTTCATAAATTGATCCAACAATTTTAAAACTTCAGCCTGCATTCCAAATGCATATGTGAAAATGCAGTTTCAGTCACCTTGAAAATTGATTCTACTAATAAAAAAGGGAAGACAAAATACATCAGGAAGCATTAATCTGAAATTCCTTACAGAATTTAAAAAGTAAACCAATAATCCATATTTTACATCAGAACTAAGAGTTGTCTGATACTTACTCATTCAGCACAACATGCTTTTCAAGGCATTTAATCAATAGTTTGCTATCTCCATGATGAAAGTGAAGAGCTGGAAGCTTCACATCATCCTTCAGACAGAACACCAAATAAGACCATCCCATGCCTTCTTTGTTTCGTTTGATTGATTTCAGATCTGTCAAACTGAACAGGAACGACCACTTGCTGTCTCCATTTGCATGAGTTGTAGCATCTTAAAAACAAAATTACCACATGACTTTAGTTTGACTTCCAGTGTTAGTAATTACAAATGCATCGTATGTGTTGCTATTCCTAAAAAAACAAACCCAAACCACAAAACCCAACATTGGTTCTGATAATAAAATGTATACTGTAACTACTGTAACTGCTCTTTCTGGATTTCTCTTTGTGCCTCCTCATCTTCTACAGACTTCTAAAATAATGAGTAAGTCTACCAGACTGCTCCCCTGAAGCTGTGCCTACAGTTTATAAAAGTGATCCAGCAGTTAAATGCACAACTGCTGTCTCAAATGCCAGCAGCAAGCTGAATCCCACCAGCATCTCCACCAAGTAGTACTATTTACTCAAACTAAATGTGATATACATTACAATACTGTATGCTATGTATAGCACACAGCATTAGCCCTGTGTTGTATAAGACTGCTACCAAAGTAATGGAGAAGGAATTGAAAATCTCCCCACCCACCCCTCTCTCCCATACTGGGCAAGCATAGTATACACTCTGCGCAACACTGTATACATTGAAAGAGAAGGGATTAATTTTTACTTTACCAGAGAACACAAAATTGCCAGCATGCCTGGAGGGAATCTGGCACACCCCCTGGCCTGCTCCCATCAAATTACAGCAAGTGGAAATAAGCATGAAGTGGCAAAGAGCATAATCCAAGTGAGTAGTGCTCACTGACACTCACTTTAGATGAAGATGTACTCTGATGCCTGAAGATGAAAAATCAATACAAACCAGTGATGTAATAAACCATCCTATGCCTGACAGAGATGCTGGTTTTAGCTTTATATCATGCTAGCACTAAAAACTCCTCTCAAACACAGTGTTCTAGGAGCAAGGACTGTGCTTTGCCCAAAAATGTTCATAATCTTACATCCAAACTCATACGTGACATAGATGACATTTAAAACCATCGCAGATATGGTGAAACAAGCACAATGGTCCCAGTTACAGGATGAGAAATAATATAGGGAAAACAAGTATTATGAAGAAAAATACTACAGGAGAATCAGAGAAAAAAAAAGATTATTTGAGAATCACTGTCCTTGCTCCCCCACTTTGTTTTTTTAACATAGAATCATAGAATGGTTTGGGTTGGAAGGGACCTTAAAGATCACCTAGTTCCCACCCCCCTGCCACGGGCAGGGACACCTTCCACTAGACCGGGTTGCTCAAAGTCCCATCCAACCTGGCCTTGAACACTGCCAGGGATGGGGCAGCCACAACTTCTCTCGACAACCTGTTCCAGTGTCTCACCATTCTCACAGTGAAGAACTTCTTCCTTACATCTAATCCAAATCTACCCTCTTTCAGTTTAAAGCCATTACACCTTGTCCTATCACTACAGGCCCTTGTAAAAAGTCCCTCTCTGGCTTTCCTGTAGGTCCCCTTTAGGTACTGGCAGGCTGCTATAAGGTCTCCCTGGAGCCTTCTCTTCTCCAGGCTGAACAACCCCAACTCTCTCAGCCTGTCCTCACAGGAGAGGGGTTCCATCCCTCTGATCATCTTCACAGCCCTCCTCTGGACTTGCTCCAAGAGGTTCATGTCCTTCTTATGTTGAGGGCCCCAGAGCTGAACGCAGTACTGCAGGTGGGGTGTCACTAAGCAGAGCAGAGGGGGAGAATCCCCTCCCTCAACCTGCTGGTCACATTTCTTTTGATGCAGCCCAGGATACAGTTGGCTTTCTGGGCTGCAAGCACACATTGCCGGGTCATGTTGAGCTTCTCATCAACTGACACCCCCAAGTCCTTCTCCGCAGGGCTGCTCTCAATCCACTCATTGCCCAGCCTGCATTTGTGCTTGGGATTTCCCCGATCCACATGCATATCTCTACTGAGACACTGTAACAAAAATGATGTAGCTATAGAATTATTTTGCTGAAGTAAAAAAGACCATATAAAAGAGACCCATGTACCACATTAACTGTGTATTCCATCTCCCCCTGCTGTCGCAGTGTGGAAAGGCATTTGAGTCATAAACCACTTATTTTTTCATTTTCCTTTCTAACATGACATCTAGTTCAAATCCCATTTGTCTGAAAGAATACAAGAGCCCAATGCAGATATAACTGCTACATCACCTAATGATCGTCACAGCAATAAATTACATTTAACATTTATTTTCAATATAATTCTCTAGCAATTTAAAGAAAAAAATACAATGGAGGCAGACAGTAGCTATTCCATTGTGAATTTTTTTCCGCACCCAGAGATTTACCTCTCACCACAAATGACTCACAGCTTTTCAATTCCTAATAAAATCCACAACAACTGTATCTTAAAGGCAATTCCTCAGTTACAAGTTACCATAAAGAAAAAACAAATCAAGCTTATTTTTTAAGTACCTCCATTTGAATGAGGTTTCTTTTTAAAAGAGACTGTGGTGACCATGTCCCATTCTGCTTCATAACTAATTGGACGGTCTGCTCCTCGGGAACATTTTTCTTTAGGAGTCTGAGTCCACTCCACAACAGAACTGGAATCCTGAGCAAAACAAAAAAGTGACTATCAAAAAACGCAAGGCATGAAAATTAAGCTAGTTTTTCAGATTCAACAAGAAGAATAAGCATCTTCGTTTTCACAGATTAAAAGAATCCATAGTATTAAAATCCTAAGAAACACGATACAGTTCAACACAGGAAACTTGGACTTAATGACTAAGACAAGAGGTTTTACTTAATAAATTTAGCATGGTACTAAAATATCCTAGCCTCTCTTGCAGACTCTACCAACATAACAAGCTTTTTATTTAAATGTAAAACTTAAATCTTTCTTCTTTAGTCACATCCTCTTAATACTGCTTAAATACCACATATCACTGCATCTTGGAACCCCCACAGACTTCTATTTTTATTTTCCATTTGAATGGTACCCCTCTGCTTTGAGTCTAATTATGAAGAGTGAATCACCAGACTACAACGTAGCAGATGCAGGGGGACTGGTGACCATGATACACTTAGACTCATTTGGTCTTTACTATTCATACAGATAGCTCCCTTCTATTTTATATATGAACCAAGTAAAAACTAAATACAGTCACCTACACATGCATCCCAATAACCTGAACTGGGCTGCAGTCCACAAATATGATTCCTACATGTAGCTATTAATACCAATGATAATCACATAAATAGATTTTGCTTCCAGTTATGAGATCACCTATGCATAAGTTCATACAAAATAAAATCTCTGGAGAAACAGAATGAAGAACACTGATAACTAACAAACATACCTTCCCAGCACAGAGAATATTGGAAGCATCCAGAGTATCAGCCAGTGGTCTCCAGTCTACTATTACTTCGTTTTCCTACAATACAAACAATCATAAAAAAGTTCAATCCTACACAACAAAATACATATTTCCCTATTTGCTCATGGTATGATTATGGTACAACTTACATATATATATAAATGATGCAGATGATGTCAAACATGATGTGATATTTGTTCATTTACAAAATCCTATATTTAAAAAGACATTTAAGATTTGCCAAACACATGTGCTTTGCCAACAAATACACAAAGTTTCCATAACATATTATGCAAATACCTTTTCTATGACACGTAGTACTCCTGATATTAAGCTGTCCTGGTCATCATTTTTTCCGCAGGATGAATGAATGAAAACTCCTTCTTGCTCATATATAACCTGTAACAAAGTAGATAATGAAATAAAACCCAAGATTTTAAAATTGTTTCTCTCTCCTGCAGTATTCATTATCATTTTGACCCACCTACATAAGTTGAAGTGAACACCGCTACCTTGGTAGGGGCTTTGTTACCTTTCCTTCCTCCCCCATCCCCAAGATCCGAGTCTTTCACTTTAATCAAGAAACAATGGAAAATGGAACTTGTTAAACTTGCTCTCTAAGCAATACACCAACTATTATTACTTTGCCAGTAAATCACAAAATGCATTCAATACCTAGTATTTTTTAAATCAGCAGGCAGGGTTCCTATGGAAATACTACACAGCTTTTAAAACATTAAAAGACTTTCTTACATAGTCTGCCTTTCCCCCACTTGCCATTTAAGCATGTTGAAATGAGAACCTTAATTTAAATTAAAAACGGACAATCTAGTGTAGAAAAGATGAACTCCACAGAAATAAAAAATTGCAGCCTTAGATTAAATAATGGCCCAATCCTACATTCAGGGTGAATGGCAAAGGTTCCATTTCAAAGGTAGAACATGTGACAGCCAGATAAGAGAGTCCTGTAGGAGTACACACTGCCTGCGTAACTTTCGCATTTAAGCGTTTATAAAACTCTTCACACTATTCTGATCATGCTCTTAAAAAAAAAAATCAGAGAATTCTTGTCTAACAAAATTCAGCAGACTCTTCAAAACTACATGCTATATATACTCTTAAAAGCTCATAAACAATGTAAACGGGTTCTGTGTTAAACAACTCTCTAGAAGAGTGAAAAGTTCCTAATATACCAAACTTAGATTTTGTGGAAGTGAAATACATCAAATGGTAACAGTAACTTTTTTATAACCACGTTAAATTTTCCAACCAAGCTACAAACACTGCCTTAAGAAATACATATTTTTTAAAGGCAAAACCTAATAACTCTTAACTAATCCAAGACAGATGTTATATTTCTTTGGTACTAAAATATCAGAATCTTCTTTTCTCAACTTACTCATTTGTCAGTTTTTACAAATCATTACATCTGCAGTCAGGCCAGTAAAATAGAATTTTAGGTATGTAAGTTTAACTAGCCAGACAAGAATACAGAGCTTAAAAATAGCAATAAAATTCAGTTAACTTGTCCTTTCTGTTGTAGATTTACTTCTTAAATTTCTCTTCACTTTACACAAGCAAGAAATTTCTGAAGTGTCCTGTTTAATCACAGAAACACGAGTTGGAAGAAGCCTCTAGTGATCACTTAGTATAATCTCCCTCTTGAAGGATGATTAACATCAAGTTACCTTTCAGATACTGGAAGCTTTCTTTCCTCTTCTCTATTACAATTTTTTTCTCTTTTCTAACAAAGAAGATCCTCCCTCTATTTCTACCAAATACCTGGTTTTAAATTCAGTCCCTGTTTAAACAAGGCAACTTTGGAATTTATTTAAATTTTACCTTCTAGCTATTTGGACCTAATCTATCACCCCAACTAGTCAGAAATATGAACAAAAGCGATCAATCACTGGGACAGCTGTTCCAGAAAAAACTATTTGTATCAGAGTTACACTGGTAGAAGTGCATTTCTGTCAATAACGTTAGTAAGTATCACAAAGTATATCTTCTCAGTCTAGAAGGTATGCAATCTAGTATTGTTTTTATTATTTTTCCATCCATTAATCTCTCAGAAGGACAAACGTTTCCTTTCACGGGAAAAGAAAAAGTGTTCCCAATGCCACAGTTGTCATGGAACTGAAAAATTCTATATTGCTCTTCGTAACAGATCCAGCTCCCTGCCTCATACTCCACCATCTCATCTACTGACAGAGGGTCTTGAGAAACAGGGAACCACAGCACAAAATTCAGGAAAGCTGCAAGAAGCAACAATTGTCTACCCACCTACTACAAAAAAATAGAGGGAAGTGGCAGGATGTAGGCTCAGTTTACATGTCGTGGCATAAGCTAGTTAAGGTTCTGGAAAACTGTTCAAGTATTTATAGTCCACGTCCAGCAGAAAATAACTTTGTGAAGTCCCACTGTTGTATCAGTATCATTTTCTGTGAAATAAATTGTATCATTCTTAATACCGCAAGGACACGGCACAGACAATTTGTACCTACAGCTCATTGTACTGCTTACAACGAGCACTCAACGGGCAACGTTTGTAGCTTTTTACTGCCAGGGACACGCAGGAGCAGAAGGCCTTCAGCATACCACATCAACAATTACAATATATGCCAGAACGCAAGCCAAGTTTTGGGATGAAATGCTTGCCATTTGATGGCAATTTATGGCCCTGTGCTACCAGCTAGTGAAAGACGACAACACTGCACCCAAAGAAAATGAGGTGTAGACAACGAGATGTAGACAAGAAGAAAGGAGAGATAGATTTGGGGCTACCACAGAACAGGGCAGTCCTGCCCTCCTCACCCGTGTATTTCTCACCCTGCCTGTGCTGGGCACCCAAGTACCAGCTGATGTCATGTGCACTGACTGCTCACACCTCACGCTCTCGTTCTTGCCTCTGTCACACACCAACAACCTGCCAAACGCAGGACATGCGAGAGAACGGAGAAGCACAGCAACTCCCCCAGCTAGTTCACGAGTCCCATCTTTCAGACACTTCATACTCTCCGTGTCCTCACCCAACTCGCTCTCCTTTTCTGCCAGAGTACAACTCGGGGCCAGCACTGCTCTGCCAAGATGCCATCCAGCTTCTCATGACAGACACCGCTTGCAGCACCTACACAGTGAATCAGCCACTGCTCTGGAGTCATTAAGTAATTACTGTACTGTGCAAATCCTGATTCTAACAAGTTTTCAATAGCAGTTACTACATTTTTGCCTCATATTAGAGAATCAGGTAAAGGACCTCACTGTGGACTGATTCAACAGCTGAAGCAGCAAGCAGGCACGCTCATAAGAAAGTGCTTGAGTAAGAAAGTCTAAACACTCCACAGACTACAAATTAAGGAAAAACGGGTCTGTCTGCAAACATTAACAACAGATATAGCAGCTGTGCAGCATTTCATTTTCAGGTTCTGACAGAAGGTAAACCGAACAAAAGATACAACACAGTAAGGAAACAACTACAGCCCAATAAAGTAAATTCAATTTAGGCAATAGTTGTCCTGAGAGACCTTACAGCCACAAAATGATTATCTAACTTAAAGGAGAGCTCTAAACTAAGAAGAAATATAACTCAATTTAAAAATCTGCATTATGCTGCTTTAATTTCCATCTCCCTCTTCAGAATAGCTGAGATTTCCCCAGAGCTTATTCACACATCCACTGCTAAACTGTCACTGGCCTCATCAAAGTACCTGCTACATCCTTAGTCTGCTTTCAGTGACCAGATACCAGCACATTTGAATGCTCTGCAAAGCATCAAGCTAACATTACTTGACCAACGTCATCTTCTGCTCCACAGAAGATACACTACAACTTCTGGCATTTGAATTTTAATAAAAATATAAAGCTATAACCTTGTATGTCTTCTGTTTGCTGATCCTATGGCTCAAACCTTTTTGCTAAGACAGTAAAATTTCATGCTAGTCTTAAGAGAATAAAAGTCTTACAAACGCCAAGTTTCTAAGTGGGGGAGTGGGGTTGGGGAGAACCCCACCAATATTGTCCATATTGTGACAAATGAGAAAGCTCGCAACACCAGGTACCACATAAGAAAGGTTTCCTGCTTGACAATAGTATGTTTTTCAAGTTCTGCCTTAGATGCACTGAAGATTTCTTGAACCACAACGTATTTCTGTTACTCATGCAACAATAGTGGGATATCAGTGAAAATACAAGTCTATTCAGTAAAAGCTTGAGGTAGTAACACCCTATTTCTACTGTGAACTCTTCTGCAAACGAAATCCTTAATGAATAGAAAGCAGAAAGAATATACAGAAATTTCAGAATTATCAGTGAACTGATTTACATTCAAGCATAATGAAACCTTAACTAAATTCAAAAGAGGCAAAGGCTCCTGTTCACAAAGAAAACCTACGAAGTACACCATATTCAGAAAAGATTATGATTCTGTATATAGTAAATGACAAAGGCTGAAAAAGTTATAATGAAGATTTTAAATCAAGTGCTTAATAAAATGGCACAACAATGCATAGTATAGGAGCCTCCGTGCCCCCAAATTTACCTAGTAGAAGGTGCAGCAAGACACTGCCCACACCACAGAATATATATACACATCCAAAATATTCTGCTATATCTGTGCCAACAAACTACCTGAAGGATGCAAAGCTAATTTCAACACACCATATTTTAAATCTCTTTGCTGGTCGTGGCAAAAAAAAACCCAAACCCAAAACAAACAAACAAAAACCCTCAACAGCAAAGACACACCCCACCTCCCAACACCACAGCTTTACAACATTATATTGTTTAGTAGTAGCTACACTGCTACTTAAACACCTTTAGTTGCTGAACTAGCTTTAACTTCAAGAGCAAGGGCACAGGCAAGTGAAAAATAACTTCTCTGGCAGTCCATGTGTCAATTGGTAATTTGAGAAAGATCTAACAGCCCATGTGCTGAAGATACTTTGAACTCCAGGAGCATAAAACAAAAATCGTTACTGTCTTTAGACCAGCTGTAATAATAGCCTATACACTGACAGACTGAACTTGGAAGTTTGTACTTCTCCCCATATACAACTTTTTATCTCATTTTCTAACATGGCTTTCTGTTGTAAGGGTTGAGTCCAGAGTTGGTTCTCTGAAATAAGGAAACCAAACTGCCATTTGCTAAGCAACAAAAAGAGAAAATATACTTGTTTACACACATAAAGTCAAAAGCACTGAAAAACAAAAAGACTTTACTGCCAAGTTACTTGCAGAAAAAACTGGCAACTCTAAGAAAGGGCAAGAAACTGAAGCTCACACTGTTCTAGTGCAGAAGGTCATTAATAAAGAATGAGTCATGACTCCAGAACTCAACAACATTAACTTAAGTTTTCTAGAACAGAGTTAACCATACAGAGAAAAACACTGAAAAGAACCTTCTGATATATGAAACGGTAAGAAAAAAACAAATAGGACAAAAATCCAAGTAAAGTAGTACATACAGTTATATGAGGTTACCAAATTTGTAATTCATATCCCATTAACGTATGGAGCAGAGACAATAAGAAACAGCAGAGTTGTGAATCCATTGATATTAATGATGTCTGGGAAATAAAAAAAAAGTGATAGAGAAAGGGAAGGCAAACAGTAAAAATATAATAGAAACCACAACCTTATACAGTTTGCTGAAACGTGATTGCATGAAAGCTGAGACAATGCAGGCTACCCCAGCTGCTTAATATATTGCCATGTGCATTCCCCTGGAATTACCTTGTGTAATATTTTGCAGAAAAGAACATATACATTAAAATACATTACTTTCATGTGACAAGATCTGCCAAATGAGACTAAAGCACCCCAAAAACTAATGCCTACTACTCTTTCAGAAATCTACACCTGAAATACCTCATTACAACACTGCACAGCCAGAAGGAAAAGTGTAATTAAATTAGGACACCTATAGCTTGGAAACACACTGAAGTGCAAAATGTTTTATGTGAGAATACTGGTTCTGTACCAACTTACGCAGTGTTTATTCCATCTGGAGTGAAGTTTCACTAGTTGTGAGCCCTTCTAAAATCCTGCTGCCATCCAAAGGAACAATTTGTGATCCAAAGTGCTCCCTAGACAAATAGAAAACTAACCCAGCCAAAAATAAGTACACACAGTTTTATGTATTATCTCAGCTTGCTAAATCAAATCACGGAGAGATCAAATGAGTACGGTATCCAAGCAAGCAGAAGTGCAACACGCAGGTGGGGAGATCTAGAGAAGGATGGAACTGCTCCTACCAAGAGCAGCGAAACTTCAAACCAGCCTGGCCACTTCATGAAGTCTGAGAAAACACAACTATCATATTTCCTCTACATCAAAGGAGACATGGCAAAGAATGCTACTGAATTAGAAGTTGCGTTAACAAGTTACATTAGCATTGTGGATGTGGAATAACTGAAACGAAGTTCTGCAACATCTTAGAGATTTAGTCTCAGGCAAACACTTTTTTTTTTTTTTAAAGGAACAACAAATACACAGCAAATTTACAAACAACTAATCCACAATAGTTTTAGCCTCTCACATAAACTAGGATAATATAGCTGCTTTCAGGAGAACCTTCCCAAAGAAGATCCTGATAAAAACCAACCTGGAGAAAAAACAATAAACTGCAAAATGAAAATATTTACCATCACCCAATAAACTGCCGGATTGAGTTTAAAATGGACAAAACTAGAAGAGCAACTTTTCTCTGTATACATAAAAACTGGATGTGCACAGCTAGAAACACCTAGGAGGACAGTATGGCCATCTTTACATTTACAGCACCTAACAGCAGTAAAGAACTTAAAGTTGTAATAACTCCAGCTGAACAAAGTGCCTGCTCCACCAGTTCTGGTTGAAATGAATATGGTAAACTGGCACAAGCAAGATCTCTACTGAATTTTCCTGCCAGCTAAATGCACTCCTCAGCACCCTCCGAGAAGCACAGACATGGCTAATTACATATGTTCTCTTATGCCGAGATCAACATGAGCTGAAATAATCATTCGCTGCCATACGCTGGAAAGGTGAAACCGAAGATTATCATACTCTAACCCTGGCTACATACAGTCAGACACTACACTGAGATTTTAAACTCTAGGTAAAGGATCCACGTGCTCGGGAGCCCAGCATTTAAAAGTAACACTTTTAGAAGACAGAGTCACAGAATAAAAATATTTCTACAATAAAACCATACGGACACAACTCGGATCCGTTGGTGGGGGAGGAGGGAGGCAGAGAGGGTCGCCAACACCTTCCCTCCCGTGACCTCAAACCAGAACAGACACTGGAATCCTTGTCAAGCTCTACCGTTTCATTCAACAACACTCGGCAAGGATCGGCGGGGCGTAAAAACCTTTACATTACCAAATTACCCGACTGACAAGGCTTTGTATCCACCCCGGGGCAGGTCCCCGCACACTACCAGCGCGCAGGCCAGGAAAAAAGGCCAGGAACGTCTACGAGCACCTCCGGGACACGCGGCCACGTAGACGGGACAAGTCTCGTTCCTCCACCTCAGCCTCAGAGCCTGCTCTGCGGAGGCCAAGCCCCGGCCCCGGGGGCCGCCCGCCTACCGGCGGAGAGCGGCCTCTTCCTCCACCGGGGCCGGCTCTCCCCGCAGCCCCGGACAGGGCCCAAGTCCCACCCGCCGGCCGCGACCCCCAACTCCCCTCAGGGAGGCGAAGAGAGCCCACGGCCTCCCACCGCCAGGCCCGCCCAAACGGCGGGAGGGCCGGTGTCCGGAGGGGCGGGCCCGGGCCCCGTGAGGAGACCCCGCGGGGAGGAAGGGGCCCCCGCCCGGCCACGCAGGGGCCCGGCCCCAAGCGGGGCGACCCCAGCGGCGGGGGGAACCCCCGAAGAGGAGAGGAGGGCAGCCGTCGCCACCCGCGCGGAGAGGCGGGCCCAGCCCGCCGCCGTTACCTTGCCGCTCGGAGGCGCCGCCATGTTGCCTACGAGTGTTTATGATGACGTTGCGCTCTTCACGTGCTTCCCCTCCGCTCCACAACAACCCCCGTCAGCCCCTACGCGGCCGCGCGGGCGGCGCAGGCGCGCTCGGGCGGGACACGCCCCCCCCAACCTCCCGGCCGAGGAAAGGCGCCACGGCCAACAGGGCCGGGCCCGGCTGGGGGGCGGGGCGAAGGAGCCCCGCCCCCCCGTCGCGCGGGTGCTTCCGCGAGCGGCGGCCTCTTCTCCTCAGAGGCCGCCGGCAGGAAAGAGGAGAAAATGGCGGGTTCATTTCTTGGTTTGGTTGGTTTGTTTTTTAATCCAAAGGCCGCGCTCCTTTCGCTCGTTTCGAATCCCTCGCACGCAGCTCCCTGCGAGACTGGCCGGCGCCCAGCCGCGGGGAAGCGGCTTGGCCGTGGGCCGGGCGGGTAGGCCCCGCGGCCTGTCCCTCATCCCCCCCTCAGAGGTTTATAAGAGAGTTGTGGGGGGTTAAGGAGGCGGTGAAGGACAAAGCAGCAGTAATACGTTTATCCAGCGGGGGCACTACGGAACGGCCAAGGCACCTGCCCGGGCGCCGGGGACGGCAGCCGGCCTCCACAGCGAGGAGAGCAAGAGAGAGCCGGCTGGAGCGTGTGAGCATGGCAGTGAGGAGAAAAGAGGGGGCGTTTCTTTCAGCGCGCTTAAAGCTTTTTCTCAGCCACCCGAGATTGTAATTAACAATCTGAGGACTGTTGAAAATCCGATAGGGAACACACAGCGTATGCTCTCTAGGCGTTTTCTTTCTCTTCCTGCTGTTGCACAGTGTAAATAGCAAGGAAATACTCATAGAGCACATTTTTACTCTTAGTGAAAAACACACTGCTTTCGCGATGATGGCTTTCAACCCATAACACATTCATCCCAGGATAATGCCAAATGTTAATTACAATCTCACATCGATGTTAGCAAATATTCAGTATTCATATGTGTGCAGATTTATAAAGTCTGAAAGAATTCTTCAGCTGTCAACAGGCTGCAGTTGGTCTTCATTACCTGGAAAAAGTATATAATGCATAGTATTACTTACTTTATTTTTTTTTTTTATGTGAAAGCTAATGTCTGCAACATTTGATCCTGGTGAGAGCCATAAATAAAGATGGTTTTTAAGACATTTGTTATAAATGGACACCTTACAAAATACTTTGAGCAAATAGTTTGTCCCCAAATATTGTCCATTTGAAAGAGATGAAGAATATGCTCACAGGGAAGTGATTTTCTACTCTAAAGGAGCAAAGGTAATTTGGGGTTGTTTTTTTTAGCATCTGTCATAAAACCGCATTATAATTTGCTTCTGACTTCTCAAACTCTTCAAATTCTCTCTCAGTCCTGTGGACCAATTTACTCCATTTACTCCTTCTAGCTAGTTGCCCAATCGACTAGACCATCCTTCTCCCTTGTTCTTTTGCAAACTATCATTGCATAACAATGAGTATTTCATTAATCAAGATGGAGAGCGAAATGACTTTTCTGTGATACTGCAACCTGATAGCAAGGTTGAGGTTGGCAGGAACCTTTAGAGACCATCTAGTCTAACCCTCCTGCCTGGAGCAGAGCACAGATCAGATTGCTCAAGGCCTTGTCCAGTTTGAGTTTTGAGTATCTCCAAGGATAGAGACAATGCAACCTCCTCGGTCAAGCTGTTCCAGTGTTTGGCCACCTTTGGGGTGAAAAAGATTTTTCTTAAGCTTAAATGGAATTTCTTGTATTTCAGTTTGTGGCCATTTTGTCTTGTCCTTTCACTGGACACCTCTGAAGAGCCCAGCTCCACCTTCTTTACTCTCATAATGTAGTTTTAAATGTTGACAAGATCCTCTGAGCCTTCTCGAGACTGAACAGTCCCAGCTCTGTCAGCCTCCTTGTTTGACAGATGGTCCAGTCTCCTAATCATCTTTGATAGCCCTTCACAGGCCTCACTCCAGGATGTCAATGTCTCTGTTGTACTGGGGAGCCCAGCACTACACCCAGCACTCCAGAAGTCTCTCACCTGGGCTGAAAGGAAGGATCACCTCCCTCAACCTGCTGGCAGTGCTCTTCCTGATGCAGCCCAGGATGCCGCTGGCCTTCCTCGCAGGCTCATCACCAACTTGTTGTGCACCACAATGCTCGGATCCTTCTGTGCAGAGCTGCTTTCCAGCCAGTCAGTCCCCAGCCTGTAATGGTGCATTACATTATTTCAGTTTACAAACCTGAATGATTCACAACACCAAATTCCATAGGCTGACATAGCATTAGCAGGTTCCTCTTCCTTCTCCATAAGTCCATTAAGAAAACAGTGGGGCAGTCTGTAGCTCCATGCTAAAGTCCAACCCTTCATTCACTACACAGATGAGAATCTAAGGAGAGTATCTTCAGCTTGGTGGCTCACTCTTCATTGGATTTTAAGTAGCCATCTGCTGTAATAAGGAATCTTCTGTCACATAAAGGTAATCACAGCACCCCAGCCAGCAGCAAGTGCACAGCCAGAAAGCCCTCCTAGCTTTCCTGTGGTTTCTGTTGCTGTCACAGCTGCAGCTATAGCTATTATGGCTATGCCAAGAGCTGCAGCAGCTGCTATTGTTGTTGTTCACACAGCTATTTCAGCAGAGTTCCAAGATCCAGTCCTGTATTCAGAAGTGTCAGCCACCCACATGCTCAACCACGTGAAAACCTGGCCTGCACAAGACAAGTGCAGATTCTGTCATCACAGGCTTAATTTGTACAAACAAAACCCCTGCAGAAATAAAAGAAAACCAGAAATAAACAGTGCCAAAAATATCTTTTCCTTTGACCTTTTTTTCTGCTCACAGGAAATAGATATATTCCAAGACTTGCTTTGACAGATGCATCCCACAGTTTTTCCAGGTTACTCCAGTTTGTCACAGATCACAGACAGTAAATGGGGTGCCATCCTGGACTCTGGGTGCAGCAGGACACCCAGGAGAAAGCTGCAGACCAGGCTTCTCTTGAGTTCTTCATAGTCTAAGAGTTACCAGTCCTTAGTGTTAATGATATTATAGACAATAAAGTAGATATCCCAGGATTTAGCTGTCACATGCTCTTGTTTTCCACATACCAAAGGAAAAGGTAAAAAAAGAATCCTCCTGTCCTGCTCCACAATTAGGAGAGCAGAAGGGAGAGCAGGCTCTGGCTACATCCATTCAAGTCAACGAGTAAGCCTGGGGTACTGACCTACAGTCAGCCTTGCTGTTTAATCATTAGCATGCTCTTTTATATAACTTATCACCCATACCATTTAAGGCTTCTCACACTAATACCTAGACACAGCATGGGGAACAGCACAGCGTCTCCAAGCAGGGAGCACATAAATATGACTTAAAGGGCAGAAGAGGACTTGACCACCTGGATGAAAGCTGTACTGTGCCATTTGCTTTGGAGGCCAGAGCACCTTATGCACCCTGGCCTAATTTATTTGCCAGTAAAAACGTAGCCTCTGGGACCAGTTAGGATCTTCTCTACTCACTGTCTCTACCTCAATGTAGAAACTGAGAAGTGAAGATACAATAGCCTTTCTAACCTGTTCCTCTAAGAAAACACAAAAAACTGTAACTTGCACAAGTAGAGCACGTGGGTGTAGTAGTGTTCCACGCCTGGCTGCCTTCTGCCACAAGGTTAGACAAGGAGAGGGACAAAGAAATTAAGTATGCACTGACTGAAATTAAAAGGAAGGAAATCCCATTCCCCAGCAGCATTTATTTGTATTTAGAGTGCGAAGGCATACAGATATAACGGGACATGAGGGCAGTACACTGGATGATGAGCTTTCTTCAAGTATTTGCACTCTGTCACACTTAGTATATCCATAACCACAGCTGTGAGTTCCTGTTTGTGAACCTGGTATTTTTTATCTATACATACCAAGCATTAATAGAATTCCAGAATATGAAACAACCCAAAACATACAAGATTTGTCATAAGAAAGCATTACAGTTGGTACAACTGATCACAAGTTTACAATAGCTTTCTTCTCTCAGTGGGACAAGAAACTTTTTGAAAATATAAAAGCAGAGCAGATAACCAACATGAAATGCTCAGCATTTGTCATGCAAGGAGAGATTGATGATTGCATCAGCCTCCACAGAGGCTAGTTGGAAGCTATCCGAGAGTGATGACTAAACAGAAACTGATCCGTTGTTTGCCGATTGGCAGAGACTAGTATTGTCAGAGCTAGGAATGCAGAAAGCAAAGACAAATAGTAGTAACCCCATTGCTTCTACATATGCATTACAACACCACCAACAGGCAACATTTCCTGGAAAGAGCAGGAAACTAACGGAACAATTGTTTTAGGGTGTGGGTAGGCAATGCTGTATTTCATCCCAGCCATTCAAAAAGCAATGCTAAGGTTGGGTCTGTGTTACTAACACAATACTTCCTTCCTTCTCTTAACTTGCCATCATAATCCACTTCAGAGATAGCTCCATCTCCCATACAAGCAAGCTGAAATCCCTAAGTCCCTGAAAAAGAATCTGTGTCCCATGATGCCAAGCACTGCAGTACCCACATACTGAAAGAATGGTCAAGATGCCTTGCAGGCTCCCACCAAAGTACAATTCAGTGTCATTTTAAGCCTCAAACCAACTTCTCTAACCAGTATGGGCACATCTTACAGTTGATGATTGTTTTGCAATTACTCTGTGTTACAAAACAATGGGAAAGTAGACTGGCAATCGGAGGTGCATTGGATACTCTGCTGCCTCTTGCTATTTGAAACATTCACCACAGGAGTCAGATTGCAGGGTGTAACTACAGGCAGGACGCTTGCTCTTCACCATTTAATATAGCCCCTTTAATGAGATGCTGACAGACTTTGGAAAGACTAGATCTGTGAAGGAACTACGTTTACTCTAAAAAGCTCTTAAGATTTCAGTTTCCTGACCAAAAAATTCTCACCAAATAGAAAATACACTTTCTGACACAAAGACAGTAGGATATAGCTACTGACTTTTAAAAGTGCCAGCAAAAGGGCTAAGAACAGCCAAAGCAGGAACTGTGCAAAATCCTCTCACCTTGCCCTGCTTTTTCCTGTTGCTTGCCCTTTTCACTCACAATGTCCATCCAGTTCAAATCCACTGCATCAGCTGAACAGCACTTTTCACTAGGGAAGCGTGCACAAACATTCATTGTGGTGGTAGGACATCAGTAGGATACAAACACATAACAGGCAGAAAATTCCCAGTCTTAAGCCTTCCATGTTTGACTTGTTTTTGCTGCTCCCTTAGCATACAGGCAGCGTGCCTGGGGCTATCATTAAACTGGCTAATGTGGTTCAACAGCAACTGCTCCTTCCTCATGAACCGTTCTGGGCTGCCAGGGACCAGTTTTGAGAATCAAAGCTGCATTTTTATGGGTCCCCGCTCACACTAGTCTCTGGAATACATGTTAGCATAATGTAGAGCAACCTCGCTGAGCCTGGTTTGGCATCTTAAAGCCATCTTTCATCACATCATACTCAGATGGGTTCAGAAATTTGTAACAAAAAAACCTCCTGCGGTCTCAGTTTTTACCAAATCTCTTTGTAAGCCAGGCCACTGCCCCCCAACCTCCGGTAATTTCAGGGCCACTTATTACAGACTGTTC
Source organism: Haliaeetus albicilla (assembly GCF_947461875.1). NCBI lineage: Eukaryota > Metazoa > Chordata > Aves > Accipitriformes > Accipitridae > Haliaeetus > Haliaeetus albicilla. Next base: position 13,929,722 of record NC_091510.1, read on the forward strand.
ATCAAGTTTCAAATTCTGTGACTTACTAAAATTGTAAGAGATCACAATTTTCAGATATGACAGTAGCAAGAATTTCCAGCTGTTTTCTTGTATCAATTTTCAGTACACATTTTTCCCCCTTTCTATTGATCCATTTCCACTTACATGCATTTTCACTTTTAATATCAGGCATTGATAGAATAGCAGACATGCTAAAGAAGTTCTTGTTTCCCTAGTTGATTGATCACTTGGAATTAATCACAGAAGTATCTTCATGTAAATGCACTGATAAATATGTCTTAGAGTATTTTATGTAAGAACTCCAGCTGCAGCAATGCACTGGGAAAGTCAAGGTTTGTGAAGCCTCTGCTAGAAAATTTTTTTTTTTTTTCAAAATTTCTTTTATCCAGAAATGCCATATAGAATATTCCTACAGCATTTGACAATGCCAAGTTACCCAATATTAAAAATGCTATGTCCTTTTCAGTGTTGGCTTTTGCCCTGCTAACATTTTCTCTGGGTTCAAAGAAAAGTATTCTATTTGATTGAGCCTGATAAGTTCAGTGAGCTTATCTGATGAGAAAATCCAGTAAGACAATCATCATAATGCCTGTATGATCAAATAGCACTGACAGCTCTTAAATCTTTAGTTATCAAGTGCTTTCCTCTTCTCTTTCCACTAAGAAAAGCCTGATTAGGCAGTTTCCTGTTCTGAAAAAGAAAAACTACTTGTTCTCTTCCACTAGGAGTCCCAAATTTGTTGACCTTTCAGAATGGAGTAATGGTTAACTTGAAGAAGGGTCTGCAATTTAATAGTTTCAAAAGAGATCTGTTACATGAGTTTGGATCTGTCACAGGATATCAACTACTTGGCAACCGGTGAGAAAGTAGTCCTTGCTCTCTCCAATCCTCTCGACTTGGATCTCTTCTAAGACACTTCCAATATCCAGGAAACAGGAGTCAGGTACCAGAGGTAGCAAGGACTCACCATTAAACTTCCAACATTCTATCTTCACTGGTTTGGAGGCAAGATATGACCAATTGTTGGGGAAGACTGTTGCAATACTGCTACTCATCATCCTTTGTTGTCATACTTTCAAATTGCATTGCTTCTGGGTGACCTACAATGAAGTACTAAAATCCCTTGCAAGAGATCAGTGAGACTAGATACACTGAAAAAAATGACATATCAAGAAATAAGAACAGCTCATCTTGAGAAAAAACAACATTCTCAAACCAAGAGGAACTGGGTATTACTGCTGTAGTACCTATCCCTGTCTGGAAGAGCTAGAGAAGCAAGCAGAGAACACGTATGTTTCCTTTCTTGTACAGGGACATCTCCAGCACCAAAAGTTTCCTGTAGTAATAATTCATTAACAACGAGGATCAGTGCAGCCAACAAGCAGGAAGAGAGGGACAGAAGCCCTCTTTTCACACTCTGCAGCTGCACCAGGTCATGCTGCTTGCCCAAGTGCACAAAGCAGAGGAAATAGATGGAAACAATTATTTTTGCAGTCTATCTTTCAACATCCTGGTATTGAATAAATACCATCAAAGCTCCAAACTGTCCAGTGGAATGAGTATGCAGTTCCTCCCTAGTCACAGACATTATTTGGAGGCTGTAGAATACGCCAATCAATTGAAGGTTTTGGCCAAGTTTGGTAAACTTAAGACTTAGGGAAAAATTAAGAATCAGAAGAGATCAGCTTGAAATAAATTGCTCTAATTCCAAAATGAAATTTTATCATTTTAATCAGATTACAGTAAAACTTTCTCCAAGCTAAAATATTTTCAGTTATCCTGGACAGAATAATCTTTGTCATAATGGTGACAGTTTCATAGATTCTCACTTTTCAAGCCATCTCAAGACAAACATTCCAGATTCTCCTCAACTCTCAAAACCATTTCTCCATCTCATTCTGCTCAATGCAGTGGCCAATGACAGCTCCAAAAACATAAGAGGGAAGAGTATACATTGTTATTATTTGATAGAAAAAGCATAAATTTGGTAGACAGGTACTGAGATGCACAGGTTTGTCCTAAATAGAGGAAAAAATCCTGGCATTGAGCAGAATCCCCCAAAGAGTAGTATGAGCAACAGTGCCCAGCACTGTTAGAAGAGAGCTAGTTTGGGGGCTTTCTTGAGCTTGTGCAGCACCTAGTGCCAAAGATCTCAGTCTTCATCTGCAACTCCTCGACACAACTGTGGTAAAAGTTATCCTCACTGCAAGATATATTTCCTGACTTCCTAAGCTTTGATGCAAACTAAGATTAACAAAGCCAGTTAACTGTAAACTCACAAATTAGCATATTCTAATCAAGTTTTAAGTAGGTTAGAATTGTGTCTGAAAGCCTGTTCAAAGTTAGTTATATTCTCTTTAGTGAAGCAAAAATGGTATTTCACAGAAGGAAAAACAACCTAGGAAGTAATCTTAGAAAAGTCTTGAATTAGACAACTAACATTGCTAAGAGATGCCAGCAACTCCACCAAGAAATGGTTAGCTCAGCACCTCACTCAGCAGCCCACTGCCAGCACTTTCAGTTTTACCAGTACCTTCAGTTTTTCCTACCTCCCTTTTTCTTTCTGCTTCTCCTTTTCCTTCCCCAAAAAGGAGAAAAATAAGAGAGGTGGCCAGCTCCAACTCTCTTATTCCCACACTCTATCATTCATACCACTTAAATGCTTTCAGCTTGTGGAGATTCCAGACCTCCATTTGTCCTCAAGCAGAACTCCCATTCCTCTTACCTTCTTTCAACTATTTTTTCTGACAGCATCCAACATTTTCAGAGAACTCCATTTGAGCTCCAACCACCTTCCATGACCACATACCTTTCTGCAAAACTTTTTTCATCTGGCTTGGAATCTAAAGTAGAAATTGAATTACTAGGTTCTTCAAGAGCTGTAGGCAGAAATACGAGTTAAACACCTAGAACAACAAAAGTGGCAGGATAGAAAAGGCTAAGGGATACTTTTTAATGTGGTAGTAAGCAAGAATGCCTGTCCACAATGTTCGAACGTTGGAGAAAAAGCATGTAATCAAGGCAACACTCAATTACTTGACTGTTTCAAGAGACCAGCCAGTACAGTTCATCTGGACATTGGATGTCCCCATCTTGGAACTGTATGTGAGAGCCCTGCAAACCAGATGAAGTCATCACCCCCAGTCTTTACAGCTAGTTACACTCATCTCCAAGTACCACACATCTGAATTTATTAGAGTGTCCTTGTCTGAATCAGTCCAGCTAGTCTTTTATAACTTCTGAACTCTAGTCTAAGTGCAAAAAGACAGTGTCCATAAATAACTCCTAATAGAGACAACACACTGCTGCATTAAAGTGTTTGGACTTTGGTTTGTTAAATTTTATTTCAGCAAGTGATAAAGTTTCATAGGTAGCTGAAGTATTCATAGCAGCAGCATCAAGACTGTGAGCAAGTACTTAAAGTTGTTTTGGAAAGGTATTTATAGTAAGTTAGACCTTTTTTATTATAGTATATGAGTAATCTTTGTCAAGATTTACTCTGAGGAAGTGTGCTCAATGTTGACTTACATGCTGTAGCAGGTGTCTGGCTGATTCTATCTATCCCACAATAGAGGTACTTTCTAGACAGACGTAGTTGTTCTCTTGCACTCTTCTCAAAAGAATGAGAAATAGCTTACTTGGTTTTCTTGTTGCTAACTTCTGTTGCTGGAAAACGTTTTCCTTAAGACATACAAACCAAGCAATCTAGATAGATGCCAGCAATGCACCACTCTTGAAAACCAAGCCACACAGTGGTAACACCAGGTTACTTGAGTAAGATCCTGCTCAAATATAGAAAGCCAAGCTATCTGTGCTTTCCTATATATTTAATTCAAAGAACACCCTAGATATCTTCAGCAAAGATGCTTTTTCCTGGAACTCTCATATTTTGTCTGCTAACAATGAACAGCTGAAGTTTTATGTTAATCAGTCTAAACAATCCATAAAAGTTTTTACTTGTGTCTTGGAAACCAACTCCCCTGACTTCATGAAGCTATACTACTTTTGTAAGGTAACATAATGATACTCTGCTAAGCACAGGTTTTAAGTTCCTTAAGTAAAGTCCGACCAAACTGCAGCTTAGACAAGGAGGTTTCCAGAGAGTATTTTTCATGCTGTAGCTTAAGAAAGAAAAGTAACTTCTGAGAATTTATTTTAAAAAATTTTGCTAATAGCAACCAGAACCTTTTTAATCATACAAAATTGTGGGCTCCCTTACTCCCACCAAAGTTTTCAGTAGTAATAGTTTTAGTTTTCTAAGAGACTTAAGGGTTAGTTAGTATCAACGTCACTTTGTTAGTTTTGTAATTGGTAGAAGTCACACAGAATGCCCTTATCACAGAATACACTAAAGAAAAACTATTTAACTGCAGGCAGAAAGATATATTCTACACACTGCTTCTACTTCAAAGTAGTCAAACATAACATTCTCTTGGGTACACACCTACTATTAATTTCCAGACCAGAACTGTATCTGTCCACTTCAACTAAGCGGAGAAAGCTCTGCTCTGGTGAGAACACATATGCTCTGGTCTAAGTAAGCCCTCGTGACTCATCTGCTGATGAAGTCTAGTTGAGGTTGGGTTGTTTGGTTGTTTTTTTTTTTTTTCATCTCTGCAAAAAACCCACAAAATTTGAATAAAAAAATCTGGAACTCTTATATTATGAGGAGATTCCAGTCTTGAACACAGTCTTGCCAATTTCACTCCTCTTATCAATACTGTATCACTTACAAGACTGACTTTCATCTAACTGTATGGATTTGAAGGTACTGGGTTTAGATCCAACTGACCATTTTTTCAACTTTGGCAAGGCTCACTGTTAAGTTGGATACGAGAATGTTAATTTAATGGTGTTGCTGCATATATACACATCTACTCACAAATTTTAGATTCACACCAAAGCTCTATGTGGTCAAGAAACTTTATCTTCATTAGCATGAAGAGGTCACCTTTGTCCATTATGCATACAATAATGTCAGAAAAGCACAGCAATGGTAGCTCAAGAGAAAGTATCTACACCACAGTTTAGGCAGAAAGGGAAAAACCGCACCAGGACCAGTCTGTATCAAAGCCATCTATTATTTCAGAGAAAATAAAAATCAGACTGGAGACAGCACACTTCTCTTACATTAGAGTGATTAGTTACTACTACTCCTTTTGTGCATCAGAACATACCCACACCATTCAGTGCATTCATATGCAATACTAATTCTACCCTTCAGACAAAGGAAGGCCAAGGAATATTCTATTTTGCCATAGACATCACCTTTACTGTTTTTCCAAGCATGACAACTTAAGTAAAAAAAAGTCAGAGCACAAAACATTTTGAAGTTTCAGCTACCACCATTTGTGTTTGTTTGTGATAGTAGTTTATACACTTTTTGTGAAAACCCTCCTCCCAAAACTTAAGTGGGCTTCAAAACGCTTTACAAGAGAAAGAGCAAGTCAGGAGTTAAATTCAGTTCTGTCTAGTATCCCCAAAGTTACAATTACATCTGGCAAATTTCATATCTTCCATTTAATCACTCCAAATCAGAAGCAGTTCTAGTTAACGCCAATTCATTTGTTCACTCAAGCCCTGCAATACAGGGGGAAAAAAATGCTCATTAATAGCTTATAATGCTGTCTTGGGACACATATGTATTAATGCAGCTTAAGAGTTTCCCATGCATCCGGTTTATTGGCTACCAGACAGATGAGGGCTAAAGTTGCTTTGACTTTCTGGGGATATTCTGAGAGGCCAAAGTAACTGCAGAGGCAAGATATATGCATGCGCCAACTGTTTTAGCTGGGAGTCAAACACCTCAATGTTAAACAGCAGTCTACGGAAGCATTCTCTTCCCACTAAGGGCGTACTGTAAATACTGCTCCTCACCAGAAAAGTCTTAAAAAAAATGCTGTAGCTATGAATGTACCAAAAAAAGCTGTCTTCAGGTAGAGGGAATAGAATGAGCAATTCAACAGTACACATGAAAAGCTTGCATCTTTCACTGACTTATTCACTTCACAATCACTGACAAGACTGATGTACATATTTCTGCACCTGCAATTGTAAAAGCAGATAAAATATTTAATATGTAATTTACAATGTATTTTACCAGCTTGGCATACAGGATGAACAGAATATATCAAAGTAGTTGACAGTTATAGGCTTGTGAAGGCCCTGCAAAAATATTACTTCAGATATCTGCTAATTTAAAAAAAAATCAATTTGCATTTTAGAAGTGATACAATTCAATCTACCACAAAATACAAAGAGCTGCAAAAACATATACCATTCCAACAACAATGTATATAAGTTATTAAATAATGATCTGATTTAAAAGAATATAAATGAAGCCTTTAAGTAGGTCTTTTCTACATGCATATTATTCCTCATTAAAGAAAAATATGTAAAAAGGCCATTGGTAATTGCTTTGTTAACCACTGTAGAAAATGCCAATTCTCTGGTCACAGACGCCACTAGTTTAGCACTTAAGGTCTCTGCAGTGTTACATGTGATTATTTTTAAATACTGTTAATTCTATTACTCCATTGGTAAAGAATGCGTGACTTGGAATATGGCAGTCTTCATATCGAGAGGGCAGTGATGCACAGTTTTATAATTATCCAGAAGAACAGCACCCTCCACTGCTCTGTACTTGTGGCTCGTCATCAATGATCTGTACACCTCGCCTTGCTATTCCTGACTGACTGGAACCATTGCCTCTTGCTCTTTCATCCACTTGAGCAGTTTCTATCATTCCTGTAAAGGAAGAAATGTATTAGATGACATTCCACTGCATTTTTACACAAGACTGAGATCTTAATCTATTTGAGTTATATGCACAAAGTTCAGCAAGACTAGTTCTCCTATTCATTATGCAGAAGTAAGTACTTAGGTATCACATAGCATAGCTGCAAGAACATACTTAAATCTTCTTCCTAAAGCACCAAACATCCAGCAGCTCCTGTTGACTAAGGCAGACCTTAGATGCTCAGATATTCTGGAGTTAGTGACTTCAAAAGCTAGATTTACGCACCCATATCAAGAACATTCTGTTAAAAAAGAAAACAAACAAGAAACCCCCCACACCACATATACCACCCCATACACACCCCACCCCCCATACCCCCCCCCCCCCCCCCCAAAAAAACCCCAACCTACTCTTCAGACATGCAGGTGGTTTTGCTTAAATTCTTGTATCACAAGAACACAATGTATAGGACAACTTCACTGTGTTATAACATTTTTATCCTACACTCCATGATCTTCACCATTTGCTTAGACCGCTGTGTAAAATTTGCATCATTACAACTTCAAGTTTATGATTTGTAATCAACATCATTTAAGAAGATTTTTGAAAGAGGTTGAAACAGAGGGTCTGAAGCAGGCAACAGGGAGACCAGTCACATGAAGTTTGATGTTACTATTTACACATGCTGAGTGAAACAGCAGTCAGTGCTCCAACAAACAACAAAGACATTTTTGGAGCACAACATGAATTTGCAGTATTTTAAGCATCCATACATCAAGCTTCCGTAGCTGTTACAGTACATAGGTGGCTTGAAGTAGACTCAGATGAAGTCAGTTCTTAGTAATTGTTTACACATTAAGGCTTCTCTTTATCATTTTAAGCATTCTGAAGCCTTGAGCATTTTGTGAACGAGCTCTTTACCAACAAAGCTAGATAATACCTACTTTTACAAAGGTCAAGAAACAGTTCTTCAATTCCTTTGTTCTGTTTAGCTGAAGTATGATAATGTTTTGCTCCAACAGATTCAGCATACCTGTAGGAATGCAGATACAGAACTTCACTGTACTAAAGAACTCAATCTTTCTAAGCCACTTTACATGAAGCAAGAACATGATCACAAGAGGTTTTATTCCAAGTTCAGAGTTAATCTACACATGCTGATTTAATTTAAAAAGGGAATTATGTGGTTAAAACTGCCATGATTGTTGAAAAACACTAGATGAAATAAAGAAAGTTTCATGTCTAGAAATGCATTGAAACTGTAAATGTTGACTTTAATCATGCACAGCTCTCAAGTTATACTTTGGTGAGTAAGGACATTCTGTGACTGATACTAACAGAACACTTAACACAGCACCCAACAAGGCACTGCTGGTTTATGCCTGCCAGTTGTTAACAGCTTCACAAGTTTATTACTGCAGCATAATTCTGCAATGACTATTTCTATTAATAACTGGCATGACTTACGTTTCTGCTTCTTGCACTGAAACGTGTCTCTCTTTTTCCAAGTCTATTTTGTTACCTGTTGGAAACAAGTTAATCTTTCAAGTCTTCGTACTACAAAATTACCCAAAAGAAAGCAGTCATGTAATCATTGTACCCCATCATTTCCTCACAAGCTGTCCCAGTAAAGACTGACTCTTACAGAAGTCTCAATTTAGAGCACAATGATATGATTTAAGAATCTCCTTTCACTCAAGCATTTACAGGCAATAAAGTTCTACTTCTCTAGAGAGATCAGAAGAGCTAAATACCATATAAGCCACAGATTCAGCCTTTTGCTTTTCTTTTGTAAATTATTAGCAGCTTGTCTGTGCTGCATAGGTAGTTTTTGGAGAACATCCATACATCTATCCTCCTGGAAGTGTTTTAATCACTATATCTGATTTTAAATCTAAACCCAGTATTTCTGTTTGCATTGAAATATCCAAGCTTTAAGACTCCCCCCCCCCCAAGCACTTGATTATGAAAACAGACAAGCGTCCAGTCTATGCCACTGAGAACAGTAAAAAACCAAGACGTCTGAATACTTGCAAGAAGGATAACACACATTTGAGGTTTATGTTTCTCTTTGTTAAACTGCAGTCTGCAGGTGTCCGTACTATGCACTTCTGACATGGTGTATCATTAAACAGCCTGTTTTTCAAAACTAATTCTTATTTTCCTCCATGCGACCTACTCAAACTTCTAGCTCCAACTGAATTTTAAATATGAAATTAACATAAGCTTTACCCGTTCACATGTACAAGCTGTCAAAGGAGTGTTTAGAAGATGCTATTAATCAAAAGAAACATTTCTGATTTTCAGCATCACATGTTAAAAAAGAAAGACCTACCTACTATACATAAACAGATTTCATTTCCCAACATTTTTCTTAATTCCTTTACCCAGTTTTTTACCTGCAAAAAGAACAGAAGTAAGTTTATTTTCACCTGACATACTACTAGCTCAGGCACTGCGGAACTGACCCACTTCATTCATTAACTGTTTACTCTAAACTAGAAACAAACATGTTTAGAGCAACAAAGATGGACAAAATATTCTTTAGATAGCTATGCATGGCTCTTGTTCAGCAGGTTTTAGTTTGCAGTTGAAATTAAGAGCAAATGACTTAGATAAAATGGTTCAATTACTCCAGAAATATAACTCACCACACTCATGTTAGCCCCACTCCAAAGAACAAGTTCACTGCATTGGCCACTTTAGGTCAGGCATGAGATCTTTTATCAACAGGCACTTACTGACAGATCACAAATGGTACTTTAAAGGTAGAGGTACCTGAACTGAGTTGTTCAGGTTAGATTATAACAGATGTTTGCTTCCTGAGAGAACAGATAGGACAAGAGTGTCGAGTCAGCTGATGGTACGGTATCTGTTATCAATTCTGTTGTCATGCTTTGAAGCTGTATGATCGCTGCATTGACTTAGGGGCTGCTATTTTAAGGGAATTTAAGTCATGAGGAGAAGCAATCACTTCAAGAACCTAAAAATAGTCGGGATACACAATACAGAGGTAGTTATGCAGTAACTTCCGCAAATTAACCTTCCCTCTTTTTTTCCAAGAATAAGTGTTTTAATATCACAGAATTTTACTAAGTAGTGCCTTTTCATGCTGAGCCCAAGTTGACTCACAAGTCATCACAATTCTGCAGATGAGCAGCAAGAGTTTAACTGTTAGCACAAGTGCTTTACTTGCCCTGCATCAGACTTTTTAAAATACTTAAGCTGTTATGGAACTATACCTTTACACTACTTCTATCACTGCTAACCCAAGCCTTGCCCATAAAAGCACAATTTCTTACTCTCTACACAGAAGTCCTACTAGTTTTGCCACAAGCTAACTGGAGACAAACTCACTTAGGAAAGAGTGTCACCATTTTTTCAGCTGGAACATCCTAGAGTGATAGTGCTGATTTGACACAGGGTTGAAAAAAACCTCATCTGCTGAGACCGATCAACTAATACTGCTATAAAATAATTAGCCATCAAATTTCAGGTTTTGATGAGGATTTGAAGTCCAAATATTTATTATCACTGGAAAAGTAGTGTTTCCACTATCGTGCATTGCAGTTTCAGAGTTCAGATCTGTAAAAGGTCATGTCACTTAATATCTTCTAGTAATTTGGTTTATACAGTAGAGATCAGTATTGCATACTATCACAACAGTACTGGTTTAAGTTTATAGCCTGTCACAGGTAACTTGCACATCTAATTCTCTGGTGTTCTTTGAATACCTCTGCTGGAACTTTAGTAGACTGAAAAAGTCAGCCTTCAAAAGAATACTAATAAGGGATATACTTCCATTATATGGTCTAAATTTGCAGATGTAATATATATTGCTATTGCTAAAAACAGAAGATTCCCATTTACACACTCATATCACAGATTATCTTTCAATCAGTTTACATCTCACACAGAGGTAAAAATCTGTCCAGTACCTTTTGAAAAGAGTCTTCATCTGTTATATCATATACTAGGATAGCGCCATTAGAATCCCTGTAGTAGATCGGCCCCAATGCATGAAATCTTTCTTGACCAGCTGTATCCTGCATTTAAAATACACTTGTTAGCATTTAAGACAAAGCAAACAATACTTCAAGAAACTCCAAATACTTTGAAATTTTACTATATTAAGAAGTGCCCAACATTTAAGTTCTAGTAAACCTAAGTAATCTTTCAGGAAAATATTCTATTTAGCTAGGGGAGGGAAAATAGGAAAGTAAACATACCCATATTGCAAGGTTTACTCTTTTCCCACCAATATTTAGCTTCTTTGTAAGAAAAGATGCCTGGAAAGCAAAACAGATTAGAGTTAAGTTTTACACACAAATGTCTTATTTGACTTCAGATTAATTTACTAATAAAAACATCTGAATCAATAAAAGACAGATTTTTGGATCAGAATACTCTTTAAGCCAGAAGGCTGAGTCAATACTAAACCAGTTAGTCATTTCACTAGTTTGCCAGGAGTCTATTCTAAATAAATTTGGCTTAAGCCAATCATTTACTACATCTTTTTGCTGTTGTTTTGAATGACTTGGAAAGGATAAGAAACTTGTGTGGAAAGAGTCTGAATTCACAACACTGATAAATCTAAGCTGAACTTGAAGCATTTTACAAGCATACATGAAGTTTGGGTAGGAACCAGCCTAACAGGATTTTTAATTTGCAGGAATTAGGCAAAGCACTTCACTGTTAGTGAGCTACTAGAACAAAATAAAATAGTTTGAGTGTATTGCTAGAAGTCTCAGAACAATAGTATTCTGTAAGTCTCCTTGTCTGTATCTTTTCCCTTTTTTAGCTGACGTGAGCCCACAACTCTTCCCTTCTGTTTCTGAGGACTTTTCTGGGGCAGGTGTGGTTTGTGTTTTGGGTTTGGTTTGTTTTTTTTTTTTCCAGACACTGTTCCCAAAAGCTCAGTGATAAGCTTCTCAGCTAACACACAGAAGAAAAGCAAGTAGCAGGGTAAGAAAAGCCTCAGAATAAGCATACAAGCTGCTCTAAGAATTCCACTACATTATCTTCTGAAAATGTTTTTCAGGACCAGAGTATATTGCAAGGTTAGTCTAATTTCAGTAACTCAGGAGTGTGTCTGTTCTTCTCCAAGCCTGCATGATCCACGTTTTCAACCACCACCTCCGTTACCGAGTGTATAACTGGGTGGCTAAAAAGGGGTATAATTCAATACAAGTTTAACAGGCTAGAACGGCGTCTGAAGGAGTTGATACATTAGGAATATGCTCCCCCCCATTGTGAAAACTGGCAGTAACAGGTTAACATCAGACAGTTCTGTTGCCACGGGTTAACTTTTGCTCAATATGAGCTCTCTGTATAAGCACGGACCAGGCACTGAACTAACTAAAAGTCATGTGTATGTGGAAAGTGTCATGGGCCAGATCAGGTGCTTGAACCAGCTTGCTGCTTAACTACACAAGCAACCAGTACACACACAGAAGACCGCGGTAGTTCAATTTACACCGGCCGAAACTGCTGTGAAAGTGCCTCTCTGGAGTGCTGCCTGTATTACAGTTAAAGTCATCCAACACTCAGCTGCTAGAGCAGCTCCTGTTCTTCAGCTACTTCCCCAACATCAACTCTGGCACCTGTATGACCTAAGGTGAGATGATTCAAGAAACTTTTCTTCTTTTTTTGAAGTAAACTGTATCTTCCCCCAAAGCCTTCCACAAAGTCTGATTAACAACAGATAGAGAAAAGACAGACCAGAGGAAAGAAAAACAATGAGAAACTTTCCAAAAGCAGATAGCAAAGAGCTAATCATTATGACCACTGTATTCAACATAACTACAGCATTAATAATGCTACCCCTTCAGTCTACAGTGAGGTGGCATAAGTCAACTTAAGAAAAAGTTCCAGACAGCACATTAAAACTATTTAACACACTAACCAACTTTTATAACAGCAGAGTAGCAAATCTTAAATATCAGGAAAACTTTAACTCTTTAATCAAAAACTCTGCAGAAAGTTGTTTATGGCTTTCAGCTAGCTGTCCCTAAGGATCATCTAATCAGCGTCTAGTCTTCATATCATAATTTGTTCTACCACACCAGAGTTTAAAAGCTAAAAGCTTAGAGGTGACTTCAGAAGTTTTAATTCACCAACACTTGGGCCATATTAAAGGAAGGTATGGTTAGGCACAACAAATCAAGCTTACCCGACAATATTTTATTGATCTGCTGTACTACAGTACTTGATATTCTATTGTAAATCTCAAAGGAAAAAGCTCTTCTGAGCACCATTTGCTTTTGTCACAACACTGACAATCAAGTCTGCTCAGTTGATATGGGTTTCACATAAGTGTTTGAGAATCACGTTTCTGGACCAAAAGGCAGAAAAATCGTTCACAGAAACAGAATTTATATTTTTAAAAAAACACAGAACTCAGTACCCATAAAGTTGTGACATCATGGCTTTAGACATTGGCCCAATTAATAGTACAGATATCTTTACTATCTGACAGAGCAAATATTAAAGTAGGCTTATCCCCACTGGTAAGTTTTGCTTAAGTATCACCAGTCCTTCAGGTCACTACAGCTTTTGATAGCAATACTGTCTTTTAACACCAAGAGTAGAATATTTCTCCTATATACCCAAGTATTAGAAGACCCATACATTCAAGTAAGGCTTTTTAGTGTCTCCTGCAAAAAAACCAAAAAATAATCACAGGAGACTGGCAAGAATATTTAGTATTGGGCTACTGTACTCGCTCTCTGTATTAAAACTTGATGAATTTGTACTAATTAAGACTTTAAGCAGACTCTAACTTAGGCCCCTAACCAAAAAAGGAGAGACAATATCCTATATCAGATATCCTGATTACAAGCAAGTTTGTCTGAAAAGCTTGCCCAATAACAAGATTGGAACCTCATATTTGAAGTAGTCATGGTTAGTAATGAGCAGAAGCTTTTGTGAACATGCTGCGAGAAACAGTCAATACTATATTACAGATTAAACACTTCATTCGTCTTCATTGTGTTCATATAATTGAAGAATATAGTTAGCAGGCTCCATCCTTGAATTAATAAGTAAGGGCAAGTTTGGCATATTTGCCATCAGTAAAGTACATTTTACAGCCACAGTGGCAAACATGCCAAAGACAAACCACCTAACACCTACCTTTTAACACCACCCCCCCCCCCTTCAAGTTCTATTTGTCTCATGGAAGAGCAAGGTTACTACTCTTCACTCATTCTGAGGTTAGAGAGCAAAAAAACAAATCAGGTGAACAGCAGGACTATGCAGTTTTTAGAAATCTGGGGGGAACCCAACATGGAAGGAAGAACCTTAACTACTGTTTTGAGACAGTTTAGGAGCCTAGTTTAAGGAAAAGGTCAGCTACCAAGAGCATCAAAGCCTCTGAAATCAGGACAGTCTTGACAGCATTAGGTAGTTACACATAGAAGAGGATTCAACATTTTTTCTAATCTCCCAAGAATTTACCAAATTGAGTACTACAGATTTAAGTCCAAGTTATGACTCGACTTACAGTCAGTAACTCTTCCATATTATTTTCATTACTATGACAATTCATTCTTGCTAGGACTTTCAAAAACCCACAGATATATAGGACCACAGTTAATTCAAAGATAAGTAATCTCAAATAGCTCTTTGACATAAGCTACTAATTTTGGTATTTTTACTCTAGTGTCTTATGACTGGTCTGAAGACTACTTACACACTTAGAAGAAAAGGATAATGCAATTATAAGGAGCTAAAATTCCATTCTCTTTATGTGCCTGTAGAAAGTATTTTCTTTTAATTCTTTCTTCTAAGAGCTCAGTTTCACTCATCCATCAGACCCTGTTAGACACCGATAAAAGAGCCTAAGTAGAACACAAGGAAGACTCAGCTGGAAAAGATTCTCTTGAAAGTCACTGAATAAAAGCAGATGTGTATCACCTACCCCTCTACTACTTCATCTTCAACAGAGGCAAGCCAGGCATACCAACACTGCATATAGCACCGAACCTCCTTGTGTTGTCTTCCCCCCACCCCAGCTATCTTAGACAGCCAAGACAGCTTTTCCAGGTTATGCAAGTCCAGCAAAGCAATCAGGATCTCTACAGTATTATTAGCACCATGTCGGCAGCTCTCTTGGGTTGGATATTTTGCAGTTCTCCACACATTTGAGAGATTATTACACAAAAGTTGTATTTATCTTGAGTAATTAACTAAGAGAAAGTGTCTACCCAAATTTAAAAAAAAAAAAAAGTTTGACAGTAGATTTATTATTGGAGTAATTCCAGCACAGTTCTCTTGGTATCAATTTATAGCTTAGCATTACTTTATCAAGACGAGAGCACTGACCTCAATATTTCAATCAATGGGAACCAATTCTAACTGTCCCACCAGGTCTGACAACAGGTTATGGATTGTACAAGTTCATTGTTCACAAAAAACCTCTACCTTTCTTGCATCAACTTTTTCACATTATTTTAGGTAAATGTTTCCTTATGTGAATCAGTAGCAACCTTAATTTCAATTTGCAGGTCATCAATATCTTAAGTAGAGGACTTGAAGCTAACATAACTACAGCAACACATCCCAGCAGCCTCCTAACCTCAAGGGAAGTTCCAGTTCACCATTTCCCTCTAGCTAGCATTTAGGGAAGGGGGACGTGGAGAGAAGAGAAACAGCTCCCTTTCGCTAAAAGCCTTCTGTTACTAGCACAAAAGAAAACTCTCCTATTTGGGTGTACACAGGTTAACTTCACAAGAGAATAATACTTAACTGTTAGAATTCAGACAGGAAAGCATAGATATACATCCGATAAAAGATATCCACACTGACTAATTTAAAGACTTCCTGTGCTCTCCCCCATCACTGGGCTCACGCTGCAGGAAGCACCAGCCAACATCACTAAATAAAGTTTCCAGAAGGCTACAGTCTCACCCCCCTTTTTGTTGCAATCATACTGGAATAGAGTACTACACAGTACTTTCTTTTTTCTACTGATCTTTTCATATGATTCATCACTGTGGCTCCTTTGCTGAATCAGGAGCTAAGTATTTATCTAATTTTGGCTTTATTGGAACAGAAGTAATTTGGTGCAATAATTTGAACTGATGCCATGAAACACAGCCGCCTTACCAGATTAAGCCTTTAATCTGAAAAAAAAAGATGTTTTGCAAAAATGTCACTTCATTGATTAATCAGATATCCTAGTTTCTCCTTATCTTATTTTTTTAAGGGATGTTTTAATTTGCTAGTGGAAGAACTTACTAAAACTTTCTTCTAGAACTGTAAGACATAAGAAAACAAGAATAATAAAGATAATACTTCACAAGTGCACATGATGTGCAGCAAGATTCAAGAGCAACTGACATTGTATTTTACAATCAGTAAGATGTATATGTGGCTAAGGAGGCTCAGAACAGAAAAGCAAACAAGTTGAGAAACACAGTGCAGTCAGTTAAAAGATACAGGTAGCAACCAGAAACCTAATCACAGTGGAAAAACAAAATCTCAGTATCAAGTGTGATCATGTACTTCCACTGCTCTACAAGCACACAGCCCCACCCCCAGACAGATAAACTGGAAAGCTCTCAAGCTATAGTATCTAGAGACATTTTCCTATCAACATTTTGGAGGCATTTAAAGGTCCATTTTATGACATCTGTGACCCCGACTATGTATTTCAACTCGCTTTTTGCTTCTAATTTTAGGTTTTCCACTACAAATCTAAAGAACACACTTAAAAAAACCCACCAAGCTGCATCACATGACAAACTACTCAGCTCTACTCTTTCTACATGGGATATCAGAATTCAGCTATACACAATCATTTTGATGCACTTTAAACGATTATTTGCTCAATGCTACACTTCAGGTGAAAACTACAGCTGCAGCTCTGACACCTACAAGCCACTAGTCATTTCTGTAGCATAGCGAATATTAATTACCTCTATGGCAATCAGAGCTACAATCAGCTTACCATAAATACCACACCATGCCTAGTAACCCTACCAATAGATTGATCCAACAGCAGGGTATGCACATAGGGTAATGAAGTTTAAAACATGTTCTTTTTAGCTCTTACAGCAAAAATGGAGCAACAGTATCTGTTTATGAAACAGTCACTGTATTGTTTCTAGTGCACCTCTAACATTTCTTTGGTTTTAAGGGAAAGTTTCATTATTAAATACTTCCGGATACCCAGCCCACAAGAATTTTCCCCTAAACATGCAGGAATAGTGCACAACTACCCTACAGCTCTTTTTTGGCATCACCTACTATTTATTCTGTACTTCATGGAACTTCAACAGTAATTCAAAACCCACTAGTGGCCCACATGGTGGCAGGGTTTGTTTGTTTATTTTAAAAAAAACCAAATATATTAAGAGCAGTATACATTACAGGGCTAAAACCACACTTTCACGTACATGCGCACAACTGCTAAGAAAGATGCTGTGCAACTGGAGTAACTGCAAATAAAAAGGTTAAGCAAGCAGAGACATCCCAAAAGACTTAACATACAACCCACTGAGAACCAGGCCAAAATTCAGGGAGATAATGTGACAAGCAAGTAAGTCTTAAGAATCTTTTCCATTATTGAATTATAAACCTTAATCTCAAAGACCATTTTGTGAAAGCTGTTCTCTTTGAACAGTAGTATTTAGGTAGTTCAAGGGTTAGGATTTGAGAGCATGAGGAAGACTATCATTAACAGAAACGCAGCACATACGAAACACTTAGTCATCAGTCCGCTACCAATGATGACAGTAACAACATTACTTTCAAACAATACTTCCCAAAATTCAAACGAAGACATTCATACACATAACTGGAAAAAACCGAGCAGTTAGCATTCAGAATAGAAGCGAGGCCTTTTAAGTACCGAAAGCTTAAGCCCGAGGCGTAAAAAGAACCCAGAAAACCAGCTTCCAGCAAACTCGGCAGGGGACAGCCACCATTTAGAGAGCGGCAGCGGGTCGCTCCGGCCACGGGCGGGCTGGCACCGGCCAACAACCCTAGAAAGTGCACCAGGGAAGGGGAGAAGGGAAGAGGAGAAGAGCAGCGGACCCCCCCCAACACAACCCCGGCCCCGGTAGCTCGGGGCAGGGGCTCCCCGCCCGGCCCGGCCCGCACCTGCAGGGTGGTGATGTGTTTATCGTTGAACTTGTTCTCGCAGTAGCGTAGCACCAGGGAGGTTTTCCCCACGCAACCCTCCCCGAGCAAAACCACCTTGAAGGAAAAACTGCGGCCCCCGGCCGCCGCGCCGGCCCCCGCCGCCGCCATCCGCGCCCCGCCGTCCGCCGCCGCCTCACATCAACGGTCCGCAACGCGGCCGCGGGGCGCCGCCGCCCACCGGGACGGAGACTCGCGGGGGCGGGGAGCGAGAGGGGATGCGGGGAAGGAGAGGGGAAGGCACCGCCGGAGGAACGGAGCTGAGGGAAAAGGCGCCGAGAACCAAGACGCTCCCCGCCGCCGACGGCGCCACTGCCCCTAATGGCGTCTTCTTCCTCCTACGTCACGCGCGGCTCGGTCACGCGCACCCCCCCCCGCCTCCCTCACGCCGCCGACCAATGGGAGGGGCGGACGCCGCCACGGCGGAGAGAGGCCCCGCCCAAGAGCGGCGGAGGGGAGGGGGCGGGGCGTGAGAGGGGAGGGGCGGGGCCTGCGTCGGAGGGCGGGGCGGCGGGGGGAGGCGGCACCTGCGCCTCAGGCCGCTGCCGCGGGCGCGGCGGGTTGGGCCGGTTGCGGCAGCGGGTGGGTTTTTTGGGTTTTTTTTTTTATGTTTTTTTTTTTCCTTTTGCCCGTAAAGGGCAGCCGGAGCGGCGGCTGGGGCGAGGGCAGCTGGCTGCGGAGGTCCGCCGTGGGGTGGGAGGGAGTTTCTCCTCAGGTCTGGCCCCGCGCGTTTCCCCAAAATAGCCGCCTGTCCGCCAAAACACGTCATGAGGGGAGCGATGAGGCAGGCGGCGGGGGGGCGGTCCAGGCCCGAGCGTAACAGGCAGCTTTACCATAGAAACTGAGGTAAACCCTCGGCGAGATTTACAGGCGGGGATGAATTTGCATTTAAATGTCATTTTAAGGCTTTCAAGTGTACCTACCGAGCACCTCCCTGTGAGCAGGATGGCAGAGCCTCTAACAAACAGACTATGGACGTCACGAGCGCAGGTTTTGTTCCACCTTCAGCAGCCCTATCCATGTGAACTAAGTTCCATGACTTTCTACATGTTTGCAAAAAAACAGGCCATAATAAGATGCTTTCCAACAGAGATGAGGGAGGAGGCGATGAAAAAGGCACAAGAAAAGTGTTCTTCTATCGAGTTCCTTGATTTTACGGGTCTGGTGGCGTTTTGTACACTCAAGAACTAGATAACTGCCTTGGAAAATGGGGTATCATTCCTTAATTAAAAGCAATCCCCGCAAACCAATCCAAACTACTGCAGCGTAAGTTCTCTCTAGTGATCATTTAGTGGTAAGGAAATTAATGCTTATGAAAAGGCATCATAGCGCAATTTCCTTTTTTCTCTGTCAGATGCTACTCATGTTCTCTTGTGTGAGAAAGAATAAAGGAAAGAACAGCGAATGCATCCAAGAGAACAAAGATCAAATTTCCTGAAGCAAGAAGCCTCATTACTGAACAGCCTTACATTCACATACAAAATGGATTGTTTTTATTTTCTCCAGCTGTAAATAAAGTAAACCTTTTTATTTTATCCAGATGTAAATAAAGGAAATGGGACAAGGTGAAAATCAATGCAGACACAATCTGCAGGAGTATCTTTTCTTTAAATAAATTCCCAGTTTTATTAGCACAGAAGTGGTTTCAGCACGTTACTATAAAAATACTGTCTTGCTGGAAAGCTGGCTTCTGTCACTCATGCCTTCTGTGTACAGGCAGTAAAGCTGACTGGCGTGTTAGTTCTTCTTTCAGGCTGAATAGAAGGAGGACGTAAGATTGGCTTTGGATTAAGGTTGCCAGAGACAATGGAAATCGATGCTCATGAGCACAAGCTGCTTGCAGGGCCCAGCAGGTTGAGGCTTTCCTGGGTAACTGGTGGCAAACGCATCTGCTGAGACACAGGGCTCTGTGGAAGGCTTTCTTGAAAACCGCAAAAAAGCTTCCTGTTCTTGTAGCTGTTTTCAACAAAAGCAGGTTCTATGTACTAAATACTATACTTCAGGCTATACTGAAGAATACGCCTGATTTGTACTTTTCAGTTCTCCTTTGCATAGAAATGATCCATATATCAGTTACATCTTCTTGCTTAAAAGAGTATTTTCCGCATGGGTGATTTTTCATCAATCTTAAGTCAAGTGTATTACTATACTGAACACTGTGATGGAAATATAGGCTGTCTTCCAGTGAGAAAGAGAGATGAAGCTTTGAAAAGGGCTACAGGAGAGACACCCTGTATGAAGTCCATGTGCTGAATGCGCCTGACAGCGTAACGGTGAGAATTGTTTTTCTGACAGAGGGCACAGCAAAGCATAAGACACCAACTGAACCTCAATTCTGGCAGACTATTTCTCCAAGAATCCTCTGCCTTCCAGACCTTCAGCCACCAGTACTAAATGAAATTAAAAGGCCGATCTGGCTGAGAACAGAAAATTCTGTCAAAGCTACCTGAAGTGTCACATTTCACTGTAATCTGATATGCATGATTTACTAAAATCTGCAGGTTTAACTAACTATCTGTGATAGTTTTCAAGTTACTTTATTTTAATAGTGTTAATTTAATTCGGGAAGTGTTTATTTTATTTCAGCGTATTTGAGAAGAGCATGCCTCTTTTTCATTTTATTTGATGTGCTTCCCCTTTTTACATAGCTTCCTAAAAATACTTTTACAGACCTTGTGTTTTAACTATGTTGCTGATTACATCTGCATGAAAATATGCCTTTTGAGACGTATTTTCTGTTTCACAAAGAAACTACAATGCCCTGTATGTTATTATACCAAAACAAATAGCACCATTGTATCCTTTGCCATTACCTTTTATCATTCTTGGTAAGACTTTACTCAAGCCTTTTATATCACAGGCAGTGTCATCTCTGAAAATGAAAGTCCTGTGCTTCTTTCAGCTTGCATTATTAGATCTCCTAAAAGTATTAGATGTATTAATTCCAGTGTAAACTTAAGTGCAGGTAGTAGCTGTACAGAGGAGATACTCTAGTTGGTCAAACCTACAACAGCGTGAACACCTCTCATGCCATTGGCAACACTCAACCGATTTCTGGGATAATTATGAATTTCCTGTAAATTATAAAGGTGGCAATTGTTTTGCAGATCATGTCAGTCTCATATTTGCATTTTTTTCCCTTGGAGACTATTTCTGAGCATAATTTGTATTAGTTGCAGTAAAATGCTTTGATTTTATCAGATTTACTTGGAAAAGAATGGTAGTGTGAAATCTCAGCCAAATAATGTACAGTTGTGTAAGATCAAATGACTCCTTGAAACTGTACCGATGTCCATAAAAGCAAGAAGTCAGAACAGGGGAAAAACAACAACAACAACAACAACAAAACACTTAAAATGAAATTAGTAATATCATCTCAGTACTGGCAGGAAAGAGAGATGCTCAGAATGGAATGTGTGTATTTGTGCTTCTAACATGACTGATACAAACGTCCAGTCTCGACGGAGAGATGGTGAACACTGTCCTACCAAATGGCCATCAGAGGTAACATCAACCTACCTATCAAAAATGCAGTAGGTATATTTATCTAGGGTGAGATCCATACTTTGGGTTGCTGAAATCATGGTAATTCAGTAAGCACATGTTAAGAAATGCCAATGTAGTAAAAAGGTGTGGTCTGCTCCAAAAAGAAAGACGACTATTCAGGTTCTGAAGATGAAGAATAAAGATGAAGAGCAAAGCATGTGAACCTGAAGAGAAAAGAACAAATAATTCAGAAAGAGCCTTGACCCAGAGGGACTTCTCTGAACATGTTTTACCCGCTCACTCACTGCTGAGAGCCTCTATGTACCCGTGGGGAAGTACGTGACAGGTTCGGTAATGTCCTTGGAGGCTTTGTGCAGCGTGAAAATTTCTTCTGATTTGTAGAAACAAGTAAAACATAGAATCTGATCTCTAGCTAAGAAACAATGCCAGCAAGGGACAACTGGTTTTTTTTCTTTTAAAGAAAAAGATTATTTTTTAAAAGTTCAGTTCTCCATGTTGAAGAGGAATTGTCTGTAAATGCTATTCCCCCTCAGGATAAGCGGTTCTGAATCCTTTGCCACCTCACATTATCTTTTTCATCCACACACCGTGGCACATATGGCAATGCCAAATACCATCCCCATGTGGTCCTGATAGATCTCCTTGCTGACAAGCAGCATCCTGGACTCGTGCTGAGAACAGCAAGCAGCATGCTGCTCCACCAGTCATTCACCCCCTGCTCTTGGTGTTTTTGCTTGCAGGAGCAAAGACTCTGTTCAGGCTCTAAATATTCTGTTCGGTGTTGTCCTGCTCTCCCTGGAATGAACATCCCTCAAAATCTTTAGTAAAGGAACACTAGGGTGGGAGCAAGAATGAAACTTGAGGGCAAGACGGAGTGATCAGCATGCTTAGAGCAAGCTCAGAGAAAGAGAGACGCTGGAGGTTGTGGGGGTGGGGAAGGACTCAATAGAAGCAATTGGGTAAATGCTTTATTAATTTATTGCAATTCTGCCATTCCTTAGGAAAAGAAGAAAAGGAGAGGGAATAATGATCTCGGCTAAGAATGAGGAGGAAGTAAAACTTTTTCCTCGGTTTCTCACCCCTCTCTTTTTTTAAGTTTTTGCTCTCATATTCATACCTAAAATTTTTCTCCAGGTGCCTCAGTTTTGGAAAAATTGGCCATTATCTTGAATATGCTTGACTGATTAGTGTATGTTTTTAGAGCCACCCATCCAAGTTGCTGCAGTTCCTGCTGTATTAATAATTAAGCTATAATAATAATAATTCTTGTGTTCTCTGACAACGTTACTCAAAATGATATGTGGATGTGCCATATTTATTACAGGAAATAAAACATTTAAGATGTAAAATATGTACATAAGGCAAATGTTGTCATCCACAAGAACGCCTTTTGTCAGAAAGGCGTAGCTTCAGTCCAAGTATTCCCAAGTTTGACTGACTGTAACTATTCTCATACACCATTTCATTTCCCACAGCCCTTTAATGTGAATTTCAGTTATTCAGAACTTACAGCAAAGACCATGAAGACAGAATCTGTTGCACTACTTATTTTGGGGCAGAAGTGCAGCATATATAACAGCAAGATTCCCCAGGACTGGAAGATATGGAAATTTCTCTTCGTTGACCCAGTAGAACAAATAGATTGGCATCTCACGGAAACTACACAGAATCTCAAAGCAATGAAGAAGAAAGAGACAGATGATGGTGTAACTTCTTTCAGCATTAAACCACAATCCCACTTCTCAGTCCTGGCGGGGGACGCTGGGATATTTGGCTACTGGGGCTCAGGGCCAGCGCAGAGCACCGTGGTGGTAGCCCCCTTCTTCTGGGGAGAGGCCCCAGGAGAACGTACACAATATGAATTGTTGGGTCCTCAGCCGCTACAAATGCGAGGTCGGGGCTTTGCAGAGCATTTGTCCACATTCTACTGGGTGGTCTGAAGGTTTTATTTATGAGGATTAGTCCTCCAGGTTGGCAGCCAAGGTGTAATCAGAAGAGGGTACTGAGAGAATAAATATCTTACAAGGGCATCTATGTTATTTTGTATGTATATTAGCAGCAAGAAATAAGCAAGAGGAATAAAAAAAAAAATCACTCATGAGAAGAAATGTGTTATGAAGAGCATTTCTGAAGCTTGCATGGACAATTTGAATGGCTGGAATATAAAAATACCATGCTATAATCTATTTAACAAGCATAAAGATAGTAAAAAAGTACACATGGGACTCTATAAGGTGTTTTGAACACACTGTAACTTGTATCAGAATTATTAAAAACTCAGACATGGGGAACTGTGAATGCATCATTTTAACTGGTAAAACCCAAGGAAGGGACATTGCTGGGGATTAATAAAAGACGACCAAACAAACCAGAAAATGAGTTTTAATTTCTTCATAGAAACTTGTCTGTATTCTGCCCATACAGTTGAGAAGGAGCGGAGATGGTGTGACAGTCCATTTAGAAAGTCTGTATTGGAGGACCTGAAGACCAGCTGTGAACTATCAGCTGAATTTCAGGAGTGCCTCATCTTTCATTTCTTAAAACAAACGGTGGAGCACACAGCATGAGGCAATCCTGCTCTGGAGTCAGTGCTTAAAAAGAACCATAGCACTGGAGATGCGTTCCTAGGCATCAGGGACATAAATATGGGCAGAAAAAGAACATTACCAGTTAGTAGAATCATAGAATGGTTTGGGTTGGAAGGGACCTTTAAAGCTGATTTAGTCCAAACCCCCTGCAATGGGCAGGGACATCTTCAACTGGATCAGGTTGCTCAGAGCCCCGTCCAACCTGACCTTGAACGTTTGCAGGGATGGGGCATCCACCACCTCTCTGGGCAACCTCTGCCAGTGTCTCACCACCCTCACTATAAAAAATTTCTGCCTTATTATCTAGTCTGAATCTCCCCTCTTTTAGTTTAAAACCATTGCCCCTTGACCTATCACTACAGGCCCTTGTAAAAAGTCCCCCTCTGGCTTTTCCGTAGCCCCCCTTTAGGTACTGGCAGGCTGCTATAAGGTCTGCCCGGAGCCTTCTCTTCTCCAGGCTGAACAACCCCAACTCTCAGCCTGTCTTCACTGGAGAGGTGCTCCATCCCTCTGATCACAGTACTAGCTAACAAGCTGATTTCACAAAGGAGGAAAACTTTTTGCTTACAAAGAAAAGTGGAACTCATAATTAGGACTTCTCTAAGAAGAGCTTTGTAAAAGTTAAGAGGTTTTAAAGTGTCCTAGTTAAAAAAGCTAATACCTTCCTCCCCCAAAAGTGTGTTTACTAGATGTAACAGTGTTAAAAATGAAAACATTCAAAAAAGCAGAAGTGCTCATTTAAAACACATGCTGGCAGATGAGGGAAATTCCAGAGGAAGGCAGAACTGGTAAGACTATGTCAAAAAAAAAAAGTAAAAAAGGGACCCATGCGATCTTAAACTACCTAGATTAATATCAGTCCTCAGCAAACCTTGTTTAAACAATCATGCCAATGTTTTCAAATACAGAAGTGGGCAGGTTCAAGTACAGACCCGGCAGGTCTGTGTTTCCTTCCCGGGGTGTATAAAGGATGAAACTTTCCACCCGCATGACTTGCTGCTGCGTGGGGCAGCAGGAGATGGGGAAGTCGGCGGCACCGTAGGTTCCCTCGGACTCTGTTCTGAGCGAGAGCGATGTGCACGCCGATCCCCGGTGAGATCTCGCAGTGTGCTGGCTGCAAGGCAGTCACAGCAGGAACAATAAAAAAAAAGGTTTTGTACTTAACTGGCTGATCAGCCAGCAAATTTTCCAAGAGGTCCTATAGCGGGAGTGTGGTAAGGAAGCGTGAGTGCTACGGGGGATCTTCAGGGACATCCTAAAGCCCACCCGTTTCAGTGCTACTGAGCTGCAGTTAAGCAGTGATAATTGCATGGGTGGGGAAAGGAATGAGCTTCTCGGAGCAAAACCAGCCTGCTTTGGATCATGGAAAGCTTCCTTAATCACGTAGGTATCGTCATCCAACTCATCATCCGTGTAACAGCAGGCAGCCTGTTCGCAGACCGACTCTGTGGTAATGATCATCGCCTGTTGCGCACAGGGTTGTACAGCCTGCTGTACGCGCAGGAGCCTCGATACACCCATCTTCACCGTGGCCTTCATACCTTCAGCTGTGGGGAGGAGCAGATGATGACACGAAGCAAAGTAATGATGCAAAAGAACGGCTAACAATTAAATAAAGCACTCGAATATTACGCGTGCCAGTCAACAAAGTCTAATGGAAAAACAGGTCTCATCAGAGAAACCTGAGATGAGATCACAGGCTTGGCTGTTAGAAGGTAATGTCATAGCTGTACCAACTTTTGAAGGTGCTTGACTTAGCACCACCTGTTAATGATGAGAAAAAAATTGTAACGCAATAAAGCGCAGATTCAGTGCGTCAGGAACTGGATGAGCAGTTCAAAGTAGCTGTCGGTGAGACAGTCGCCTTTGAAAGCTGATGTTTCCTTTGGGGCTTCTTGGGTTTCCTAAATGGCCTGGAAAGTAAATATAAAATCAGTGCTAATCAAACTTGAAGCGATGTGGCACCGTCAGTGTGATAAACAGTGATAAGAATGAGGCAGCCAGCAAGAACTGTATGAAAAGCTATCATCTCCTGAAAAGTAGGAATATTGTGAAGGATGTAAAAGGGATAACGCTTAGGCAACGTAAAGAATATGAGAGTCAAAACCTAACGAGCATCTCAGTGTATGGCTGCAGCAAAAGGGCTGAGGTAATTCCTGGACATGAAATAAGGAAGTAACCAAGAGGTGATTTTATCTCAGTGTATAGCATTGATAAAATTCATACTGGAATTTGGCATGCAGCTTGAAAATAGGGAAGAGAGGAGGAGAGGGCTCACTTGGGTCAGCGCATCAATGCTGTAGCAGGGACAGGCACAAGGAAAGAACTAATAGCAGAAATGCGAAGCCAGACACATGCAGATTCAAAATGAAACACAACTTTTAAAACCAGGAGAAACTACCAAAGTGAAGCAAACGATTCCTCATCTTCTGGCAGCTTGGCGTGAGGGTGGATGGGGAGCCTGATGGCATGACTTTGGCCAGATACAGATTGTATTTCAGGCAGTCACCAGGCCCAGTTCACAGGAGATTGACCATCTCTGCCAGCTCTGAAATTTAATAATAATTTTAAAATAATTTAATTTATTTCTTCAGTATTGTATTCATCATATTCATTGCTGAAAAAAAGCCAGCCAGAATTATTAATAGGCCAAATGAGAATCACATCTTACAAAAATGTAGTGCATTCCTCTAAGACTTCTAAAATTTGGCAGAAATCTTGCATTCTAAATACATACTTCATGGGAAGGAGTGGAGCAATCCTAGGACTACATTGTATGGTTTATATTGAAGCAGTTTACCCTAAAGCAGCCTTCAAAACAAGGAAAAAAACTGATAAGCCATTTTTAGTAATATCATTCAATTCCTACCATTGATACAAAACTTACTGCTGCACTCTTAAAAGATATCCATTTTACAGATTTTTTTTTTCCTTTGCACAGTGTTCCTTAAAGTGCTTTGCAGTACAGATGCTGGCAATGAGCAAGTAAACAAATACGCAACAACAATTACCTGCTCAATTATCACTCCTGTTCAGTCCTGCATTTTATAATGTTGTATAAGGGGCAAGTGACTGGACATCAGGATTATCATGTAAACTCTTAAAACAAGTGCTTTCATTTCTACTGACTGAACAAATAAAATAGAATCAGCCAGCCTATTCCTTCCTCTCATCATGTCTTCCCTTAGAAATTTCTAATTTGAAGCCAGTTCTTCTTTTAATTACACTAAGTAATTAGTGTTTCAAGAGAGTCACATGAACACAATGGGAAAAAGGGGTTTGTTTATCATGGGCAATTGCATATTACTGTCAGAAGAGCACATCCCATAAAACCAATCATCATCTTGGTGCTTTGACCAGTGAAGTATTTTCTTTGAAAATGCAAAACCTCTTGTTGTCAGAAGCGGAGAGCTGTACTGATAGAAATATTGGTCTTGTTTTCTGCCTAGAAAAATGCTTAAGTATGACTCCTGCACCCAAGCCTGAAGCAGCTGATGATCCGGGGGCTGGAGGGGTTACACCGGCAATTTCAGCTCCGCAGGAAACAAGAAACCTCCTGTGCAAAGGGAGGAGATGCTTAATGTTAGCGGTCCTGCTGCATTCTAGGTTGCCCAATTAGGTCGGGATTCCGTTTTTGAGAACCACGTTGTAACAAACGATGGCAGTGATGTGTTTCTGGCCAAAATCCTCCACCCGCCCGTGAGTAAAGCGCTACACCTAGTTGCTGTTGTATTGTAACCCAGCGGAGGCTGCCGGCCAGCGGCGGGTTAGACAGCCGCTGGAGAGTAAGCACGCTGTGTGCATGTATATATGGAGAGATGTATAGGTACATGTAAATTTCTATTATATGTATATATGTTGTGTATATAAAAGGTGAGATTAAGGGTAAGACGAATCTCATTATAGTTGTTCAAATAACAACATACCTCCCTTCAAGTGGGAGCCCCTTTGGAAAGCCGCTATTTATATCAAGCGGTTTCTTAGTTAATCAGTAAAAACCCATCCGCTGTGGCAGGTTTGCACACCCAGCCAGCAGAACCTTTGCCGCCGTGAAGCAAGATGTCCTTCGGGGGAGGCTGCTCGGCCGGTCCCCGCATCCCCCCAGCTGCGGCAGCGCGGGGGCCGGCGGGGAGAGACGGTTCCCTGGCGTGGGGCTGGGGGACGGAGGGGCTGCGGTGGGCACCAGCCCGCTCTGCTGGGGGTCATACCTGCCCCCTGCTCCGCTGGGTGCTTGAGGCCGCATCCCCACCTGCAGAGAAGGGTTTTACAGGCTCTTCAGGCTCGAAACAAAAGCCACGGAGAACAGGTCTGGAGCCGAAAATAGCAGTCCTTAGTGCTGGAGATAGAACACGTGTCATTACCCACAACGAAGGTGAAGTCGCAGGTAAACGGGATGGGACTGTCGTGGTTTCCCACACCCATTTTCTCTGTGTTCTGCTTTGGGATTTCCATTTTATTTTAACCCCATAGTAATAGCCCTCATACCGTTACTACAAAACATCTCCCAACCTAAGCTGAGGTCTTGGGCCCCAATCCAGTTTGCTCCATACAGCTTTCCGAGGACAAATCATGCAAATCTTTAGTGTTTCTTTTTCTGGTAAGCTGCTCACTTTGAAACGTACTTCTGGAGCAAGACCTCTGAGACTTTGTAAGCTCATGGGAATTTCACAGGAAAGGTCCGAGGGGATGAGCCACCAAACAGACCCCTTGTCTCCCATTGAATGAGCACTTCTGGAAGGCTTGTCCTCCCGAGTCTGTAGGTAATCCTGATGGTATTGCACCATTAGGACATGTAGTTTGCAGGTAAATTTATAGAGAAGCTTGAGGTGGCAGTTAGCCATCATTAAACATTTAATCATTAGCATCATTAAACAGTTGAAAGCTTCCTTGTTGTATTGTTTAATCATGTACTTTTCTTTCCCCACACAAATTATTTTTCTGAACCTTATACTTCTGTGTGAGCATAATTCTTCACGTTTGTAATGGACACAAGTCTAAAAAGACAGACAAAAAGCAAACGCACAACAGCATTTGCCAGACTTGGTGAGGTTATACGCAAATATCCCATAAGGAGTTGTGACACTAAAAATCTCCAGTTGAAAAGGGAGGAATCACCTTAATTTGAGGTTATCTGGTGACCCAAGAGGTGCCAGAAAACATGTTGATTTGTGGGGCTGTGGACAGGACTGGCACAGAGACGGTGGAGCCACAACCAGCGCCCTGCGATTAGCAAGGGGCTCCTTACCCCTGAGATCTTTCTTTGTAAAGTGAGCATTGGAGACCGCTTATAATTGGGTTACTTAGAGTAAATTGTGAAGGAATAATTATATTCCACCCCCAGCTTGGTGAGTGGTTCGCTAAGCCCTGATAATGTTCCCAAAGCTTGCTGGGCTGGGTAGATTGCGCTGCTTTTCCAGTAGATGAGGGGAAACAAGGAGCTCACGTTTATTTCAAAAAGCATGATCTCATTTCCTTCTTCTGAAGCTCCACCTGAATCTATACAGGGGAGTAAAACAGTCTATGTAAGATGTTAGCTGTATGCACTTCAGAAAAAGCGACTAGTAAGACCATAAACAGCAGTTCTCCTGTGAACTACATTTTTTTTAAAAATTAGTGGATCCATGGTTAGGGATTCTCTGCAGAATTTTGGTAGTTTTGTTTTTTGTTTGTGGAGACATTGATGGCTACAAGACATATTGCTGTGTTCACTAAAAAAAACCCAGCCGCAAACCAGCACAGATTTATTAACGGATTTCTAGCAAACAGGTTTTGCCAACTAGAACAGCCACGAAGCAGAGAAAAAACCCAAAACAAACCCTCTGGGGAAAATCCTGTTTTCCAAGTCCTCTTCACAAGCACTTTGATTCAAAATACCATTGCATCCTTGGTTAGTACATTTTTCCCATGAGTACAGGGGTAGGAGCTTGGTAAGGTTTACTAAACAGTACTTACTACAAATGAAAACATAAAGAAGGGAGGGAAGCTGTGTTTGTAACTCTGGTTATTAGTTGTGAATTGAGCGAAAGGACTTTTTCTTTACTGCCAGTGTGTGTTTCCAGCAATGGAATGCTGAGGCAGGAGGAGGCAGGAGGAGCGAGGCAGCTTTTCTGCTCCCCAGCCCACCACGCTCGCTGGGAGTCCCGTTTGCCCAGTTCAAGAAGTATTGCAGGCAGGGCAGGAGGGTTGGGGTGCTGCAAGCCAAAGGGACGTGGAGCGTGTTATTCACTTTGAGCTATATGCTGCTTCTTCAGAATGACAGTTCCTATCAGGATCGCATTCAAATCCTGAATTTTCTCACAGTAGCCTTTGCTGACTGAACAGAACAAGGTGCTTAATAGCTTCACCTGGCAAGGCACAGAAATCATGGCTGGCATGATTAATACTAATAAAACTGTATTTTATTCTTGATGTTTTGTAATCATGCTGGTTTCAACTTGTTCATTCATTTAAAATATGCATGCCAGTTCAAACGAAAGCTAAAGAGAGCCTTTAACAACTAACGATGCCTGAGCTTGGGATTGTGTCAGCTGTTCTGCGCCTTCTTGTCTCATGTAACAGCGAAGGTTAGTTTAAATGGTGGCACTTTCTCATCTGCCTTGTCCTTACTGCATGAGAACAACTGCAGGGGGAATGCTGTGAATCTCCAAGAGCGAGAGGCATAAGGCTGGGTTCAGTCATCTTTGCCTTTCAGGTGGTGAAAGCATGACAGGAGGTTTAAGATGCTGTAGAGCAGGCACCTCCGAGCTCCCACCTCTGTCCAGTCCCACTTCTTGACTCCTGAGCTCCCCATATGTGCAGCAGTGGCTGAGGTGATGATACGGACTCCGAAGATTCAGGAAATTCAGTCTCTAAGGTGAGTTAAGAAACATTCACGACATGCAGCTCAGCTCCTAATTGTCCAGGCCAATTCTCTTACTTCAGGTTGATGCTTCCTTCGAGGCACGTAGCACTGGCCAGTTTCCAGGAGGGATGCTGAGACTTCTGCTCTGATCGACAGTTCGTTTGATGGTTTCTGGAAAAGCTGATGTCTCTACGTGCATTTGACAGAGGAACAGTACAAGATCCAGGGACATAGAGAGGGGAAACAGAGTACTTTCATGTGGCTGGGTCATGGGAATTACAGGCAACAAGCTAGTGCCTTGAAGCCTCGGGGTCTGTTTTGGTGGATCCCTACTGCACTTTCGTACAGGACACCTGTTGCTACTGTTAAAGGAAGAGATGGGAGATGTTGGAGGATAATCCCATTTCAGTGGAGGCATTCTAGAAAAAGGTCTGAAGTTGTAGGTGATGATGAGTTTTCCTCTTCTCCTTCCATTGAGCTGTAATTGTGAATTCTCCGAGGAAATGTGAGCAATTTCATGGACCCTTGTTTTTCCCCACAGTCTGTTAATGTCATAAAGGAAGATGCAAAGGAAATCGTCTATCAGTATAAACAGCTTGTTTAAAAGGTGAAGGCTGAAATTACCTGTGTATCTGAATTGACTTATTCCATGGGGAAATATAAAACAATTGCTTCTGTACTTCAACACAATGACGTGGTCTCTCTGGTGCTATATGCTATAGTATCACTCACTCTCCACGCTTTTCCATGCACGGCGGTTTTCCCTGACCAAAGGTGGAACAGACCTTCCCGTCTTCAAGGCAGCAATGTCTACCTGTACCTAGAGTGTGAGAGCTTTGGGGAGCAGCACTGCAGAGGACGTGCTGCTGGTGGAGGTCATGGGTCTGAGCAAATCAGGGACGAGAGCTGTAAAATAGGGTTTGCAAAACTGGAAGGTTTGTGATTTTGGCGTAGCAATGAAGGGAAAAAATAGTTTCATGGAGCTTTTCAGGAAATGGCCTTTATTTTGTAAAAATGAAATCAACTAGTCTCTGAAGGTTAATATTGAAAAGAGGACAACTGATTCTTTGGTAGTGCATTTCATTAAACATTCCCTGGCTGGCTGTCATCTCTGATCAATGCTTCTGTACAGGAACGTCACCGGCAGATAAAACGAGCAGACATCACTGAAGCATGGCAAAAGGAAGCTACAGTACAACCTCCAGTGCAGAATAGCTGAAGAGAAAGAAATGAAAAACACTGTAAACTTTTAACTCACTGGAACACTTATGGAGGAGACAGACTGCAGTAACCCAGCGTGCAGGTCACCTACAAGATAGTGCTAACCTCTGCTCTTTTCACTAAACTCCAATAGGGTCTTTCATTCCAACAATCCACACGTCACCAATATCAGACACATCCCTATAAATAGCAGAATAAATTCAGCACTGAGGAATGAGGCTACCACCCAAAATCTCTTCATTTTGTATCATGTTTACCTGGGCCCTCACATCAGTACAGCCAAATTGCCCCAGGTTACACCAGGCTGCCAGTTTACACCTTCTGCCTACTCCCTCTGTGCAAATTATACAAGAGGGTCCTTCGTTTTGGGGGGCTATTCCATGTCAGAGAATAGAGTGCTCGTCTCTGCAAATCAGGGCGTATTCTGGTAGCTGCCTCTGGGCTTCTGCTTTTAGGTGCTGCAGGACCTGAGACAAAACCTATTAGCAACAACTAGAAGAGTTCAGATAATTCACAGAAGCAAAGGAAAATTCTTGAGGGTCAGGAAGGTAGGAGGACGTCCCTCCTCCTCTTCCCATTGAATACTTTGGTACTGTGGAACCAGAAGACTGTAAGGTGGGCAGAGCGAGTTCTCCTCCTGGCGATCCCAGTTCAGCCTGGCAGGAGAAGCCAGCCCAGCCCTGCTGTCCCAGTCCTGCCTCGGGAGTTCTGCAATACCTTCGACCAGTCCCCTTAGCAAGCAGAATTAAACGGCAAGTCCCTCAGGACACAGAGCACACAGACCTGTAGCAATAATGGAAATACGGCTTAAATTCTTCCACTGGAGTTATTGCAACGTTAAGACCACAGGAGAGCTCCGCTGAGGCAAAACACTTCGGAAATCTTACTGTATTTAGTAATTCTGTGTTTTTATCAGGAAATCGCTTCTGCTCACAATCAAAGGCCTGCAGGTTGTTTTGGGTCTGAACACTTTAGGCTGCTTAGGTATTTTTGTGTCCAAATAAATTTTAAATGTATTAATGTTAGCAGATGAAGAAACTATATGTATCTAATGGTAAATTCAAGGCAAACAAATACTTCCTTTGATAGTAAGCTGTGCTTCTGTCAACGGGCACCAGCTGATAACTCTGTTCTTTGTAAAAGAAGACTATTTTGCTTCTTTTCATGCAAAACAGAGGACAGGATAAGCTAAGGTAGCAGGACAGAGTACATTTGCATAGCTGTATGAAAATAACAAGCTGATCGAAAAACCACGCACGATTTGTGAAATGTTAAGGCTAGGTCCTAGACTGCTGCTTATCGTTAAATTTACTTTGCTGTAGCCCGGTGACGTGATACCACACGGTGAAAGTGGGTGAACACAGGGAAGCCGTTCCACAGAGCTCTCCCACCACCAGGCAAATCCCCGTGCTTCGGGAAGCAGCACTGTAGAGACGACGGATTTTTGGCTCCAGTAGCACGGCATGAAAGGCACTTTCTGGTGGATGCCAGTGGGATATAAAACTGAAATATTGATCGCCTTCATTGTTTAATTAGTTGATGAGACATTTTATAAGACTGTATACTTGCATAGTCATGTCACTTGTCCGCCACGTGATTAGTGTGTGGTTAAAAGGCTGTTATGCATCAATAACCCCCAGCAGTATTGATGAGAATATTGTCGCTCACAAATTCGGCACACCATTTTGAGACTCATTGCTTGTTCAGATAGGTTTCTAGGCTCAGGTAAGTGGTCAGTTCACAAAGTTCACACACCGTCAAGCCAAAACATATTGTTGCCATCCACCAGTCTCACCTCCTGTCTAATTTAATTATGACATCTTCCCTGAGTAATTCTCATATGAATTAGAGTTTATCTTTTAGATAAATATCCAATCATGGTTTCAGCCTTCTATCTGTGTAATTATAGCCACTCTCTAAATGCCCATTTCACCTGGAGAACTTTCCATTTGTTTTCAGCCTGGATTGCTTTAGTACTATATAATTTAAAGGAGTTTTACTACACCCAGTTTCTGGGTGCTGCAATTTTAAATAGCCTAATGTCGTGGTTTAAGCCCAGCCTGGAACTAGGCACCATGCACCCGCTCGCTCACTCCCCCCGGCCCCAGTGGGGTGGGGAGGAGAATCAGGAAAAAAAAAACAACTTGGGGATTGAAATAAGAACAGTTTAATAACTAAAGTAAAATAAAATCTAATACTACTACTACTACTACTAAAATATAATAATAGTAATGAAAAGGAATAAAATAAAATAAAATAAAATAAACCAAGAAAAGGCAAGTGATGCACAATGCAATTGCTCACCACCCGCTGACCGATGCCTGAGCAGCGATCGGCCCCTCCCGGCCAACTCCCCCCAGTTTATATACTGGGCATGACGTCCTATGGTATGGACTATCCCTTTGGCCAGTTGGGGTCAGCTCTCCTGGCCGTGCTCCCTCCCAGCTTCTTGTGCCCCTGCTCGCTGGCAGAGCATGGGAAACTGAAAAATCCGGAACTTAGGATAAGCACTACTTAGCAACAACTACACCATCAGTGTGTTTTCAACATTAGTCTCACACTAAATCCAAAACACACTGTACCAGCTACTAGGAAGAAAATTATCCCTGCCAAAACCAGGACACCTGTCTGCATTTATTTCTTTAAAACCTCCTTTGAAGACAACTGAAATACTTTTTCTGAGCCTGAAAATAAGTGCCAGGGTAGGGATGATCTGAACTGATGGCAGTAATAATACAATCCTTTTGAATTAGTCACTTTATGTTTGAAGATTAAGCACAATTCATCAAAGATAAAACTGATTACAGAATTCAGGCTGCCATTAAATGATATGTTTGTTTGTGTTCCTTAATATGAAATAAGCTGTTGCATTAATTCATTTCTTCTTTTCAGTTTGGCCATTTAGAGAATTCTTAAGCACTCACTTTTCTCCTATGGCAGATAATGGTTTGGTAGCACCAGTAACTTAGTTTTTAGCATAAGTATTAAGCGAGCACATGGAAGGTTTATTTTTTTCAATTAAAAGGAATAAGCTCAAAAATCTCAAGAAAATACAAGGTAACAACACTGCCCTGTTACAGTGGAAATAACCAAGAATTCAGGGGAAAAAAATCTGAGACACAACATCTCTTTCACTTTAAATGTGCCAAATATCAGGAGCAAAATATAATCTATTGGCTGTGAAAATACTGACAATCTCTAACAAGGAAGAAATTTGTGGCAAAACTCACTAGACAGGGTTGGAGAACATTTTGGGTTGGAGAATATTTAAATTAAGCCCTTGCATGTTTTGGGAATTTGGACTTTATTCTCCTTCTAAAAATGCTATTACAAGCTCACTCAAGCCACGTGCTGGGCAAGGTCTGCGTTGCTGCGATTGCACGCAGGGCTGGAGGCAGGAGAACAGTTTGCCTAAGTACGATTTCAGAGCACAAGTCAATAAAGTGAAGCACGTTGAAATCAAGCTCTAGCCTGCACTCTAATGCAAAAACATCTGCAAGAAAGAATTGGGCAAAGTGTTTTCAAAACTACACGTGGGTTTATCCTTGCCTCTGTCCTCTTGAATTTTTTATACCTTAGGAACGAAGATAGTTTCTCACATAGAGCAGTAAGTGAAGGCAGATGACTAGCCGTTTTTCATTGTGGAAAAAAATCAAAATATATAGCAAAAAAACTGGCTTCTTTAGATGTAAGAAAGAAAAAGGAAAGGCATCTAAGCTTAATGTCTAGATTACATTCTTACTTCAGGTGAGTTCTGAACCCAAGTGACATATATGTTAATCCATTCCAAACCAAACCTATCTGAAACTAAGTGGTGTATTGCTCATAAATCGATAGGCAACCCAGTGTGAGAGTATTTTCTTTGTTTAACTTCACACTCTGAAGTACAATAAATTGAATTATGCTTCCATTTTGTCTTGTGATAATGGCTTCGGGCACTTCTTAGGGCTTGGTTGGTGGTTGTTTTTTTCTGGCATAGCTTTGCACAGGTTAAATCAACTGTAGAGCCTCTTGGGCACACGGCACGGCGGGTAATGTCAGATGCTGACAGCCGTCTCTTTGTGTTCTTACGGCACCTACCAAAAGACATAGGGTTTCCAGAATTCCAGAGGTGAATTATACTCCTGCTTCTTATCCCCACGCATCATGAATCCTTTCACTTTTTAAATTATATTAGGAGAAGACGCTTAACGCAACGAGACGATGCACATACCTTGGGAGCACCAGCACCAGCAGCATTTGGCAGTTAAAGGCAGACTGAAACTACTGTTGCTTCGGGGGAGCATTTGAGTGCAGCAGCTTTCAACAGTGGAATGATTTCAGGACTTTGGAATAATGAAATATCAGGATAACGAGTAGTGGTAACAGAAAGGTCGGGATGACAGAAGGCGTTGCTTTTCTAGCACTGGGCTGAACTCTGCAGAAGTCACTGCGGCAAGAGCCCTTCGGCAAGGAACAGCAGAGTGCGGTCGCTGCTGTTGCCCCTGTAGTTGATACCAGCCCAGTATTCGTAAGAACTGGTGATCTGGGCTGTTTCATGGGGATTTTAACGCTTTTATAAATGTATAACTGTGCTGGGTTGTAAGGGTAGAGGTTGATTGATGCATTTATCCAAACAAACACATCGGGAACCCAAGAGGTTGTATGAAGGCTGTAACTGGGTTAGTTGAAAGACAGAATTAAAACCAGCGTATTCCCCACAGCTGCAGAACCAGAAGGTTGGGGTGCAGAGCTCGGCCTTTGCGCACAGGTGTTTACTTCTGCATTACGTGCATGATGTCGTTTCCTAGGGCCGACATGATTTTTTACGATGTCCTTCTACCTTCTTAGCTTTGCAGCTGGGGCTGTGGTTGCAAAGTCCTTACAAAACTAGTTACTGAAGTTACTAGAGGATATTAACAAATGAGCACCAGAGAACTTTTCTGACTCCTTTCTACTGACGTTTCCTCTAATTGCTGAATGCATTCATATTTTTTTTAAACCACTGTCACCATTGTTAGCGGTGTGGGTTTGAACCTCCAAGACCGATTTGGACAGTGATCACATTGCAGTGTTTAATTCTGCTTTACGCTTGTTTGAACAAAGCCACAAAAAAAAGTAGCTACCAGGCAAGAGAGGTGCAAACGAGTTATACAGGGCTTCACAGGTGGCTCTGCCAGTCCAACCAGGTAGCTCCCCAAACTGGCAATTGTTTCCCTATTGGTTGTATTCACCTTTCCAAACCCCCTTCCCTCAACACGGGTCAGACTGGTTCTTCCACATTTCAGCTAAACTCAGTCTTTTCTTTTTCAGTCGGCCACCCAGATTAAGAACCAGCACTTGCCCTGCTCTAAAACGGCAAATCCCAACGCAGGGCAGAGCCAACATTCCTGCTAAAAGGTCTGCTATGGGGGGGATACGTTCATTCTAAAGATATTTTCAAAGTGATAATGTGTATGAGGGTACTACTTCATATTATCAGTCAGTCACCTGGAAGGTTTCCTGGTCAGAACTCACATAACCATGCTCTTCTGCTTTCCTGTGCATCCGCCTTACTGTGTTTTAAGAAAAAACTGTGACATTTAGGGACGTGGTAGAGCCCCCATCACCGGAGGTTTTCAAGTTGCAATTGGACAGGGTGCTAGATAATCTCATCTAGGCTCCCTTTCCCACAAAAGGTTGGACCAGATGATTTGTCAAGGTCCCTTCCAACCTGGGATGTTCTATGGTTCTATGCTTTAGCAGTGGCAAGATATTAAAATTGACCCACTTTTCTCCTGGTGGATGAAGGTTGTAGAAAAGCTACTGAATAAATGCTTTCTTGGTGGAATTTCTTTACTGGAACTCAAGTTTTACAGACTCTGGAGTACTCGCGTACAAGCTGCCATTTGCCTGGCAGCTTTATTTCCACATTCCCGTATTTTGTCTTCATTTGGGACTTGCATTAATATTGACTGAAGGTGGCTGTGGGCTCGGGAGCACTGCAGGGATCCACATCATCTGAATGAATTCATGTACCTGCTCTGATTTACACATTACAATAGGCCCATAACTGTGAGAGCTGCACCCCACTCCCCAACAGAAGCAGAATTTAAATTGAAAGTTATTATCCAGTTAGGGCAATAGCCAGAAGCAGAGACTGTAATGCACTTAAAAAGCTTTAAGCGAATAAACTTTCTGTAAAACAGGTTAACTCCTGCTTGAAGAAGAGTGACTTAATGCAATTTAAAATGCTGGATAATGAAATTTTTAAAAAAAGGCTGAGTGGGGACCAAAGCACTGCTGGGGGAAACACAGAGAAAACAAATCCTATTTACAAATCTGAGATGCCCAATCCTAACAGATTTTAACATGAATATCAATCTACTGCCTCATTTATCCGGTGCCCAAATCGGGTTCTGTAAAATATCAACAGTATTTCAAGATGTTTCAGCCCTTTATTGTCAGAAAGTCAGCCTTCTGAACATCAGCTAGTCTTTAATACCCAAGAAAGGTGGTATATCCCCTTCATTTTTTATACCACTTTCTTTTGTTGTCCCAGGGAACTGTGGTCTACATCTGCAATGATGGACCACTCAGCAGCAGCATGCACAGACCCAAGACAATCTACAGCTGTAACAACGGAGTAGAAATACAAAAAAATAACTGAATATTGGTGACTCCTTCAACACTCAGGATCAAGACACCAAGCCTAAGCAAGACCTGCCTGAAGATTTCTCATATACAATTATGTTGTAATCATACTCTTACTTGAACTTCTAACACATCTAGAAATCAAGCCAAGAATGATGATCGGTGCTTCACAACTGTAACCTCTTCAATTAAAAAAATAGAGTGTATCCTCTTGGTGCTGTGGAAATATTGGTGCCACTCCAGTATGAAAGGAAAATCAGTGTCAGCGTTATCTCATATACTAAGGGTACTGATGGCTCTGAAGCAAAAGAAATATTTGAGTGTTTAAAGAATGGAATTAAATTTCCTTACTGCAATGACCTATTCTGCACCTTCAAATCTATCACCTTCCTTGGTTTTCTCCTAGCTCCTCCTCTTTTTATCACTCTCCCTTTTTACTTGCTGCATTTTCTGTCTCTCCAAGTAGCACGTGGACAGGTAGTATCCCTGTCTGCTCCTAGGAACAGCTCCTAGTGACGCACACCAATTTACAGGCAGTTTGTCACACTCTGTAACTTCTTCCCTGTATCCCCTACTTGCCCCCAAGCTAACAGTTTTACAGCTACTAAATAGTTAAATACAACTACTAAATAGTTAAATGTAACAATATTTGCGTAAGTGATACTCCACTCAATATAATACACCCACAGTTAGCACAGTCCTTTCCAGAGTTCAAGAGTGCTCAGATCTTTCTAAATACTGGAGATTCATGAGTGGCAATTTCAAAAGCAACTCAGTGTCATCACTAAGACATGACAAATAATTCTGAATAACGGCCTTTGAAGGTCCTACTTACAGAAGTTCATTCACATCACATTCATTCATATGATAACAGATCAAAGCATTTCATGCTGCTACGAGTTTAAAAACACAGATGTCTTCTTGCTATGGCAAGCTGACAAGACCCATATTAAACAGCGAAAAGCTCACCATGTCCACTTTAGTGTTTGAAAGCATACTTTGTTTCAGGAAACAAAAGAACACAAAAATAAGGCATTTAATGGGAAGAAAAAGTCTCTTACAAAAATTGTGTGTCTTAATTCTAGAAATCACAACAGTATTAATAAAATCGTAAAGGACAACTAATACAGTGTTTATTTAGAAGCAGCATAAATCCAAACAATGCATAAAAATCTCAAGTGTTTATTGTTACAGTTTAAGTGCATATATTTCTTTCATAGTTTTGTGCCTTTCCACAGGAACACATACAGCAGCTACACAATTGGTTCTTTTCAGAAAGCTTTTACGAGTTTGAAATCTCATCTTTATAATTGGATAATACAGTGAAGTAGTTCCAGTGATAAATTCCAGGTTTATATAGACTAGATTTTAAAAGAGTAAACTCAACATAGGTGGTGTTAAAATTTCTGACTCTTCCCATAAAAGGTGACATAATACACAATTCAAGTGAATTAAGTATATCAAGGTAATATACACAAGATAGTTGTAAAAAAATCAGATGTTTAATACAAAATACTCACCTATCTCTAAAGATAAGAAGAAAAAGTCTTTTATAAGTTAACAGTATGGACCCTAACTTCTGAATGTCGACTGTGGTAAGTTATTATGAGGGTATCTCTAAAGTGTAAATACAATCTGTGCTGGCTACATTACTTCCACCTCCTTTATAAATTAATGATGGAAGATGGAATCACCTAACATAGGAGCCTGAGCACCAAAAGTTAAATTCCTCTTTTGAAACGGTTTATAGGTGAGACTTTCCCCATTCACTACAAGGATAAACTGTAGCTTCTTTGGCTGAGGCCACGATCTCTGAGTAGCAACCCCAAACAAAATGGGAAAACACTTTCACTGCTGAGAAAGAACCAAAGAGTATGGCTTGGTCAGAATGCTAAACATTATGGAACAATTCTAAGCTTATGGAAAAAATGTTCTATTTCTAAAGAGATGAATGTGAATTCACAATTGTAATCTTTAATTTTAGGTAATTTAGTAAGTACTACAGTATTGACAGTCTTCATAAATATCATTAGTTTTGAAATAAAGATGTCAAAAAAGCACAGACAAATTTGTTATTCTTACTGGAAAAACTATTGAGTTTTTATTTTAAATTTAGTCTTTTGCTTCAAACATTACATAGTGGCATCACTTTCAACAACCCTATTCTTAGGGAAGTGGAGATAGTATCAGGATACAGAATAGGCAACGAGGCTTACTGCTCTCTCCCCCCTGCACCGCAAAAAAATATTTCCATAAAACCTTACATACTGTAGATTATGGGAAGTACCAGAATTCACTCATTTCACCCATGTTACCACTGCCTACATAAAGTTGCAGGGTACTTTGTGTCTGGCTTGGACAATAGCCACAACGCTCCATCACACTGACTGATGTAGTAGATTAGACTTCTATTTCCCACTTCTTGCCCTTCCAGATGCTGGGGATGAGAGAGAACATAGATGCCAACCCTTCAGCTCCATGAGGATAAATGAAGCGTTTCACCTCACTTGGCAAGGATCTACATCCAACTGAAGAGCTGCAAGAGCATATCGACAAAACCCCTTCCTTGCCCCGGGAGATGCCAATTGCCATATGAAGCTCACAGCCTTAGTAAGTTGAGATGGAAAGTCCTTTGGCTCTCTGAAAGTTTCAGATCGTTCTCTTCAAGAGAG
Organism: Haliaeetus albicilla; assembly: GCF_947461875.1. Taxonomy (NCBI): domain Eukaryota; kingdom Metazoa; phylum Chordata; class Aves; order Accipitriformes; family Accipitridae; genus Haliaeetus; species Haliaeetus albicilla. Next base: position 13,971,047 of record NC_091510.1, read on the forward strand.
TTCGAAGAGAACTCTTCAGAGTCTTTGAGTAAGACTGAACATAAATAAATCACATGCATAAAACCTTAAACCATTTCAACCCCTGGGCCAGAAACACCACGCCACACTTGGAAGCACCAAAGCAATGATTACAGAAGAAAAAAGATTTACTGTGTTGTTGTCTAATATAGGTTTTCCAGATATGTGCTTGGAGTCTTTTGTTTGGTGGTTGACAACCATGCCGATATTCTGGTCAAAACCTGAGGAAAGATAAAGACTTCATTTGACAAAGCCAACCAAGCCGAAAAGAAACTTAGTAACCAAGTGTAGGCAACTTCCTAAATTTAGTTTACCATTATGGTGCTAAACCTCTGTAAGGAAAGACACCAACAGACTACACTAAATTATAATGAGTTTAATCTGGTAGCTTCAAAGAGTGGGATATAAATGCAGTACTTTACATTAGAAGTTACTTCTTCTGAAAAGTTACGCTTCTGTCAGGTCTACTTCTCTCTTTATGTAGTTTCATAGCAAAGAAAAGAATGAAACAAGCTAAACCAGAAGAGGAAAAAGCTGTTCCAAGAGCCATCCTAAGGCAAAGGATGCTGCTTTGAACAGAACAGAAACGACTGATTAGCAACATCTATTTCCTGTCAAGAAGATGTATTTGTTTTCAAAGGAAAATTACGGACATAACATTATTACTTGATCTAACAGAAAACAAGCTCCTTACAGAGGCTGAATTTATCATTTCTGTTTACACAGCAGTTCTACCAGCGCTGGATTTTTTTCCCTAGTACTTAAGCCATTTCTTGCTCTGCCTCTGTATTATCAGTACTCTAGCATTGTGTTTCATTAGCTGTTACTGTACACACACCATTATCCTATGTTTTGTCCAGCTGCATTATTTTATATGCTGATAAAAGCATAAAATTCTAGCACGCTTGATTTTAATGCCAACTCACACTGCAGTGAAGTATAACTGGTTACATGCATATGCACACATTTAAGGTTGACATGGAGAAACATTCCAAAACAAATCAGTACATTTTATATTAACCTTATTTTTCTCAGTAGACTGGAATATCTGCTAATACCACAACATGGAAACTTCATTTTGAGCTGCTGCTTTATTACAAAACAATTTTCAGCACCTCAGACAAAACTTAAAAATACCCCACACCACAAACCTGCTTGGTAGGTATATAGCTGGTACTACTGTTACCTTTGAATCATACATTTAAACCTAGCTTTGAATAATGCAAAAGAGCTACAGAAAAATCAAACTTCAAAGCCTGATAGTTTAACTCTTAACACTTGCTATGTTTTAGAAAGTCATAAGTTTTCTTGAGAGAAAAACTGGGAATAAATTTTTATAAATATATAAAAACACACACATAAAGTGTAGATCTACGCACATAAAACGTAGATTCAGAGCATAAACAAGTAGGAGAGGTAACAGTAAGTCCTTCCATTATCTTTGTTATTTACAAAATAGGTATAGCCTCAGATGGGTAACACTGGAAAATCTGAATCAAATTCTGCGCAGCTGTTCAGACAAAGTTTTACTTAATAAACGTGTGGGCAGGGAAGGACGTTCTCTTAGAAACCGTGGGTATCACTGACTATTACACAAACCAAATCTAGAAAGATTACCAACAGGAAAAACACTGATGGAAGGGATTAGCAGTGGTAGCATAATGTTTTCAAAAAAAGACACAATTCTTTATTACCACTGCCATATTTATTTATTGTTTTTCAAGATGCTGCAGAGAGTATTGGAGTATTGGGAGAGAAACATGAGAAATACTCATTGGAGTGTTTCTTATGAGACCACATTGAACAGGGATTGGAAAAGTGGGTTAAAGTAAGGGAGGGACACAAAACCTAACAGTGTGCACCACATGAGCAGCACTATTTCATCTATATTACAGCATATATATACCATAGCATATATGTGTTTATAGTATACATACTCCAGCAGTGCTTATGAATTTGTAAAAGAAATTGTGGAACTTGCATACTGTCCCTGCTGCAGCTGGTAAAGTAAGTTGCTGAGCATGGAAAAATATCTGAAGTGAAGAAGAAATAGATGCTGACAAATGCAGGCATGCATTAGCTAGGTTTACCACATTCTCTTAATGCATCTGCCTCATTAGGAGCATGAACACATTGTCTGAGTGCTTAAGTGTTTCCCCTTTAGTACAGAAATATCTAAGAATTCCTCAAATGGTTAAGCACTTCATTATATTTTGGACTTGCCCAGAACTACAAGGAATAGAGCATAAAAACTGCTAGAAAGCCAAATCCACAGCACCAACAACAGTTTGCAGTTCTGACTGTGATGGTGGATTTAAAGGACTTGTATCTCTCAGGCAGTTCATTGGCACATCAAATCTCAACTTCCAACAAATAAGTATACTGACAACAAAATCTGAAAAACCAGAATAGTGTCAGATACGGTCTTCAAACAATTTTTAAACATAGGGTAAGTTTACAGTTTAGCCTAAAGGTTGTCTGTAGAGTTTATTCACAGACAATGATCCTTAAGGACAGTGAGTAAATAAATACTGATATAATTTAGAATTAGCCAGCCAACAATTTTTTTTTTTAAAATGGACACTTTTTTTTTAAAGTCACAGCTATTTTGTAATAAGTTTAATTTATAGGAGATGGTACTCTATTAAGCGGTGAAAAAACCAGAATGTAAAGTATTGTGCACATTTTCCTGGAGCTTTTCTTATTTAATTCTTTCAGCTGGGACTATTACTAAGTATTCAGAGGTACAAATGGAGCTTCTGCAGTGACAACTTAATCTGAGTAAATGTATAAAATTAAGCTGACATTTTCTTTTATAAAATATTACCATAATTAGATATATAGAAAAGGAGAGGGCAGCTATTGCTTTTTCCAAGGTAACGTGTTGGAGATCTCTGGTCTCCTTCAGTCAGCAGCAAGACAGTAACATAAGATAAACAAATCAAAGTGTGGAAAAGGACCAGCTGCCCTCCTTCTTGTTTTCAGTATCAAGTCCATCACTTTGGCTCCCTCTGTCTTTTGTGTTGCTAATTCTGTATTTTTTCCATTTCAAAATCACATCTTCAGCCCTTCTTGAAATTCAAGCCCATTTTTAGGTTAGATTAGGAGAGGGGAAAAAACAAAAGAAAATAAAAAAAAGGGAAGAATCTTACCGCTGTATTGCATCGTAGCTCCCAAATATGAATCAACAATTGATCCCAGTAAGCCAGCTGCTGCACCAAACACAATAATGGGCCATTGCGGAGCAGATATTTCCAGATCAGTCACGAAAATGAGTTGTGTTATGAAGTAGGCTATACCTACTGCCATGCCCCCAAGCAAACTTGAGAGCAGGCCCACTAAAGTAATTGCTCCATTAGTACCTGAATCAAACAAAACCAAGCTGATTTACAAACTTTTTCTTAAAGACTTACATTTGTTCAAATGTTTTATATGAAATCACAACTGTGTTCATAGCTATCTTCCCCTCTTATATCCACAAGGCTCTGCTACCACAGCTTTTATTTACAATTCCCATTACACTGCTGCAAAGCTTAACCTATACCATTACAGCCTATTACTATTACTTTTCCTTTTTCTAAGGCTAGTTATGTAGACATATTTACTAGCATCAAATTAAATAAAACCATATAGCACACCTCATAATGTCACCTGGTATTTGTGTGCTGTAAGGGGGGCACAGGAGAAAAAGGTATTTGCTCCAAAAATACAGAGCTTGAGATGTGCATGTTATTAAAACAATGCCTCTTTCTCTTTCAGAAGAAGTATACCAAGATATATTTCACCAACAAATTTAAAAGACTGAACAAAATCCATAGAAATGAAGATGTTTGACAGCTCACTGAATAAAAATCTGAAGAACTCTTATAAAAAGAAAAAAAAAGCCCATGCATTTAAATCCTATCCCATAAGATCTAAAACTCAGATCAACACGCCAACAAGACTCAAAAAAGACAAACTGCTTTAAGGTAGCAATGTCATCCACTGTGTAGACAAGGTGTGACAGGCAGAAGGTTCACTTCACCCACCCTTGGTAAGATATCAAAGGAAATGAGCGCTTTGGTTAAGAAGTGAATATTCTGTAGTGTCTGTAGTGAATATATATCTTCTTCTACTGCTAAGGTCTGCAAAATTTACTTGATAACTTGTATTCTTTATATCACTGGCAATATAAACACTTTTAATAGTGCCAGAGATGAGAAGTGACAGCATTAACTAAGAATGATTTTAGCTCCTTCCCTGGATGCTATGTTGGTGCATCTCACCAATGAGATGCAGCAGAAACACAAATGAGTGTATTCCATTTCAATGAATGTATTCCTGCTAACATTTTTTAATCCCAGATTTCTGATGTTTGGGTTTTGGGGGCTTTTTTCAAACTTTTTCAAGTTGGATGCATAATTCAAAACAGATTAGCAAAATATTAAGAACACATAGAACAGGTAACACCTCACCTACTGGAACCTTTTCCCAGGTTGTTATCAACCTTGGCTTGCTTTTACTCATAACGCTACCGATCTCTGAAGCCCATGTATCACCAGCAGAGCATGCCAAAGCTCCCAAAAGGGATAAGCACATCCATGATGCTGTGTATTGCTTTGAAAAGTCAATAGGAATTTCACCCGGTCCATTTTCTATCATATATAAGACAGCCAGCTCAGTAGGAACACCACCATTACAGAATACTTGCACCCAATTTCTCTGTCCACCTAAAGTGACAAAAAAATAAATTTTAATATTTTCAGGCAAAATACCTTGACAGGCAACAGCATGAGACAAAAGCAAAATACACATATGTAAAGTTAAATTTAAAAAGACACACTTTCAAAACAGAAACTAGATAGCAATTTCTTAAATAGAACAGAAGCAAAAGCAAAGTCACTTGCTAACGTTCATAGGAATGGGGGTGGAGAGGAGGCACAACAATGCTGTTCCCTACTGTCATGGTTTAACCCCAGCCAGCAACTAAGCCCCACGCAGCCACTCACTCACTCCCCCCCCAACCCAGTGGGATGGAGGAGAAAATCAGGAAAAGAAGTAAAACTCTTGGGTTGAGATAAGAATGGTTTAATAGAACAGAAAAGAAGAAACTAATAATGATAACACTAATAAAATGACAACAGTAGTAATAAAAGGATTGGAATGTACAAATGATGCACAGTGCAATTGCTCACCACCCACCGATCGACGCCCAGTTAGTCCCCGAGAGGCGATCCCCCACCCCCACTCCCCCCAGTTTATATACTGGGCATGACGTCCCATGGTCTGGAATACCCCGTTGGCCACCTTGGGTCAGCTGCCCTGGCTGTGTCCTGTGCCAACTCCTTGTGCCCCTCCAGCTTTCTTGCTGGCTGGGCATGAGAAACTGAAAAATCCTTGACTTTAGACTAAACATTACTTAGCGACAACTGAAAATGTTGGTGTGTTATCAACATTCTTCTCATACTGAACTCAAAACATAGCACTGTACCAGCTACTAGGAAGACAATTAACTCCATCCCAGCTGAAACCAGGACACCTACTCTGGATGTTCTATCTCATCTGACTCTCTGAAAGGAAGAGGAATATGCAGTATTTATTCTCCACAAGGGAACTGAAAGAATTAAAATGTTATGGCTTACCTTCTTTGTATTCTGAATCTATTTTCTTCTTTGCATCTTTTTTCCATTTAGTAAGTTTTGAAGAAGTAACAAAAAACACAAATAAAGAAGTGAAGAAACTGTAATTTGCAACTGTAAGTATAAATCCAACCACCAATCCTATGAAGGAAAAAAAAAGTATATAAAGTTCCTTCATGTAACAATGCCTGCTTTGCAAAGCAATTAAGTGTTTTGAATCTCTTGAATATGAAGAGTGTCTTCATGATAAACCTAAGACAATCATGCAATAAGAGAGTTACTGAAAACACCTAATACCTGTATGAGAATTCCAGAGACATCTTGACTGGAAAAAAAAAATCAGTTATCTTTATAATTGCCTCTTAAATTTTGTGCTAAATTGCTAATTTTATTGCTATTGCTAAAATGTGTGATTTTTAAGACCTTCTTTTGCCACAAATCAGTAATACTGTGCAAAAATAAAAGACAGAGCAGTAAAAAAAAAAAAAGAGCCAAAGGATATATAATTGAAACTTAAGTACTCTGCCTGAAGAATATGACTATTTGTATAAGAAGCATATATACAGCTGTGGCTGTGTCTCTATCAGCAAGTTTATCTTCAGTTTGGGAATCAAATCCCTCCCCCAGGGTCTCTAAGATAACCTGGATAACCCTCCTCCGTATCTTAACGGATGCTGCTTCTTCCTTCTGTGCCTCATTCTCTTTTTCTGTTTCTGATTTTTATGCCATCTTTTTATTTCTGTAATTTTCTTAATTATTTGAGTTCCTGGATGTGCTTTTTTTTTTCTTACGTCCTTCACGGGGGAGGTCTAATTCTCACTGCCCACCATGAAATCACAATTCTTCACAACTGAAAGAAAATTGGCCATACTTAAAGCAAATGCCCATATAAGCTGGCTAGCAAAGCTGTTATCTTAAGAGGTAAACACATAGCAGCAGAGGAAAGATTTTTTTTTTTTATTTAGAAAATGCTCCTCTTAACTCACCGACAGACTAAGATTTGCAAAATGGGTGACATGGAAGGAAAGGATTTGAAGTCCTGTTTCTGACCATCAATTCAGACAATTTCACAAGACAAGGGTGAATCACCTCACGTGGAAATCTTGCATTAGATTCCAACAAACACTATTGTACACTATGTTGGGGTTTTTCTCACGTGGTCAAGAAAAACCTTTGTTGAAACAGTAACTTGCTTGAAGTGAAGTACAGATTTAATTTTTTTTCTCATTTTTGGGAGGCAAAGAATGCCTAAACCTGCTCGTATTACAGAAAGGAGAACCACGTTATCTTTACTGGTTTCCTACCAGGCACTAGGCTGCTGACACGGCTCAGTTTTATGGTATTTCTTTACCACTGCCACTGCCTCCACCATTTCATTATTGCTATGTGAATCCGTCTATATGTTAAAGAAAACCATGTGATTTAACTGCATGCTGTACTGAAGTTTTATATAAACCTATAAGATTGTTTTAATCTAATGACAAATTAATCAAATTAATTACAAACAGCAGCAAAAATTAACTTGAATATTTAAACAGGCATGAGAAAAAAATCAGTATGAATTCAAGGTATATATCCTTACATTTACACTATTATAATAGAACTAGGTAGGAAAGTCTTAAAAGAATATTAATTCTTCTAATATACAATATAATAAACAATAAAAAGGACCTTAATTTAGTTTATTAAACGTTTAGCTCAATAGTCTCAAAAAAACCATACCTCCCAATGCACCACTGTGATCAAGACTCTTCTTCTTAAAACCCTGTGTAGCAATCATTAGTGGAACCAAGACTGAAAAAAGCCAGCGCCATGGAGAAATGGGTCGTAAAGTACCTGATAAATCAAACAAAATGGTTACAGATGATCCTGATAAGCCTTTTTAATGCCTTTATATCTTAAAAGCAATTACCTTCTAGTATATATTTAAAATCTGACCTTAATAGAGATTAAACTTTTTACCCTTTATAAGAAATATATTCTTATGAATGGAAAACCAAAATATCTGTAATTATCTACTCAATTTTTCTATTCAGCATTCACAGAAAATACATTAAATTAACTAAAATTAATTACAAAGAAATAGCAAATGTGTCAAGAAATAAACATGGTGATATTTTCCTTTCTAAAAGGGATTTATAAACTCCAAAAATTAACATTCAAAATGTTAAGACCAGCTGAAACCTGATTTGGACAGAATGGACAAGTTCAGATTTTAGAAAAAAAAAGCAACCCGTACATCCACAGTAAGGTATGTATAATTCAATTTCAAATATGTAAGAATCAAACTAAAATTTCAGTTAACAAAACAAGTAAAGAGACTGAAAGCAACTTTAAGTAAACAAACTAGTTCAAGAGCTTCCCTCATAGATCATGTTATGATTCTCTGGTAACTACAATAACACATCTGAATTTTTCATTATGATTCTTTTTTCGATGAAGTTTCAGAAAATATGGCAGCAATGAAGGGAATGAGCAACACTGTCTATGATCACTAATGCTTTTTAGCATTGTAATGGAAATAAAATTAGAACAATATATTGGAAGCTTTACCTTGTTTTTCAAGCCATCCCAAATACCAGTGTTTTTAGGAAAAGTCATTCTTGTTTATCAAAAGCTTTAGCTTGGTAACTTTTGGCCATGAAAAGCAGGCAACTTTTTTCATCATCTGTGTATTCTGAATTATTCCTAGGATATGCCTAATGTTGTCACTTTGTTGTCTATGCCATCAATTAGAATCTTACACTATGTTAACAGAAGGACTGCTGCTACTTGGCTGACAGAAGACTTCAGAAGTAGTTTCACGTCTATGTGGATAGAAGACGTCACCACGCATATAAGCTAGCTAATGGCTGTGTTTCTATAGCTTTAGTATTACTACCACATCCTTTTTATTCTAGTTTGGAAAACTTACATATTCTGTAGTATCTTTAAATGCTTAGCTGAGCTACAGTGATACTTGATGTTGTCTAATAAAACTAGCAGGAAGTCCTATGGTTCATACATACTTTTATTTTGCAAACTGTCTCTCTCCCGCTGCTGGTCTGTGAACAAATCATCAGTTTAATCATAGCATCACTGATAATTTACAATGATGCGAGAAAGGAAATTTAGATGCTTGGCCTTCTTTTACAGTTTTAAAAAAGAAATACTCCTCTTTTGTTGGTATCCAAAACATTCTGATTGTTTCCACACTACACTTGGTTGAAAATATGAGAACTTCCAAACTGGATCAAGCCAAACATCTGTCTGACTCAGAATCCCATCTGGCAGTGGTGAGCTGCACGTGTGCAAGAGAAGGGTATAAGGAACAGACACAGGCAGATCTTCCCTGTTTTACTGGGGACTTCTGTGTCAGCATTTCTAAAATGCCCCATGTATTTGTCCAGTCCATTTTTAAAAACAGTTAAAATTTTCATCTCCACAAGCACCCACAGAACCGAATTCTGGTTTTAGATGCACTGAAAAAGGCCTTTCAAAAAGCCAAACCACAAAGATCCTGCTGCCTCAAGTTTCATTGGACATCTGCTAAATTTTACGACAAACTGAATAATGATTTCCTATTCACATTCCTCCTGCCATTCATGACCTACATAGATGTCCCCTTTTTGTGCTGAAATATCTTTATCTATTTAAGTCCTTTTCAAACGCATGCTGTTACCTGCTCTGATCATCCTTGCTGCCTTCACTGTTCCGTTCTAATTCTGCCACTGGCATTCAGAAATGGGATGTCCGCAAGTGCATGCAGTACTCGGAGCGGAGAAACACCAAGATTTTACAATTTCCAACAATCTACTGATTTTTTGGCTGAGTGAAAGATGTTTCATTTCAAAAAAAAAGATGAGATTATATTAAGTAACCCTGATGGCGGAACTCCCCTCTGCCAACTACCTGCTTGTATTGAACCAGGCTACTTATCTCTTTAGTCATGCAGTATACTAATTACAGACAGCTGTGGTGTAAAACATGTATTTGCCCTGCTGCTCCCTGTTTTTCTCATCATCTTTTCTTGCATTACCATCTGATCACCTTTAGCCTTGGCAACCAAGCTCTTGGGCCCCCCTCTCCACCATATCTCAGGGAGAATTTACATCCCTCAGGACCTGAGAACACATCCATTAGCTTTACAGTGGATGTTCTTAAGACTTTATTAACCCTAAATTTTTCACCAAAAGGGCTAGTCCTAGAAACGTGCAATGGAAACTAGGAACACTTAAAAAATTAAACTTATTTCAGCAAGCCACTGGGTTCCCAAAAATCACGATTTTTAATAAAGAACAACATACACTATAAATTTTGCACTTAAGGAAAGACAGCCACGTGACATACAAGTCGGGTGTTACATAGTCTGGTTTCCACCCGAGTATATATCCTCAAGAGTAGTTCAGACTAGTTATCTAGTGCAGTCCTCCTTATCCTGTTCATTTCTCTCACCTACAGAAAGTTTGGCTTAGCTGAGAATCACAGATGATTTAGACTTCTTACTCTTTGCTTTGCATAGTCCCTCTCCACTGCACATGCATGCACGCACAGCCTCTTCCCAACCTGGCAGCAGTATACACAACTAACCGCACACTTCGGTCTGGAGTGTTGCACAGACTTGTTGAAAAGCAGGCTGCATCCAACAATTTAATTTCCTGTAATACACATTTAGTCTCAGAAACTTTTTCTTCTGAGGATTCTGTAGACTAATCCTTTTCCACTTCTACATTCCACTTCTACATTCCAGCATCCTCCCTGTTATTTTTTCTCAATTTTATCTAGAACTGTGCAACCAAACAGATTCAGTGACAAGAGAATGTCTTTTTGTTTGCACAAGATGTTCACGTTTTCTTTAGGGTTTCTAAAAAGCTTTTTCTTGAGTTCCCAGTTTGTTCCGTTTCCTTAGTCATTCAAGTCACTATGATCTGAATTTAAACAAGCTTGCAGAACAGGAAAACAATATCCCACTCAGCTGTCATAATTCCACACCATTCCATAAAGCACTAGTGTCCTTAGCAACTTATCCTCTAAAGCAGACAATTTATCAATGTCCTAAACATACTCATTACCTTCTAAAATTCCAGAACACATACTAAAATAAAAGCAGTTAACAAAATAAAGCAGTTACTATTGCCCAGTTAAAAAGTATATTATTTTAATCATAAAACTGACTCAATGAATTACTGCCTTCGCAGTAAGATTCTTACAGCCTTTATATTCTAACACCTCATTTTCAGTTTCAATTGGAAGACACAAATTTCACTGCAAAAGACGCCAAAAGTACACCTTATATTGAAATTTACAAGTCTGAGAAGAAATTCTTCTTTAATACTACAGTTTAAAAGTCTTCCATCTTTGCAGACAGAGACAAGAAAGCTATTGATTATATCCCGAACTACGCTATTTACTCTGACAGAATTTCATTACCAGAAAAATGACAAGAAAGCCAGTTTACTAGGTGAAAGTAGTGTGACTGCTTTCTGAAACATCGGCCCTTTCAATTCTTTTGAACTTGATGTAAGGATCTCAAAAATATACTTTAAGCTCTTGACTATCTCAGCAAGATTTTAAGTGACATTTTTTGTTTAAAAAACCCCACAAACTTTTAAAAAGTAAAGCTAATAGTTAATGTAGCTAATAGTTAATAATTCTCTACAAAAAGGAGGATTCGTCTGCAGTCTCCTCCTTTGTAACAGTCCCTATCTTGGATCACCTGGTATCAGGCCTCTCCACACTGTCAATTCTCAATCACGTGAGATAGCAAGGACTGGAATACCCTCATTAGAGGCAAAACTGAAGAGCGCTATACCTAGAGATAGAGACCAGACACGCACAAATTAAGCCGTGTGTTTAAATCCAACCTGGCTAGCTCTAAATGACATAAACAAAACCTGGTTGTGAAGCATGCTTCTGCAGATCGCCTATCTGCCTGGCATCCCACTAGAAGCTAAAGTAGAGGTGTCCAAACACAGATTTAATGCTGTACCAGGACTAATAACCCATCCTAAAATGCAGAGAACTGAAAAAACACTGAGCAGAGACATCCAACTGCCACGCAAAAGTCAGCTTATACTGGTGGGACATTTATTCTAGCTTCTTCTGGATCCAAGGTGACACTAAGCAGTTGAGGGTGTTCGTACTGCATCCCTAGGCACTCTCAGCAATGACACTGGAGCTTCTCCTGCATGAAATTGGCTGGGGTCTAAAGGACAGGTCTTCACCTGTCCTGGGAAAGCAGTTAAACTCTTCTAGGCTTGAAGTGATGCTGAAGGCAGTCTTGCTGCTTTTGCACATTGCTGTGAAAATGGTCCTAGAACGGAAACGGCAGACCACAAAAAGCACTAGCGTCCCTGCAACTACGGCACAGCCTGCTTGAACAGAACACAGAGCGGACCGTACACACCCATGCCAGAGACTCCATGCACACATCTCTCTCTTCTTGTACTATTTCCTCTGTGCCTTGACCAAGGAATTCATCTTGCATGCCCTGTTCAAAGGCTGCATGTGCATTCCTAAAACTGTTTTGAAGCCTGGCACGCTCCTCCCGTGCTGTCACTGCTTCCCCTGATAGAGGAAGACATCTATCAGCTCGCTCTTCCTTTTCACTTTTTCATTTTTATCTTATTTGCTTTCTTTTAGGGAGATAAATCACAAAGGACGACAACATTTTAAATTCAACGGGGTCTCCGGCCAGACCTGCAAAGAAGGGTACAGTGGCCGTTAACACCTTCTGAACCACTATCAGCTCCTGTCAGGACTGAGGTTTTCCCGCTCTCCTGACGACGGCAGGGGCAGGCGGCTCTGTTCGCCCCTCGCCCCGCCATGCTGGCCTCTCCCCGGCCTTCGGACTCACCGTAGTACGTACTGGCAGTCATGGACACGATCCAGAACACGAGAGAAATACAAATGAGCAAGTTCAGGACGACGATATTGACCATCATCTTGAGGTACTCTTTGAAGAAATCCTCCTGGTAACAGGACATAGGAAGCCAGAGGGAGAACACCTGGCGGGGAAGCACAAGGCGCAGCGCATCAGTGACACCGCTACCTCCTCCTCCTCCTCCTCCTCCTCCTCTTCTTCCTCCTCCTCCTCCTCCTCCTCCTCCTCCTCCTCCTCCTCCTCCTCCTCCCGCCCGGCCCGAGCCGCGGCCCGGCCCGGCCCGCACCGCCCCCGCGGCCGCCTCTCGCCCCCGGCACCTCGGGGCGCTTCCAGGAGCCACCAAAGCCTTCATGGGGAGGTGGCTGCGGCCACCCGCCGACCCCGGCCCACCCGGGGCTGGGCCGCGCCGGCTGCCTGCCCGCTCCTTCCCGCCCGGCAACCGCCACCGACCCGCTCCCCCGGCCCGCCGCCGCGCATGCTCCGCCCGGCCCCCGGGCCTGCGTCTCCGGCGGCGGGGAAGGGAGACGGGAGGAGGCCGGGCCTGGGCCCGCGGCCGGGCTCCCCGCCGCAGGGACGCTCCCGCGCTGGTTTCCCCACAAACGCAACGGAGGCTTTTTCCCCTCTCCGGTCCTGGGATGGGCCCACAGCGTCGGCTCCCCCATCCCCCGAACCGAGCCGGCCGGCCTCCCTCCCCAGCCGAGAGGGCCGTGCCCTCCGCCCCGAGCCGCGGGGGCTCCCGAGGGGCCAACTCCGCTCCTCCGATCCGGCCTCTCCCCGCGGGAGAGCCAGGCCGAGGCGCCGGGGCCTGCAGGCTCGTCGTCTTCCCACAGGGCCTCAGTCCCCGGCCCAGAGCCCTTCGCAGCCCCGGGTGGGCTCCCCGGGAGCAGCCCTCGGCGAGACCAGGGTCTGCCCTTGGCAAAACCCCGCGGTGTAAGCCTGTGTCTTCTGCGGCGAGCCGCCGTGGCCGAGGCAGCCGTCACCGTGCCGGGCTGGTGGGCCCATGGCTGCCGGCCTGTACACCAGAGCGTTCAGCGCTCGACGCGGTGGCCTCGAATGGCAGCAAGTGGCGTACGTGCCAAAGGACGAAACACGGGTTACGTACAAATCCAATCTGCAAAACAATGTTCGTGAAGTAAAAACGGGAATGGCGCCACTGGGAACAGTATGAAATGGGTTGATAATGAGCGATACCGATGAGTATCTGTATGAGGTCTGAAGCTTGTCAGAACACTGCAGAGTTCACGAACACCAGAAGAAAGAGACTTGAAACATTGCTGAAAGTTAACTTGGGATGAAAAGAAGCCAAACCTGCCTGGTAGCTTTTCTTCTGGCATGCCAGAATTGCTCTCAAAACACCCGACTGTAAATAAAGATGCTAACGCGAGTTACTAGAAGGACTCCACGGCTCCCACTTCCACATACCAGAGGTTTTTGTCAACAAAGCACAGCAAAACATGTAACTCCCCAACTTTTCAAAGACCTTCCCTTCATTTTGAGGCAGCTGCCTATGAAATCAACAACACTTTAGGCATCACAGAAGGTAATTTTGAAGTAGCGTCTATCTATTCAACATTTGTCCAGTGGAAGGTAGACCAAAAATCTTCATGTTTACAAACTGGTACAAATGAGTCACCTCATGAACATCAGTAACCTCAGGTGCTTGTTTTCATGGACTTGAAGCAGCAGCAGAATAGAATATTTATTAAGTATTCAGTGAGAGCCAGAGTAATAGTAAAAAGTGAATTAAAAGATCTTTTACATACAACAGGAGTAGTTTTTAAGCTCAAAAATTCAAGTGAGTAATCTTGCTGTAAGAGCTGATAATTTCCCTACTGAATTTAAGACTAGTTCTGGCTTGTTGGCACCCATTCATCTTTGAGGCACGTTCTATTATCTTTCATTCAGCATCTGGATTAAGTTTCTAACAGGATGTGAACACAGTCCAGGTTGTGGATTCTTTTGCAACAGAAACTTAGATATATTTTTGTGTTGTTGTGAAAGAAATACTCAGTTATCACTCAGAGCTGCTTCTTCAGGTGTTGTCTAAACTAGGGACCATAGTCTGCAAAGATTTACAGGCACTTGGTTTTAGCTGAAGACAGTAGGCCTGTTCCAGAGGTTGAAATTAACACTTGGGTGTTTACAATGTATTGGCTCCAGGCAGTGAGAGCCAAAATTTGGACCAGGTGCTTTAGACAAGGGTGTACAGGCTTCATCTTATTTTCTGCTATATTTATTGATAATAAAGACTGGGAACACCCAAATTCTCCCTCAACTAGAGATCCCCAAAACATTAATACTAATGTAGCAGGACTGGACCGACTTCAGTCTATCTGGTCTTCCTTCTTACCTCCCAAATTTTCATTAAACCTTCATCTGACATCTGGATTTGAAATCTAAAAATCAGGGGCTCAGTGGCTGGGCTGCTTTGTAAGAACAGGATACCTTTCAAAGGATAACACCGATACGACACTGCTTAGATGCTCCTGCCAAAATCTTAAGTAACTGAATTTTTCAACCAGAACAAGATCAACTCTACTTAGACTGGTGGCTGAACATGCAGCTGCTTGTTCAGGTGTAACCAACCCCCATAATTTATTCATTCAAATACACCCTTAACTGCAATAAGTTGCTTTATTTAATTTATGGCTTACTTTTTGTTTTCTAAACTATAACAGATTGATACTGGAATTTCTGGTGGAGAAACAAAGGTTTCTGCAGGAGTCATACAGCCCTAGCCGCTATCTGTGGGACCGTGATTAATGGTAACATGCAAGCTGGTGTGAAGAGGGGGCAGGTTTGCAGAGCTCTAAAGGACCCTTCAGCTTCCTTCATAGATCCCATACCTCTCTTAAGTAGCACTTGCGCCAATTTAGAGAGACATGCCAGACGATTGCACTGGCTTATCTACAGACCTTGCATCTTGCCTTAAAGCCACAGATGCTGCTGCTGGAGTTGCAAGCTTACGTGAGCAAGAAAAGCAAAAGAGTACTGCTCTCAATGCCTGGCGTGAGAAAGGTGGTTCTAGTCCTGAAATCTGTACTAACCATTGCATTAATAATGTTGTCTTTGACTCCTCTTTCAGCTCCAAGTCTTTCGTTAAATGTGGCTTCATACGTCCCTCTTCCAATGTTTTCGGTTCTATGAAACCAACAAATTTTCCTGCAGTTGCTTGGTACTCAAGTAGATTAGAAAGTGAAAAAGAAAGGAACCCAAAGTTAGACTTCTTTCTACGTTTAGAAACTGAAAGAAGTAGCCACATTTTTGAAAGTAATGTCTACAGCAGTTGCTGTCATTGGCCCAAATATTATGTTTCAAGTCCTCTTTTCTAGGTGTTGCCCTTTGTTTTTACTAGGTCCTGCAATAATAAAAAAAAAAAAATCATAACACTTTTAATGGGCAAAAGTGATTTTTTTTTTAATTTAAATGTCCATCTAGGTGTTTACAATATTGTGAATTTAGAATTCATGTACTTAAAATGCCATCTTAACTTAAAACACCATCTTGATTCAGTAAAAAGAGTATTATGCATATTTAATACATGCAATAGATACATTGCATAAACAATTTTTACTTTTAAAAAACCACATTTCCTCATTCACACCTAATAATATTGATAAGCTTGATAATTAAAAAAATGGCAAGTAACAGTTGCTTGAGACAAAAAGACCCAAAAGCTTTTCCCCACAATTTCCCATACAAATACATACTTGAAATAAGAAAAATCTGAGAAGTTTAAATAAAAAAATAATTGTTAGAATTATAAGCTGCCCAGTATTTAGTAGAAGAGTTTCTTCTTACCTTTTACCTAGATCTGTAAGATGCAAAGCACGACCAGCGCAGAGTCTAGAAGTAATAATAAATATGATTTAATAGGAGACAGGAATGTGAGATAATTAAAGGCAGTGTGACAAACTGAAGATAATAGCATGTTATTGTACATAGCATGCTAATCACTCTTGTACATTCATTCTTTTCCTGGGAATACATTAGAGTTTAGTAGATTTGCCATAATATAGCATCAAATTTCCAATTTTTCGTGAAGATTTTAGAAGCAGACTTTCTGTTCTGCTTTGCTTTTCTGCCTCTCTTTTTTGTATCTCTGAGATAGTACTCTCCATTTCCCTTCACTGCTTAAAACATTATTCAGGTTTGTAAGATGTCTGTTTTCGTTATGCTATTCCTTTCTCTTAGTAGATAAAATTAATAGGAAATGCTGATCTGACCATGGAAGAATCCATTTCACCTCCCTCCGTAGTCTTTTTTACAGGGTAAGAAATACTGTTCATAGTAGAGGAAAAAAGAAAGATAAAGGGAGCTGGCCATAGTTTTTTAAAAACAGATGAAGCTATTAAAATTGTCTTTGGAGACAAGTACTGTTTGTCTTACAGTTAATACAACAATGAAGGATAAAGAACCCCTTTGGCAATCTTGATTTTTACTATTTTTTTTTACTTGGTTATTACAGGAGAAAACACCGTACTTGGACATGAACTTTTATGCTGTATTTTCTTTGTAACACTCCACAAAAATTTATATATATACATATATTTACTTAAGGGAATATTCCTGCTTTTTATCAGTTGCCTTTATAGTTTTTGTGCTTGATAGAATGCACTATGAATAATATAGCTTGAAACTTAATACTAATTTAAACATTTTTTATTCTTCATCGTTAAACTTGGCTTTTCAATGATCAAAAACCAATTGAAGACCAAATACTGTTAAATACATGAAATTAAAAATCTGCAAACATTGTTAACACTGTACTAAGTATAGCTACTCACAAGGGCCTTGAATAATAGTCACACTCGTAGAAAAGACAAAATAGTAACACTGTAAAATTCTATGCTTATAGTGTCATTAGGTAGTCTACAGAAAACAGAAGGAAAAGCATAATACTGCAGACAAATATCCATCTTAAGCAGAGCACCCAAAATTAGTAGTCATCTGTGAAAATACTGACCAAATTGCTAACAATCCTTTTCATACCACAAGAGTTGCTATACAGATGAATTCGTAACATTTTTGAGGCAGTCAAAAATGTCAGTGTTTAACACTATAGGAAAACCATTCATAGCAGGATTTGGACTGTGGACTATAAAGCAACAAATAATGAAGAGTAAAGTAAATATCCAACTGCCTCACTGAAAAGAACAGAACACAGAATGGTTGAGTTACATACATTTTTAGCCTGTGAAGACACATGTCCTTCCACGTCTGCCTCAACACAAGTGGGTGTAACTTGTCATACATAATGAATCAAATTAGCAGTTTGACCTGTTTAGGCAGACTGAGGAGAAGTGATCAACTATGCGCATATATATTTTTTTCTACATAGATCACAGTTAAATTTTAGGATTTTCAGCAAAAGAACTACACCACATTTAGCTTTAGGGTATTTAGCAGAATTGGACAATTCTGGTAAATACTGCAAAAGATTTAAGATGACTAATTTTTTACTGCGTTTAAAATAATTTGTAAGAGATACTGGGGGGGGGGGGGGCGAGGGGATGAACCAAAGCTAAATCTAGATATGGAATAAAGTCTTAATAAAAAATATCGTCCTCCAGGTTATTAGTGACTACGCCTCGATTCTTACAGGTTTGCCAAGCTCCCATTGATTTTAGTCAGAAGTGGGTGCCCAAATATCTGTGAAGACATAAGCTGTAGTTCTTTAAAAGGAAAATACTTGGAAATGCAGTCCAGAGGAAGGACAGATAGGAGCTATGAAATTTTTGAGCTGGGGCTTCATATAAAAGAAGATTGGTGGCTTCAGGATAAAAAAAAAATTAATAAAAAGTCTAGGGCCAAATTGAGGATTGCAAAGAAAAGAAGGGCAGGCAGAATGCCTGGGAAACACTGGTGGAGATAGGCTGGAACATGGGAAGAACCCTCAGGCAGAACAAGAGGTAGAAAAAGCTTTGCTGAATGACACCAGCAGAAGGAACACACAGGTAGGAAAACAGAAGTGGTAATGTAATGACTGGATGCACAAGTGCGAAGTGGGTGCTCCAACACACCTCTACACCAATTTTCAGACATAAATGCGAACAGAGGAAATCCGTTTTTTTTGTCTTCTTGTCAGCAAGATCAAATGAACTGAGCTTGAAAAGAGATTTTTGGCTGCAGACATGACAGTTTCATCAAAAAAAAAAAATTAAGAGTGCATTCACCTTCAAATGATTTAATGGCTTGGAAATCACTGGGCACGTAGAAGAACAATGTTTACTGTTCTTTACTTGTCTTCACAGTACTAAGCAGAACAAGGATTAAAATTGGGTTTACTATTTTTAACTGGCTACTCTAACCATCACACTACTGGATTTTCTAAGGGATGTCCATATTATAAGAGTTTTGTCCACATTCTGTCCTGACTTTCAGAGCTTTCCAACAAAAAAATTAGTCAAAACTGGTGTGTTTTGATTTTAGCACAACAGCACTTCCCAAAAGGAAAAAAAAGTTTGTAAAATTCTTAAGCATTTCTTCCTGATAGAGAAACCATGCCAGTGGGCTGTCAAATCCCACTATTTGTTGAATTTATGTTTCATTGTAGAGGTTCAAAAAGTGGACCACTCTATAAGCCATTGGAAGATGAAGAGCAACAGGGAAATACATGACTCACATTTCAAAAATAATCTCCTTAATAGGACGGTAAACTATGCCTTCCTTGAGCAGTGGCTCAAGCACCTAAATGCTGTGTCTGTGTCAATAGCTTTTAACTAAGACTTTTCAAGCAGTTGCTCATCATGTCTTCATCTGCATCTGAAATAAAACAGCACTGAACTACGCAATGCCTGTTTGCAGGGGTAACTCCGCCAGTGTGATCAATGCGTGGTAGTGTTTCACCTGCCAGGTCTCCCGTCAGGGCATGACTTTGTATCTCCTCCTACTCCCTTTTTCCAACATTTTTTGAGTTGCTCTAAGCTATAGTGACTCCAGTTCTTGGTCTCTTCCATGTGAAGGAGGGCGGGATGGTTTTGTAACAAAACAGATTTAACATAAATTCTGGGATGAACCCTTTGTGGCTGTACAATGCTGCAACGCCACACAAATCAGTGAAGATGTGGTGATACAATGTGTAGATCTGACCCTAAACCTCAAGGTAGATGCTGTTAACACCATCCAATGGATGTGTTTTCTCACTAATTATTTCAAAAGCAGACTTACAGTGAGAAATGCTTTTTATTAAAGGAGAGATTGGTTCTCAAACACCACTTAAATGCATTTACTTTCTTGTCTCTACTTTTTTGCTGCTTGTTCCTTATTAAATTTCCACTTGACAATTTTTTTTAATTGCTTCTGAGAAATAAACACAGGAAGCGGTATTTTTTATTAGTGACAAATGTTTTCAGAGTGGTGAATCACAAAATGCCTGGGTTTTGGGTTACCTCTGCCTTGTAGATATATCTCCTTTAAACCAGCGGAAGAATTATGCTCAGGAACTCACTAGACAGCAAAGCTATGGGCCACAACAGCAGCCTTTGCTGAGCTGATAAAGAGAGATGACAGCGAAGAACAGATGATGAAGGCAGTGTCTCTACTAGTGTATTTTGCTTTAGTTGCCTAAGCCATTACAGTTTGGACTGATATTGGACGCATGGATGAAAGTCATACAATTCATATTTCCAGTGATAAGTGTGTTCATTTCAGTTGAATCATATGATGAATACTGATGTGCTCCTGGTAGTTCTGATAGAAGAAATAAAGTAGTCATCACTTCACTTCATCCATTATTGAATGTAGTCTTCATTTGTATTTGTTTCAGTTGATTGAGATTAGAGGCACAATAGCGGTTACTGCATATGTACTCAATTCAGGTCTGACTATGTATAGAAAAATAGCTTTCACAACTCTTTTCTGCAGTTATATATTCTTACCTTAAATTTATAATCCATTATATAAAATCTAGTGAAGCATGTAAAACACCTCTTAAATCAACTTCAAAGCAACTTCATTTCACTTTTTTAGGTTACTAAAAGCATGGGATAGCTGAAAGTGAAGTATGAAAAACGATGTGAATTTTAAACTGAATGAATTGTGGTGTGAAGGCACTATTAGCATAATATTATGGCTATGGTTATATGCAACTGAGAGGCAGGAGCATCAGTTATGAAGACAGAGTTTAAGTACTGAGGGTATTCTGTCTCTCTGAATTAGTAACACATACTTTGCATTTCTATAAAAGTTCAATCATAAGAGGTTAAAAAACTTCACAAACATTACATTTTGGTGAAGTTTAAGGAAGGGAAATAATATTGGTAAATGTCTTGTTCCAGATTACATGGGAAACTTAATCAAGAACAACATAAAACCAGATGATCTGCCAGTTCATTCATACACAATGAAATGTTATATTAAACATTAAACATTTGTTAAAGATGCTGTGAGCCCTAAGCAGAGTCTCTGGGTCCTGTAATAAAATAAATGATAAAATCATCCTTCAGTCCTTATCTGTATAACTACCAAAGAAAATGTAAGGGAAGTTCATGAGGGAATTATGCAGCTGAGGGGTGTACCCGAGTTCAAATCCACAGCATTATGGGACCTTCCACACATTTCATACATTGTAAAAGCATTGTATTGATTTGGTCTCAGAACACAGAAAACCCTACACATTAGTAGTAGCCTATTAAAAACTACTACAGACAGCAGTGCTGTCTCATGTATTTTTGAAGAGGATTATTTTTCTTACCTACACTGCAGCATTATTATAAAGATATAAAGTTTATAATATAAATTAAAACCCATAATTTTTAGATTTACAGTAGATTGTAAGTATGTACTTGTATGGTTGTATCTGAAAAGTTATATGTTGCATAGTACCTGGACAGATGTTCAGTTTTCTGTTAAATCAGATAAATATTATTTTCTTGGAGAGATATATATTAGAGGATAACACACTTGTTAAATGCACTACAGATTTAGCTACATTTTGCAGGTAGATGAAAGCAGCAAGTTTTCTGTGGCCAACAAACTGGATTTTAGGAGATTTGCTTTTTACTAAAGAACAATTTTTGTATCATTAAATACCTTACGCAAATACAATACTTTTGATTTTGGCAATACAGAATTTTAGTCCTGGTTCACCCAGGACAAACACCTGCACATCTAACTTCAAATGCTGCTAAGGAGCTGAAGACTTTTTCAGTTTAGAAACTGGATAATTAAGTACGAAATGTGAAGAATTAAGTATGAAATGTGAAGCCATCCGGGAAAACTAAAACTACAGAGTAAGGAAAGAAAGTTTTACCTAGAAGAGGTGGCTATAACAATGTGTGCTCAAAACTTAAGCAGAAATATCCCTTACCTTTCGAGACTTCTGTTTGGTCCAGATTCAGTAGAACTGGCGCAGAAGAAGTATTTCAAAAGCAAGATGAGTTTAAGTCCTATGATGAAGGATTGCAGATTCCCAACGTTTTCAGCAACTGAAGTTTCTCATCAGAATGAATATTTAACTGCCTATTCTGCTGCTTTGCCGTGACAATTTATTCCCATTCTTGCAGTCACAAACAGTAAAGTGATGCCAAAGCAAATCATCCGGTCATAAAGCAGATGAAAAATGGAGCAATCAAGACGCTAACAAACAGGGTGGAGCCCAATCCACTCTCCTCATGCCAAGACAGTGTCAATTAAAGATTTCTTTTCTTGTTCTCCTGACTTCAGAGATCCACCCAGTGTCATAAATTGGTATTGAAGTTGCAGAGCACCCTATCACTGTACACAACACTCTAAGGTACCACTGTTTTAGTCTCAGAAAAGATTGTATTTTTGACTAGCTATGAAAAAAAAAAAAGATGCATTCTCAGTCTGTGAAAGGAGTCTGTATTTACTCCCTAGAATGGTCATAACAAAAATAAATAAAACTTGGTGCTCTGCTTTTCCACATAAATCTGAGATACTTCAGTTTTAGGAAGTCTAGGACATCACTGTAACAACAGGAGATTATCTCACAGCTGCCACATCTTGCTACATTCGATATTTTTTCTTGATGACATAGACATTGGGTAATATGAATGCAGAAAGGAGAATAACCTGGATTCAAACAAAATCTTCTCAAGAGAGATCTGAAGACATAAATAAAAAGTGAATATTTTTAACATCCATGATTATTTTAGTAGAATAGATCATGATTTTTTGATATATTTTGCATTATTTTGTCTTGAGACTTCACTCAGCCTGCTTTTATGTTAATTATTCAAGCCTCCCACCTGTAAGTCTATTCAGCTCTCTGGAATTCATCTTATATGTTTATTTCTCTTATGTCAGCCACTGATTTAGTTGTAAGCCTTAGGCACACTGGAGCTGTTCCAGTCTTTGTGAGCAAAGTATTTGCATTAAAAAAAACCACCTTTTTTGCCTAAAGATTCAAACCCTAAAGAGCTTTTGTTAAAGGCTTTAGATTTGTGTCTTGCAAATGAGGAACTCAAGAACTCTTCCAGAGTAAGTACTGCTCACATCCAAAATATAGCTAGTAAGGAAAAGTTCTCTATACAATAATCAGGCCACTAGTAGCTGCTGGCTGATGTAAGGTACTGAAACTTTTGCAGAAATGTCTCATGGTATGATGTTCAAGGATTCGTTGTCTTAGGACACTCGTGTTGTATATATAAAAGTTATGTTCAGCCTATGGAAGCCACTGTCCTATTAATTAACACAAGGAGATTTCTGCAATGTGTCCCCCCTCTGAAGTCATTTGACATTAGGTGAACTAAAACAACCAGTAAAGAAATTTTTCTTTCTCCATTAACTAAGAGAGAAGACTGACGATAAATCTATACTGCTAAATAAATAAATAGCACCTGGGTGTAGCTTAAGCACTGACCTCTCCTTAATGGACACTGCTTAATTGTAAACTTACTCTCCAGCTGTATTTGGACTGCTTCAACGAGCTGTTTCCAGGAGGTCCCTAGAGAGTGGGCTAGTCCTGAGGACCAGTTGGCCTTGAGGTCAGGGATTGGACCCAAGCCCACTTATTTAGCAGCACAGGCAAAGTCAAATATTAGCCTTCTGTGCTTTAAATTGGGGCTTTTGTGAATATCATCCCCTTCCACTTCTGTTTTGTTGCCAAGCTAAGATTCCTGAGCTTTCCTGAAGATAGTATTAAAAAAAGATGTCTGGAGCCGGACAAAACACTTCAAATTCTTTAATTCTTCTATATATTTATAGTTCAGATTAAGTTGAAGAATAACAGTAAAGTGCTGCAAGAAAAGCTGAAAAAATTGTCCTGGCACTGAGGGTCACGTCACACCTCTTTACATATCGGTTTAATTCTCCAGGACTGCAATCCCAACACTTATCACAGCTATCAGCTGAGAAGTAACATGCATACTTTTTTTTTTTAACTTAACTTTTATAAGGCATTCATGTTGGAAGGTCTGGCTCCCTTGTCGATATGTTTAATAGTATAAATAATCAGACAACTCGGTGGCCCAGGTCCAATGGGATGTCTTTTTCAGCTGGCATGGCAAAACATCCAATGGAGAGAACAAAACCCAGACAAAAGAAATCACACAAAGTCACTGCTGCTGGTTTTTTGATTTAAAAAAAAAACCCAGATACTCTGGTCCTGGGTCATCCCCTAACTGTTGCTGTTCCCCACCCTGTTGCAGCCCTCCTTTTAAAAGGGAAAAGCCAGCATATTTCCAACTCACACAAACATATTTTCTAATGAAAATGACTCTTATCAGCAGCCAACATTTCTCTTGCTGTTCTGTCCTTAACCCTGCAGCATTATGTCCTGCCCCTGCATATGGAGACCGCCATGACCATCTCTGTGTCACAGAACAACCCTTAGCACCCCTCCATGACATCAGAGATGTTCCCCAACAGAAGCCAGACAAAATCCTTTTTGTAGATGGGTCCTGTCCCTGTGGCTCCACAGGGCATCCAGCTTCAGGGCATGCTGTCATGTACTTCCATCAAAGCTCTAGAAGCTTATTCATTGCCAAACATCTCTTCAGTACAAATTGCAGAACTTGCTGTCCCGAGTTGCACCTCTGCGCTTGCACAAGAGCAATCAGCTCCCCTGCGCAATCTGTTTACACCGATTCCTGATACGCCTTTGGGGCTGTGCGCGACTGTAGGCAACTGTGAAAACAACTCGGCTTCTTGACATCACCTGGCACTCCTATTTGAAATGGCTGCTATGTCGAAGCTCTTCTGCAAGCATTACTATTACCCTCTCTTTTAGCAATAGTACAATGCTAAACTCATGTTTTTCCTTGCAATGATACCACGCAAGAAAATGCCTTAACAGATCAATCAGCAAGGACAGTCGGCCTTTCTGGCCGGCAGGCTCCTCAATGTGCTCTTATCAGCCTTTCCAGAGAGCAGTCACCACCTACTTCTCTTTCAGAACTGTCTATTTTACAGGACCCAGCCCCAGGAGATGAAAACGCTGTCCTGCTGGGCCAGGGCTGCCAGTGACACCTCAATTCCTTGAGGCACTCCCCTGACGGCCGCCTCGCTGCACCTCAGGTGTGATACCAGCAAGCAGGGGGTGATTGCAGCCGTAAAACAAGATTGGTTTGTCTCAGATTTCTCTGTAAGAGCACAAGAATACTGCAGCACTTGTCCCGTTTGGTCCATAACGTCAGATGCAGGGTCAAAACCAAAGCTGAAGCACACCCAAACCCATGGGTTTCCTTTGTAAATTTGCGAATGGATTTTATACAGATGCCCAAATGCTGTAACTACAAATACATTTCTGTAATCGTAAACATTTTCTCAGGATGGGTAGAGGCCTGCCCATGTAGAAACGCAGATGTTGTTACTGTCACCAAGAAACTTTTGAGAGAATGCCTCATTTTGGAATACCCCTTGTACTACACAGAGACTGGGGGACTCAGTTCACAGGACAAGTTGTCCAGGGGGTCTGTAAAGCCCTGGGAATCCAACAGCACTTACACTGGGGAGCTGTTGAAAGGAAGAATTCTGTTTAAGAAATATACGGGCCAAAATTTGTAAAGAAACTGTCCTAAAATGGCCAAATGCTTTACCTTTGCCCCTAATATACATCAAGAACACTGTGAATATAAAGCACACATGTCCTGGTTTTGGCTGGGATGGAGTTAATTTTCTTTCTAGTAGCTGGTACGGTGCTATGTTTTGGGTTCAGTAGGAGAAGAATGTCGATAACACACTGATGTTTTCAGTCGTTGCTCAGTAGGGTTTACACCAAGTCAAGGGTTTTTCAGCTTCTCATGCCCAGCCAGCAAGACGGCTGGAGGGGCACAAGGAGTTGGGAGGGGACACAGCCAGGACAGCTGACCCCAACTGGCCACAGGGGTATTCCATACCGTGTGATGTCATGCCCAGTATATAAACTGGGGGGAGTTGGCCTGGAGGGATCGCTGCTCGGGAACTAACTGGGCATCGGTCGGCGAGTGGTGAACAATTGCACTGTGCCTCACTTGTATATTCCAATCCTTTTATTATTGTCATTTTATTATCATTATTATTATTATTAATTATTATTAGTTTCCTCCTTTCTGTTCTATTAAACTGTTCTTATCTCAGCCCATGAGTTTTACTTTTTTTTTTCCCAATTCTCTCCCCCATCCCACTGGTTGGGGGGGCAGTGAGCAAGCGGCTGTGTGGTGCTTAGTTGCTGGCTGGGGTTAAACCACCCAACACACTATCCCCATATGAAGTTGTAATGGGTAAACCCATAAGGTTACTGCATACCCCAGCTAAGCCACTACATAGATCTAAGCTATAGATGACTGATGATGTTATGTTCAATTACTGCAAGGCTCTAATGAACTGCATGAGGACTATTCACTCACAGGTAAAAAAAAACCTTCCAGAATGTGCCTCTGAATGTGCCACTGTTGGGAACCTGTAGACTTGGGTCTACACCGAGGTGACACACAGATGACTTGAGATCAACAGAATGGAACCCATAAAGATGCTCTGTCTTCCAAGAGTTGAAAGTCCTTATATCCTCACATAAACTATTAAAATACCTTTCTTCAGTTGGCCTACCATTATGCTAAAGATTTAGATGTTTCAAAATGTTGGGTGTGTTCCTGTACCACTTGTCACTCTAGTGAAGGTGTCACCATGCTTCCCATAGCATGTAATTTGTCAGTAAAAAGACTAGTCTGGAATCCCCAGAGGGCAGAAATTCCTTCTCCAGGGTCATCCCCAGTGACAACAAATGGGAACTGATCCAGGTTGATCCAATACAGATGTGCATGAAGCTCCAACTCCTACCCACCACCTGGGATTAGTTGCCCCATGGAACACTTGTTACTTGAAAGGAAATGCAATATGCTACATGGAACAGAGTAATTGCACCAAAACTATTAATTGTCAGAATGATACTAGATGTTTATTTGATAACTCACAAAAGTGTGAGCTGACATCATCTTCTATACATACTTCCTTGGGACACTATTTAATTTGTGGTACATTAGCATACCTGTGGCTCCCACAGGACTGTTTTGGATCATGTTATATTGGGTATATGAGACCAGCTGTTCAGTATTTGTCATCTGTCCCCCTCTGAATATTCTCAGAAAAGGCAAGCTATCTCAGAGCCTGAAAAATTGGGGACTGTTATGCTTCCCATGTATGAGGTAGCACGAACCACTAAAAAAATTATTAGCTATTATTTAAAGCAAATTGGTAATAACCCTGCAGATTCTTCTTACCAAATGATGACTGAAATGACCACTATCTGTACGGTCACCCTTCAAAACAGGTTAACACTTGACTTTATGCTGGCTCATAAGGGTAAAATATCCACCTTAATTGGAAAATAATGTTTTATCTCTATCCCAGACCATTCCGAAATCATTCATGATTTGAGTGAACACATTAAAAAAGAGGCAGCCAAAGCAAACCAACCCAGTAACTGGAACCCTTTCTTAAATACGTTTATCACAGAGGTGCTACCAACATCGCTCAGCTTTGGCCAGTGGTGGGTCCGTCTTGGAGCCGGCTGGCACTGGCTCCGTCGGACGTGGGGACAGCTTCTGGTATCTTCTCACAGGAGCCACCCCTGCAGCCCCCTTCCCGCGACCAAAACCTTGCCACGTAAACCCAACACCACACAACACCAGTGAAACTGGTTTACTTGAAAAGCATTTTGTCAAAATATGCAAGAAGTGGGGTAATACATTCTACAGTATTTGCACTTGAGAAATTACTATTTAAGTAGTATGTTGAATTCATGTAAAGTGAGATGGCAAGTCATTTATTTCCTAGCTAACAAAATGCAGTCTCAGTCATCCAGAAATACTTACAATTCTGAAGGGCAGGTTAAGATAAAGAAAACTTAACTGTCTTTCCTGGTCAAAAAGCAGGAGTTATTACTGTTACACCCTGTGTCTCCAACAGCTCAAATCCTCACTCGTGATGAGTACAAATAAACAAGCACCCTCTTGTAATCCTTCATTCTCCCCATCCAAAAACATGTTTAATAAAGGCTCCTTTTATTGGGTGTGTTCCTGTACCACTTGTACAACAACTAACTTGTGACTTGTGTCCAAGACCAATTTCGTTATCCTCTGCTCTGAGTATATGCTATAGGAAATACTACTTTAAAAATATTTATATTGAGGAATTTTAAGAACTGAGAAAAACTGCAGGACATGATAGGATATTGCTTCTGTATGTTTCTAAAGTGCTTTTAACAAAAAGAAAGATATTGTACCTTGGTATAGATGAAAATGCTATAGTACATTTTCACCCACTTCATCAGAAAAAAAAAAAGTCTTGTGAAATTAATGTGAGGTTTATTTTTTCACTTCTTTCTCCTTCCAACATTCTGTGTGCAACCCAACCCACGGCAATATTTACCTGTCACATAGAAAAGGTACAAATTGCTTATATTATTTTAAATCACGCTAATTTGAGCCCTTAGTTTCAGATTTTCTGTTTTAAAGAATATTTGAAATATTTAAAAAGCATTTAGGAAAACCATGAAAATACCAAAATAACGGAAAGTTTTGCACTTAATCATCTATGTATGTACTTACATACCTATCAAAGTCTAAAAAGTGACCACAGACATTTGATCTGTTAAATATCTCTAACATAAAATAGGCTGTAGCATCCACATACTATAAATCATGACTCTCTTAATCTTTTATCTGAAGAGGAATTAAACACCAAGATATTTTTTATTAGCAAGAATATATGTATATGGTAGAATGGGAAATGAAAACACTACAGCATCTTTCTAGTCCTTTATTTTGATCAACAATGTACACAAGTTGGAAGAATTAAGGAACAGCAATCATCCTATCAAAGGGCAAAAAAAGCATTACGCACTCCCCACAGTCTTTGGGGTAAACCTTGGGCTAGATGTACAAGTACAAGCTTCAACTACAATACAAACTCAACAGAAAAAGCCTACAGTCTTCGCCTTAAAGAGGGCACAAGTTCTATGGTTCAGTTTCTGACCTTGCTCGCTTACTTCTCCTCAACGTGCCATTCATTCTATGAGTCCTTACAGAAAGGCTTGTGTAGAGTCTCAGGTACCAGGGCAGGATCCTCAGCTGTAAATCTTTGGGGAAAAAGCACCTTCTAACAGAGTGAAGTTAACTGCTACTTGAGTAAGGGTATTCCATCTGAAGTTATCTGCAGTGATCATTTTATGTTCCTAAAAATAAGGCCTCTTCCGAAAGAAAAAGCTTGTATGCACTTTGGGAAAGACAGAACTGACAAAACCAGCTCTTCCATCAGACGCTATTATTACCTGAGGTGAAAGCCTAAAATCACATTTTAACATCTCCCAGATTTTAAAGAAGTCTTCATTAGTAACTGATAGGTACTGAATAATTAAACAGTCATAAAAAGGAGATTTTTCTCATCACTGAGTGAATATCTGAGAGCATATCAATGTGACTGATGAATATTTTAGCATTAACTCACCATAAATACCAAACTAAAGATTACAGACTACTTTTTGATTTGAAAAGCTTTTATAGTCTTCTGCAAAATACCTCATTTTCATCTCCTGTCTCATATAAATATCTCATATTTATGTCTTGCATTTTTAACTCACCCAAGGGAAGATTCCTTAAGGCATTTAATGTAATTTGCTCAGATGTATCTCTTGGTGAAATGTTATTTGATTGGTGTGGAAGATCCCTTTGGCTGGTTTGGGTCAGCTGTCCGGGCTGTGTCCCCTCCCCATCTCCTGCCCACCCCCAGCCCACTCACGGGGGCACAGGCAGAGTGGAAAAAGGAGCGAGCCTCGAGGCTGTGCCAGCAGGGATCAGCCACAGCCAAAACACTGGTCCATTATCTACACTCTTAGCCACGGACCCGAAACACAGCAGCATACGGGCTGCGATGAAGAAACTCCATCCCAGCCAGACCAAATAAACCAATACAAGTTTCAATTTAATGTACTTGGCTAGGTTAAGTCTTGTGTTGGTATCGGACAATCATAACTGACACTTAGAAAACAGGAACGGAACAAAAATAACCATGTAGTTAGCCTCAGCCAAACATTATAGTACCAAAAGATACTGAATGCCTTTTATGTTCTGAATTGTGGCCCAGTCCTTAAAGCTCAGATTGTGCTTCTGAAAAACAAGATTCCACTTTACTTGCAATAATTTAATTTAATTTATGTGGTAAACAGGTTACTAATTTTCTGCCTCAAACTTTGAAAATTTTATTTTTCTTATGTTTTGTGGATGAGAAATTAGGTCACCTAAAGCAAAAACGTCACTGAGACCACTAACTCCGGTATTGTTTTTCAGCTCTGGATAAAGAGCTTGAGATGCGTATTATGATCAGATAAGACTGTGGTAATTTTTTATGTCAGGGATATTTAAAACCTTAACAGAAATAATACTGCTAGGATTAGGATAGCTGCACTAATGGTTATAGTTCACATTTGTAAAATACGTAAATGAGTCTTAGTTGCATTAAAGCTGTGTAACCACCCT
Source organism: Haliaeetus albicilla (assembly GCF_947461875.1). Classification (NCBI taxonomy): domain Eukaryota; kingdom Metazoa; phylum Chordata; class Aves; order Accipitriformes; family Accipitridae; genus Haliaeetus; species Haliaeetus albicilla. The sequence continues at coordinate 14,001,460 of NC_091510.1, forward strand.
GTGACCTTTGGTATTTATGTTTAAGTACAAACTTGTTACCAACTGCATGAGGTGAGTAACAGGAAGAGATCTTGAAGATATCTTTTAATTCCCTCTTAGCTGCTTATGTACACAAATTTCAGTAATTCAAATACATCTTCACAAACATGCTATTTCTCCAGTGCTTTTTTGCCCATGTCTAGAGGTGCAGGTAATATTCAGGGAACATGATAAAGAATAAATCAAATTCTGCATTCCAGTATTAAGATGTATGCTTTCCTATAATTTAAATTATTCCATTTGTACTTCACTGAAAACATATTCAGTATTTAACACACAAATTTGTTCTCCAGCAGCAGTATCATCTATTTCAAAGGCATGAAGTCAAATGCAGCTAAGATAAAATTTCTTTATTTTTTGTCTTATATTTACCCATTGCAGTGAAACCTCACAAAAAAATTCTTCATCTACTACCAGTGCCATAAGCAAGGAAGTTTCTTAATGTTTGAATGGCAGCTCCCTCGCAGTTTTCAAATGTTTATGGCCTCTTGTTCAAACGTGTAGATACCAAAACCATCAGATCAACACATTCTTTTTACACATGCCATTTTATTCCCTTTACAGAACAGAATTTAACACTAGCAATTTCCCTGTTTATTAACAGTGATGAATACAGTTAATGAATCTGCTTCTTCCTGAAAATTTAGACATAAAATTACTTGCCTGATAACCCTAGATGAGAGAAAAAAGCAGGCACTATCAGATAACTGAAATAAAAGAAGGGAACATGATACCATAAGATACACAAAACCACTGGAAGATTCTCAGGATCTTCTTTTTCAGATGGTTAAGTATCTCAGCTAGAAATTTATAATACAGCTCATACAGCATTGTTGAATAAATTCAGCATACTTGTTGGATGAACTGTAGGCAAACATACAGTAACAATCAATAGAGTGGGAATATGCACATCAGGTTAATTTCCCATAGCGTTGCTGCTTTTTTGCCAATACCTTACATTTCTATAAACATTTTCCTTCCCACTAATAATACTGATTTCTAATTTCCTACTGGTGTATGAAAACACTTAGAAATAAAGGTAACTGTACAAAGGAAACTGGAACCAGATATATGCAAAGCTCTGGGGTGCCCAAGTAAGCAAACATCTGCTGGGAGGGAAATTTCTGCAGCTGAGATACAGTGATATTGAAACTTCTCTGTAACTACAGCGGATCAGATTTCAGACACAGACATAGGCACCTAGCACCTGTTTAAGAAAACTGCCTGACCTCCAGCTGCTACTTCAGAAAGTTTTCAGTAGGTCCTGTGTCATATTTGTGGATGTTTTTAGTAATGTGGGATATGTAAAATAGTAAAAGCCACCAATTAAGCATGATTTCTAGAGATAACATCTATTTGAATAGAAGAACTGACACAAACAACACACTACTGTAGTATGATGGATACCGGTTAAAAAAAAAAAAAAAGGCAAACTTTTAACTTGCTTCATTCTTCCTTGTAAATATCTTAATAGAATCCACAGTTTTAAATAGAAGAAATTAAAGAAATTTAGGACATGACAGACACATTCCATTACTTTGAGTTTTGTAGGAAGTCAAGTCATTGTAATGGTATCTATTCTAAGTCATGTAGTTCATCCACTTAGGCCAAAACAAGAGGATGCAAAGTGTTTTGAGCAAAGAAAGTAAGTTTTTTTGGCACAACATTTTGGACTTTACAAAGCATATGCATTATCCACTCTCCCTATTCTTGTGGGATCTAAAGAAAATCTAGAGAGAAAGGCAAAGAAGAAAAATAAATAGTAACATGATACTGAATTTTATTTTTGATACTTGTGCTTTTGTAGCACATTATTCACTGAAAAAACCAAACCCCTTCATAATTCACCCTCAGGAAAAGCACAAAAAGGCAGCAGTCTATCTCCAAGTTTGGGAACTATGGCAGGTCTGCAAAGCCATTTAGCATGCATGATCATGGCAAAGAAGCTCTCGAGGACTGTGCTAGAAGTTTTGAAAGTCAAGTTTTTTGAGTCTTCCAGGAGATGCCAATTTGACTTAGAAAGGCTGAAAGGCTTTATTTAAAATAGGGTTTCTCCTTCTGCCCAAGAAAGCCATCACTGCTCACCTGACAGCACCCTGGTAGTGTTGTGCCACAAGTGGGGTCGTTTACCCCGTGCGCAAAACGCCAATTACACACAGAGCAGAGGTATTTTATTCCAATTCATATTTGCGCAAAGATGGGGGCTAGGTGGTAATCCACAAAGCTAGCACCCCTCATGCCTACATGGGCAAGCACTTTATACAGTTCAGTTATACATATTCCATTTCCAAAGTTCTTCCCCAAAACTATTACTGGGAGTCACTTATCTAGTACAGTTTCTATTGGGTTAAAGTTTCCCTCCTTCAAATTAAAGGTAGTGTTCTTTTATTCCACAGCGCAAGTGTTGTGGTCTTCAATTGAGTCGGTGGTCGTGATCTCCCCCTGCCGCCTTTACCTTTCCTCCAGTTATCAAAGATTTTGGCTGACTTCATGCCTATTAGCAATTTTTCAGCTTCTCTGCGCCTCCTAGGGTAGGATGTTCCCTTTTTATCAGTCTTTGAGTTCTCCTTCAGGGGCCCAGCCGTTAGCAAGGCATGCCTTGCATATGCAAAGGATATCTTATTTCACAAGACCTCTGTGGTCTTCTTAAGTAAATCACTCCTTAAGTGTATCACTTCTCAAGTACATCTTTTCTTAGGTACATCAGTAGGATGCCAAGCCCCTGAAACAGATGAGGTAGTATCAGAACACTCACAGAAGTGAAATTAAAACAGTTGATTTAAGGAGTTTATGCAACTGCTTTACCCTCTCTGATGCTCACTTTCCATTGCTGTCACAGAAGCCATTAGGGCCCATCTGAACTTCAAGGCAATTACAGGTCAGGCGCTGAAAGCTCCTTCTTAAAAACTTTAACAGCAGTTGAGCTACTGGGAGGGAGCTGGCTGGTTACTAATGCCTACCAGGGTGCCGGGCACTGCCAGAACGCCCGCTGCTTTTCCTTCTTTAGAAGCCTGTGCACCGTTTGGGGGGCCGCAGTACACGGGCCCCGCTGACAGAGAAAGGGTCTGCGGCTCGGGGGAACGACCACCCGGGAGGACTAGCGCCGTGGCTGGCGCTGCCCCGGACAGTGCTACGGGAAGTTGCCATTGACAGTCTTGTAGCGGAGACGGAGAGCAGCGCAGCCCGCCCCCACCTCCACCTCCACCACCACCCTCCTTCTCCACACAGCTCGCCTCCCTTCAACAAGATGGCGGCCCTTCCCACTCGCCTCCTTTACCAACATGGCGGCTCGAACCCCCATTGGCTCCCGCCCCCCGCCCCCGCCCCGCTATAGGCTGAGCCACCGGCTTTCCCCCACCCCCTTCCCTGACGCGGCCTCGCCACGAGTTGGGAACTACACTACCCAGGATACCCCGCGCCGATCTCGCGAGAGTTCCCGGCGGGCCGGGGCGGGGCAGGGCAGAGGCGGGCAGGCGGGCGGGCGGCGGGGAAGGGGCGAGGCGCGGCGCCGGGCCGCCCTGCGCAGGAAACGAAACCGCCCGAGCGGCTGAGGGGCAGGGCCGCGCTCTGCCTTGGCCGGAGACCGTTCGGTCCTGGGCCCCATGGCGGCCGCGGAGGCGGCGGCGGCTGCCGCTGCTGCTGCCGCGCCTGCGGAGGCGGTGGCGGCGCTGGATCCTAGCGGGCTTTCCCCGAAGGAGGAAGGGGAGCTGGAAGACGGCGAAATCAGCGACGATGACAACAACGGCTTCGGGCCCTGTGGCGGCGGCGGCGGCGGCGAGCCCGGCGGCGGCCTCGTCAGCAGCAGGCCCTACTCGAGGCGCAGGCCGCCTCCCGGCCTCCGCGGGGGCATCTCCCTCTCCTCCTCCTCTTCCTCCTCCTCCTCCGGCCGGCCCTTCCCCCGCTCGCGGCACCAGCCCCCGCCGGAGATGGGGCACCTGCACGGCCACGGCGGGTATCGGCCCAAGGACTCGTTCCGCTCCCACCCGCCGCCCATGCCGGCGCCGCGGATGCCGTCGGGTTCGCATTCCGAGACGGGCCCCCGGCTCTCATTTTGGGAACGCAGTCACAGTGCCTTGGATCGATTCCGATTCCGAGGCCGGCCCTACAGGGGAGGAGGGCGCTGGGGTAGGAGCCGAGGCAGCGGCGATCGGGGAGGCAACCCTCCGGGGAGGCCGCCCGGAGGGGGAGGCGGTGCCGGATTCGGTGGCAGCCAGGGCTGGAGGGAGCCCTCGCCTCGAAAATGTATCCTTGAGACGTGAGAGGCAGGGGAAGGCGGGGAGGCCGTGCTGCTGGGGTGGGCCTGGGGGTGTTGGTGGCGAGAGCCCCGGGAAGGGCCGGTTTTCCTTCCCGTCCTGGCAGCAGGACTCCCGTAGAGGTAATGGGGCAGGGGGGGTTGCTCCCCTTCCAGTCCCAGGATCTGGCTGGGGCAGCAGGCCCTGCTTCTCGAGGAGAGGCTGCTGGGAAGCCGGATTTACTGCTGTGACCTGGCTTGCGACCTGGCCCATCAGTCCCGTCTAGGGAAAAAGTGTAGCCTGAAACAAAGCCTTAGTCGATCGGATCCCAGGTGGCTGCTTTTCTAGCCCGAAGTGCGAATCTTGTGAAGCAGGGTCAGTCTTTGGTGCGGCAGTTTTAATGTATATAATTAAACTGTCACAGTTGTTAAGCTAAAACCCTAAGCTTGTTAATTTCCCTTATTGGGCAATGAAGGATCCACTGTTTTTTCATATTCGCTTCCAGCCCTTCAGAGGTTCTCACACATAGCTAAAGCTAACTTTAAAGCTAAACCTAAGTTGAACTGGGACTGTGTGCACAGAATGTGGTTTATACTGAAGTTTGGATAACATAGGAAAGCTCTATTTCTCTATAAGGCCATACCCAGCATTCCTTGTAGGATGTTCTCCACTGATCACTCTTAGAGTTGCTTAGGTGGCTTTTAATAGTGTTCTAATATTTTCTCCTTTTAGGAGTAGGAACTGCAAAAGTGGTGGAACAAGCTCCTCTCAGTGTAACTTAGGGGCTGCCTGGTACTGAAACTTGATGTAACTGTGCTGTTGCCTCACTGAAAATGTAGACGAGTGTAAAAAACACCCTGAGCCAGAGAACTAGTGGTTAAAACCTATTCTCCAGAATCTTAGTGTTTTATTGTCCTCCATACCGATGGTCAAAGGATGTGTGTTCCTTGTTTGACTCTTCTGGTTGATCTCAGGAACAGGAATTTTTCCTACTTGTGCCAGCACTTAAGGCTTTGAAAGCTACTCATTGGATCATTGTGTTACTTTAGATACAATATTATCTATCAGTGTCATTAATTTTTTTTTTAGTGTGGATGGAGTATGTAAACTAGTGATAAAGAGATGCTTTTATTTAATCTGATCTGGTAAAGTTACAGTGTTACTGAAGTCTTCATAAGAAATCTTCGTTCAAGGATCTTATCTCGAGAGGCAGTGAGTGAAGGTGTGATTTGCCTAAGGTCGCACGGTAAGACTGTTCTAGTGCTGAAAATAGATTTTAAATCTCTTAATTTGCAGTGTTGCTCTGAGTACCAGAAAACGGTCACTTTCTGTGTAATGAGTAATTTGCAGGGCAAACTTATTGATCATCCTAAACAGACCTTGCAATGCTTGTTAATACCGATACAGTCTCCTGCTCCCTTTTAATAGAGCATTCAGAAATGGATAATTCCATTTTCAAACCAAAAGCAGAAAATGAGCAAGTCTTCTCCCCTCCCCCAATACTTAAGATGCACTCTTCTGTTTAAACATGATAGAGAAGGTTCTAATACTATTGCTGTTTAATAAGTGACATTCAGTTGTTCATGGATCATACAGTTAAGGAAGGCCCATGATTTTCTCTCAATCTAAGTAATTTTCTGTATTTTTCATATCCTTGCCACCTAAAGGAGTCAATATTACAGTATTCCTAAATATTACAGTACCTCCATGTTGCTAATATTAATGGAGTAGGGGTGTAGTTCATGGGCATGTGACTTCAGAAGAGACCTTCACATCAACTGGTACAAGGAGACTTGTGGCGTGGAGTGGTATTTGAAGTTCCCCCAGGAAAGTGAAATGTTTTAAGTGTCTGCTGAGAGAGAGAGAGATGGCTTTTTCTTCTTTATCTTTGGAACTAGTACTTTGCGCCGTGCTTTGTAGGAGTATATGTGTAAATGGAGTAAATGACACAGTGGAACACTTCAAGAGTTCTTGTTACTTTTCTTTGGGTATTAGCTTTTAATATGCTTTTCTTTTAATTCCCAGCAACTTTGAGCACAAAGCTGTTGCATAGTCATTCTGCAGAAATTCTTGCATGGAGAATTGTGGAATTTTGAGTCTGAAATACAAGACCAAATTATGACTTCCTGTTTCCATTGAATTCTGAGCCCTTCACAGTGTACATATTTCTTCACTTCTAACCCCCCAATTTCTTCAGTTGGTCTCTCTTTTTTTTTTGTTGTTGTTGTAGGATGAAGTCTCTTGAATTGATTGAAGAATAACTGTTGTTTTAATGTATATGTGCCTGTCTGTCTTTCATAGCATTCCATGTAGTCTTGCATTCTGTGTGTAGATCCATGTATAAAAAAAATTTCTATGTATGTGAAACACAGAATTTCTGATTAATACCGTTGTGGGAGCTCTAGCAATTGTGTTATCCCGAGCACAAAAAAAATCTCAAAGCTTTCTCTTGTTACCCAACTCTAGATGACTCTACAAGCTATTGAAGTATTTCAGTATCAAATAATAGTTAGACTTATTTTTATAAGTGATGTTAAATCTCTTAATTAGCTTCAGACTTTCCTGTGACTCACAAAATCACTAATGTAGTTGTCTTTTTGGACGTAGAAATGTGTTGGAAGTCAATTTGGCAAATACACTTATTACATAATTTGGTGCTATACTGCACACAGCTCTTGGTATTTTCAGCATATTTATAGATTGTTTGATTGCCTGCTGGGATTTTATGTAGTTTATCTTTACTAGTTTCTGCTTTTTGTGCTGACACTTAAGAAAGCATTGTATAGCAGAACATTTCCTGATACTACAGAAGTTGCTTTTGTAGGATACATACCAAGCTTCTTCATACTTACATTAGAAGTTAACATAGTGAAGCATCTGAGTTGTTAATGCACGTTGTGAGCAGAAGACAAATACAAAGTTATCTTCCTCTGGATTCAGTATGCCTGCATTCAGAGGACACCTATTTTAGCTTTTAGTTTTACTCAATTTATTGTTTTAAGAGATGACATTGATGAAAAAGCATTTTGCATAACTGGGTGTGAGTCAGCTGTTATCGCAGCAGGGTTGATACTGAAAGTCAAATGAGTCAAACCTGACTCGGTATCCAAAAAGATTTCCCCTCGAGCATGATTATTTTACAGGATAGTTTAGCTTTTCAAGTGTCAGGTTAAGGTAAGAGGAAGTGAACCTTTAATAATGAGAACTTTTATTCAGGATACAATTGCCTAAGAATATTTGCATTGCCTGCCTTGGACAACATGTTGTCGAGAAAATCTATCCCTTGGGCATGTATAGACAACCTTTTCTGAGTAATTAGTAATTCCCAATCCTCTTTTAGCATTTTTTGAATGTTTTGATTGCAAGGCTTTAGCCACTTTTTTTATTCCCTTCAGTAGTTGATTATTCTCTGCCTTACCTCATTTGTTGAGTTACAGTTACTGCAGTGCATAATTGTATTGTGGCTAGACTTAGAATTTTATGAAAGGATAAAATGAGTGAGAATTAATTTAGCCTATCTTCAATACTTGAGTTACGAACTTTGTAAGTCTGACTGTGATAGGGAACCTTTCCAGCTGTTGTTTCTGGGAGGATGGTGTGAGCAAGAGACAAGACTTCTCAGCAATTCATGAAATTCTTGTCATAAGTAGGATATTTTAAATTGCTGGTTTCAGAAAATGTTTATTTAAGCTGTTAATATATAATAATGGCTACATCTTTTGCATGCTGCTTGTATTTATAAGGGATATTTTTCAAGGTAGCCTTAAGGTAAAATGAAAATATATGAGAATGATCTTAAGTCTGCTTGTCATAATTTAGTCTTCAGTGGTAATATCGCCACTGTTTTAAGGTTATACATGTTCTTGTCTTAGTTTTCTTGACCAGTAATTCAGCCAAAACTTTTGGAAGGTCTCCATCTAGAAAGCAGAACTACTCTTCTAAAAATGAAAACTCTGTAGAAGAAAGTTTTGAGGATCTGCTCTTGAAGTATAAGCAGATACAATTAGAGCTTGAATACATTAATAAAGATGAACGACTGGCTTTGAGCAACAGGGAAGAAAATGAACAACAAGATGATGATAAAACAGCAGACACTGAGGACCAAATAACTGTAGAAAATGACAGTATTACAACGGATGCTATAAAAGAAATATCTCCTGAGGAGAAAAATCCGGTTATAGCCTTTCAGGCATTTGAACTGAAACCTCTCAGACAAAAACTGCCTACTCCAGCTGAGAGGAGCAGGTTAAAAAAAGGCAAAGAAGGAACGAAACAGTCATCGCAAAAATCTGAAGTCACAGAATCTGGCCAAGGTAAGTACTTGTAAAGTTGTTTTAGCTTGTGAAGTTCTTTTTGCTTGCCATTATCTGTCATATTTATTAGGTGCGGGGGAAAACTGTTTTTGTTGTTTTTTTAATTAATGTGTTTTCTTAGACTAACTGATAGTTAAGCATGAGGACAAGACTTGAAGGTTTTAGTTGCTGTTCACAGCAGAAATCATTGGCTTTCACTGAAAGTTTTTCTTCTGTTTTTCCCATGTTCTTTTTGCAGAAGCAAAATGTGGGGTTTTTAGCTGAAAAGATAACATTTAGAGACATCTTTTTCTGCATTTCATCTTTATGTGCTTCCTTTAGTGTAACAAGCCTTTATGAGATATTTTCACCAGAATTATTTTGGTCATTATTGATGTTCATGAATAGTGAAGAAATCATGGGCCAGAAGTAGAAAGGATTTGTAGAAGAAATGTAGCAGAAGGGTAGAATAAGTTTCATGTCCAGGTAGTTCTGGACTGCAAGCCAAAGAGCATAATTGCTCAGATGCATGAAGTAGTTAGTGAGAAACAAGTTATCGTGTCCAGCTGACCTGTGGTAAAAGTCCTTGAACTTACTTTTAAGTCTGCAGCAAAATAAGGCAGCTAGCTTAAGCTTCCTGTTCTGAGGCTTCATCTAGTTCTAATAAGTATTTGCTGTGGTTGAGGGTGTGCTTGTGGATATCACCTGTCATCTTATGTTAGCTAATTTGTCAATGTGTGTAAACTATCAATTTGAGTGGGAAGAGACAAAGTAGTAAATGGATGGGTTAAGACTACAGGTGAGTAATTAGTAGGACTATGAAGAAAGGTAGGACTAGAGCAGTGAAAGTCAGAATGTTTTATATGTAACTTCAGAATGAGAATTTAGAAGACAAAGCCTGTAAATAAACCAAAAGAGAAAACTGATAATTAGTGGTTAAACCACCTCATTCTAGGTGTTTTTTCCCCCTTGTCTTTCCCATTAATAAAAAAAAAAGGGAAAAAAATAGATTCTGATATTCTTTAAGAGATAATGCAGTTTTTAATGGGAGACATGAGGAAAAACAACAGATCTTGACCATAGAAGAAAAACCAGTAGCCTGCAGGAAGAGAACATGGCAAGGCAGGAGTAAAAGAGCTATTTAAAAAGCAAAACAGTTTTAAAAAAAAAAAAGCCAACTTCAAAACTTAGGAGCACTGAAGTTGAAAATACAGTTCATATGATAGTGAAAAGAGATGCTATAGTATGCACATTAAGAGCATCTTAATTTTTGCACACCACTTAAATGTATGACATAAGAATGGTCTGAAAGCAAACAGATTAAGTGTGAGAGTGACCATTCATGACAATGTAATACAGGCTTCCAAAGTGGAAAAACCCAGCTGATTTGAGTTACTGCAGATTCATGTGTATCAAGTGAATGTATACTACTTGATTATGCATATATTAGAAAATTAGCAAAATTTGGTTTTCCCATTATATTTATTTTCAAATGGTGTACTGGATGTTTCTCCAGACTTGTTGAAGTTGAACTTAAAACTCAGGGAAGTTTGTGTCTCTTTCAAGAATTAATTCTTCGTGGTTCTGCTGTTCTGGCAGGGGCTTCACAGTATTGCCTGCTTTCCTTCCCTCATTGCCCATTAGTCTGTTCTGCCTGTGTTGTCCCCTTCTGGTTTGAAAGAGCATTTTAGTTTGTGTAGTATGTCCCTGCATATGTCTGTCTGCATCACAGAAACTACTGTACCATCCGTGTCTCCCTACTTCCATCCTGTGGACTGAAATTTTAGGATCTTTTCTTAGTGTAATAACCTTTTTGAATTTTCTTTTAGAATACATATGTGTATTAGATATTATTTTTCTTTGTCTTGTATGTGTGCTTCTAAAAAATGCATGCATGTGCAAGCGGGAAGACCTTTAGCGTTTGCTACATGCCATTTTTGTTTAGGTATAAGGTCTTGGTATATTTTAAACTGTGCCTTTCTGAATGTGACTTTGTAAAATGCTAGGAAGGTTAAAAGCTGTATGGAGTGGAAACTTATTTTCTACCAATTTGAATTGTGGGAAGGAATCTCTTTGAAGAAAGGCTAATAATGGAAAATATGTCCAAGCTTCTCTCTAAATGTTTATTTCCTCCTCTGATGCAGATAAATGTATATATGTGTGGTTATATATAAATTATATAATTATAATTTTGCTATCAATTATATTAATAGTTATTAGCTATAATCCTTAAATTATGTAATGGTATAATATACAGCATTATGTATATTATATAATAATGTGTATCCGTATACACTATATAATAAATACAGCTTTTGGGCAGTCCAACAAATTAGTATGTCAACATCTTAATGTTTAGCAGAAAAGTATTACTATTCACTATTCATTTCTGTAGCATAACTCTTTTCTGTTTTCCTTTGGCATGAAATGGAGCAAGTGTGTTCTTACTGCAGCTTTGGGCCTTTATATTTAATTCTGCAAAAGACTGACCAGTTACCCAAAATAGCTGCCAGTGGAATCTGAGATGCTAAGGACAGCAGCTGACATGACATGTTAGCATAAAATAGATGACAAGAAGCCTTCTTTTCCCCTTGTCTCCAAATCTTTTTGTCTCCAGAGTTTTTCTCTGCCTCTTGGGGAAGTACGTGTCAACCTTAAGACAGAGAATTATTAAAAAATGACAAATCTTGCCTTAGGCTTATGCCGTCTTGATGATGTGGATTTCATGAGACATGCCAAGTTTATATTAATGTTTGTTAATGTGATCTTATACATACAACTGCCTATTCTGTTTTACAGTATATACCAATGATACTGATAAAATATGTTTGTATGGATTAAATTCTGCACTTCATTTTAATGTATTTCTGTCTCATGAGAAACAACTCACTCAAAAATATGGTATTTTTCTTTTGGCAGGTACAGAAGACAAAGAACAAACATCAGTGCGAAAGCTTAGCAGTTCAGATGTTACATCTGAAAAGGTGAGAAAGTATTCCTCCGTAGATGAGGCATAATTGCATTATGATACTCTGATGGCTTTTCCAAATTGCAGTCCTGAAATATTTCAGTAATAGAAACAGTCCAGTCTTAAGGAATGACACTTAAGAGTACAGTAGGATTTTTAAGCTTTCTCGTGGTAAAAATTTTGGCACAGACTTCAAAATACTTTTTCAAAATAGTTTTAGTTATTAAATGATGTTTCTTGACTTTGTCTTACCCTTTCTTCTCTTTTTTTCTCAAGAAGCTGCTTGATGATGAGGAGGAGATGTCTGAATTGCAACTTAGGCTTCTTGCACTTCAGTCTGCTAGTAAAAAATGGCAGCAAAAAGAGCAACAGGTGATGAAGGAAAGCAAGGAAAAATTAACAAAAACGAAAAGTGTAACACAGAAAGTCAAAGCCAGTACAAAAGCACATTCAACAAAAAAACCTAGTGCTACAGGTAATAAGTTTAACGTTACTGAAATGGCTATCAATGGCATGACCTCTGAAATGAAAAAAAAATAGTATGTTTTGTGAAACATTGGGCAATGAGCCTTTAATCCTTCTAAAACCCCATACATCTACTCAAAGCTCTAGGATTAGGGGGAACCATTTAGGTAAGGTGCAGTTAATCATGTATCTTTTTATTTAAAGCCAAGCAGGCTTTGAGGAAACAACAGACGAAGACGTCAAAAAAGATGCAGCAGCAAAAGGAACAAGACAGGCGTCAGAAAGAGGAGGACCAGAGGAAACAAGAAGAGGAAGAGGAGAGAAGAAAGAGAGAAGAAGAAATCAGAAAAATTAGGGACCTCTCAAATCAAGAAGAGCAGTACAATCGATTTATGAAGCTAGTTGGAGGAAAGAGGAGATCAAGAAGCAGGGTAACAAATTTGTTATATGGTGTTCAAGTGTTATATTTGAGATTCATGAGTGATTTCTGTCTTGTCCCTCCTGGTTCTATGTCCCTTCTGCCTCCCCTTAAAAAAAAAAAAGAAAAGGGAAAGAAAAGCTCAACATACTTCAGTGCTTCCAGTGTTTCAATCCCATGCTAGACAGGGATTCCCTTTGGGTTTGGTAAGATCAGTTTTGTACGAATTGTACATTTGCAAGTCAGTGGTAAAGCATTTTCGTCCTAAAGATATTTTGAATGTTGTGATCAAAGAGCAGTCTGTAATTTGACGCAAACCAGTCAATCAAACTTTCTTGGCTTTCTTCTCTTAGATTGCAGTTTTGTCTCCATCTTCAAACTTTTTGTGTCAATACAACTTCAGTGGCCTGCTTCTTTCAAAATACCAGCTGAGGGTTGGTTTCTTTTTAGTATTCTTTAATTTGTCAAGGTACAGAAAATGCTCAGACACAAAAGAGAATTACTTCAGCCTCGTTACAGGATGGCAGTTGTGTCAAATTTATGAAGGAATAGAGTTACTGCAGTAGTCATCATGCTACACTTGTAGACTGTCTTCATTCTCTCACCTTGAGATTAGCAAAAGGCACTTGAATCACTAATGTTCTGTCTCTAAAACATTGATACACTACAGAAAAAATGACTTCATGAATTTTTTCATCATGGAAGCAGTACAGCTGCTGCAGCTAGATGCTTCAAGTGCTTGGAGCTACTGATGCTGTAAGGAGAAATGAAACTGCAACTAAGGGAATTGGGGCTCCCTATCTGAGGTCATGTTATAGAAGAGTGCCATTTATAATAATAATGAGTGGAAAGTTGAGGCTAAAAGTGTTTAACTCTAAACAGTAGAAATTCTAAAAGCTACCAAAATGTCTATTGCATGCCTTTGAAAGATACAAATTGAGGAGTCTAAGAAGTCATATTTACCTGTTCTCCATATTTTCAGTGTTCACTGAACATTGTTTAAAGAATGCCTAAAACTATATGGATGCCAATCAATCTGATTTATTAGTTGACAGTCTCTGGGGATGTTTCAGTGTGGTATGTGGCTTCTTTGGGACAATAAAAGGATTCTGCATCTGAGACATCAGTCTTGGAACAATCAGAACATGTTTCACCTAAACACACCTTTGTCATGATGAAGATTATCCTAGTGCAATTTTGTGGTGTTTGTAACAAGGGTAGTTCAAGTGCTCTTGGTAATTGCCATGGCAGATTAACAGAAATAATAAAGCATTTAATTCTCTTCAGGTGTTTCAGCAATATATAACCATGGCAATTTACTAGATACATAATGACCTAATAGGTGTTTAAAAATTGCTTCTGTGTATCATGACAACCCCCCACCCCCAAAGAGATCCGGTTTTAAAACTGCCTGTTAATTTGTGAAGTCACTACCTGCAATGGATTTGATTAAAAGGTAATCTTCAGTTTGCTCTTTTTGTATAAGCTAAGTAAATTGCATTTATAAAGCAATTAGAAGTCAAAATTATGAGGGCCTGTTTCTAAAATTTACTTTTAATTGGTTTGCTCTAAACGAATAACATAAGACCGACTAAATAAAATACACTTTTTTGTGTGTTTAGTCTTCAGATACGGACTTGAGATGGTCTTTGGATAAGCAGTCTACAGATAGTGCAGGAGGCATATATCAGTATGATAATTATGATGAAGTTGCTATGGATACAGATAGTGAAACTAACTCTCCAGGTAAGACTTATTTACAGTTTTCTTATATGGCGATTGGTAAAAATAGTTAAGAAGTAAGAAATGAGCTATCCTTTTAGAAGGAAAGTCTGTCTTTTGAGATGTGGCAGTCATAGAACTAACATTTTAAGGTGAGCTAATTTTGTCTTGTTTTAATGCTGACTCTTCTCTGTCTCTGCTGTAGTGGTATTTTGAAGGTCTTCAAGGTTATACTGTTCTCATTGCAGTACTGTAGAGTTTGTTCTTTTACATTCTGAAGCAGCTGTGTAGAAAGTAAGGGCCCCAGGGTGTTGACTGGATAGACAGCAACTTTGCAAAAAAGGGCCTGGGAGTCCCAATGAACATTAGGTGAAATGTGAGTCAGCAGTGTGGCTTTGGGTGATAAAGGCGAACTGCAGCCTGGGTTGTAGCGCTGTGACTATAATGAGTGGGTTGTTGGAGGGGGCTGTTAAACACTGACGAGACTGCATCAGTTTTCTGGTTTCATGGTAGGAGAAAGATAGTGATGTACTAGAAGGAGTCTAGCAAAGGACCTTTTTGACTAAGGGAGACTGTTTCAGGCGTGTTTTTCATGAAGTTTGTTGGTGACTGGAGCACTTGATTTAGAGAAAGAGACTGGGAGAGCTGAGTTTGTGCTGAGAAGGCTAAAGAAGGCTTTTGCTGCTGTCTTCAACTACGTAGTGGGCATAGATAAGACAGAGCCAAACTCTTTTGCAGAGTGTGCAACAGGATAAGAGGCAACACTTAAATTGTAACAAAATAAATTCTGGTTAGATACAAGAGAAAACTTCCACACAGGATGGTTAAACACTAGAACAGATTAACTGGAAACCTTGTGGAATCTCCATCCTGAGGTATATTTGGAACTTGACTTGACAAGGCCTTTAGCAACCTGGCTTTGGGGCAGCCCTGCTTTGAGCACCTGTGCTGGAGCATATGCCTTCCAGAGGTCTCTTCTAGCCTAAGTCATTTATTGACTCTGAGTTTGAGGTGCATTTAAGGTATTTATCTTGTTCCATCTCAACGTGTGCAGTGTTGAGAAAGCTTCATTAGACATACTATTTTATTGGCCATTTTTATTATCTTGCTTTTCATCTTCCATCCTTTTTTTATCATTTCTTGTCAGCCTTCCTTATAAATCAGTTTGCTAAAATACTGCATGTGGTGTTTTGGACATGTAAGCTACATGAATCTTCTCTTGATGAAGCATCTCAAGCTCTAGTTTTATGTTTTATAATTCAGTATCAGCTGTGCATTTGGTCTGCTTCTGTCCTAGTTTGTATTGTATTTTTGGTAGCCAGTAATCAGGACACTCCGAGATACATAGTTTAAGAAGGTTGATTCTTGCAAATTAAATCAAATATGAGGGCTGAACCATTTGGAATCATTACCTTAGTAGTACTATTTGGCTGTACTTGCATTTTGTATGTAAAATAGAAAAAGGACAGGTAACTACTCTTTTTGTGTACATATATGTAAGAGGTAAATGCACTGTGTGTCTGGTGTTACCTTTCAAATTGGGGCATAGTAAAAACATTTGTTGTCTCCTTCTGCTGCATTAAATCAGTTGAAGTATAAGCATGAGATGGTGTTTAGTAATTACCTGCCAGATTTCTTATACTCGCTGATTTTTTTAATTACAGCTGCTTCTCCAGTGCAGCCTCCTTTCTTTGAGTGTCCGATAGGATATTTCCCACCTCCAGTACCACCAATTTCCTTGCCACTGCCACCTCCAATTCCAGTAAGTAATCTTGAAAGGAGTGCATTTTTTAAAAAGTTGATAATTCTCATTTTGTATCTTATTTCTAATGCTAAAGTTAGGATTAAATTTAGATTCTGGTTTTGATACAATTCTTTGTGGTGATTCCCTTGAACTACCTGATAGACTTGTGGTTGCTTTCTTAAAACTCTTTATTTCAGCTATTTTTTTGCTGATCCAATTCCTGTTTAATTGAAGTTCTCTCTATTTTGTCTTCATTGTTAGAACTATGCTGTTCCCTAACAGAAAGCAAAAATTACCTGAAGCACATAAGGAAAAATAATGATTTGGAATTGTTAGTGCAAGGCAACTTTGCCTCTTATCTCTAGGCCATGTATGTAGATATGCTTATTCTCTGACTTACTACCTCGAGGGGTGTCCTGGTTTCAGCTGGGATAGACTTTCTAGTAGCTGGTACAGGATTCATGAAATAATTTAGATCTCAACCTCTGCTAAATAATTTAGGTCTCAACCTCTGTTAAATAATCATTAGTAGTGATTTTCACATTTCAAACCCTTGTTTTCCCTCAGCCTGTACCGTCTTTGAGCCAACTTTATGTAGAGGGTATTTCTTGTGTTTCGCTTGAGCCGCCTCCACCTCTTCCACCTCTTCCCCCTGAAGAGCCTGAACAGCCACCAAAACCTCCATTTGCCGATGAGGAAGAGGAAGAGGAGATGCTGTTAAGAGAAGAATTACTCAAATCTCTAGCCAACAAACGAGCTTTCAGATCTGAGGTATTCCATTGGTTTTTGAATGTAAACCTCTAGATGGCAATCTTGACCAAAACTTAAATGTGACCTGCTAAGTGAGGATTACAGGCTTTTTAATGCTGCCTTTCTGATGACTTTAAAAAAAAAATAAAAAAAAAATTCTCTGAATTTCCATCACCCACTGCCCCCCAAAAGAAAGCGAAACAAAAGCCAGTCTGGAACACCCTTTGAATTGTAAATTGCAGCTTTTCTTTTATTTCTGAAGGAATTACGAGACTTCAAGGTACTGAAAATTGAGTATATTCAGGTGAATGGGCATTTTATTTTCTGCAAAAAAATGTTTATTATTTATCAGCTGTCAGAAAACGAGACACTTAACTTTGTTTCAACCTTCCAGCAAAAAGAGTTAGGAGACGTTAACTGTTTTGGTTTTTTGTTGTTTTGTTTTTTTGGAGTGAGAAGCAAAGTTTGTGGTTTTGAAAATTTGGATTGTTTTTGACCTCATTAAAAGGTTGCGAATCTTTTGCGATTGGCCTGTGAATGACTGGCATATTCTTGTGTGCCTTTTTGATATTATTGCAGAATTGTGAGATTTGTCTAATACATTTGGATAGTTTGCCTAAATCACAATTCCATGTTCCAAAACATGTATGGAACAATCTCATTTATGGTTATGTCTTTTAAAATAGCTGTGTGTAGTGTGTATTCTTATGACCGTATTTTTGTTTTATTTTGTTAGGAAACTTCAAGTAACAGTGGTCCACCTTCCCCTCCTGTTCCAGATAATTTGCACTCTGTGCCAAGAAGCAATCTGTCCGCTGTCAGTATTAATACTGTGTCTCAGCCACGGGTACAAAATACAAAGTTTGTCAGAGTACCAAGGCCTCCACGAGCAGTGATCACAGTAAGGAAATATTGGTGCTTTCTATTTATAAGACTATGAGTTGAAGTTGTCCTCAGTTCAAGTGAACAGCGGACTTAAGGTTTTTTAGTGATACAGCACAGAACGGTGGAGCTTCAATTAAACATTTGAATTACTAGTAACTTTGATAATCCAGATGCTTCTCTAGAAAGAATTTGACACTGAAGTAAGAATTTACATCTTAAGAGAGCACCAAAACATGCCAGCACTCATCTGAACTAAGAGACTGTAAATATAGTTCAATTAATTTCTTTGCTAGATTAGCACAGACTAAAGGGTGCTGTTCAGTGGTAGCTGAGCCAATCTGATTGCTGTTTGTTGTCAAAATAGAGGTGGTCTTGCTCTTTCTCCTGCTCCTGGCTGAATGGCATCTCGCTTCTTTTAAACTGGGGTCTGGAGCATCAGTCCTGTTGCTTAACTTATTTAACATGCTAAACTGGTTAGAAAACTAACATTGGGGGGAAAAAAGTACTTTTCCTTCTAGGGGGAGTTGAATTTTTTTCAGTGAACAGTGTGTGGGCATCAGAGCTAGCGCAAAAGTGGTGGCAGATGGCATGTCTGTGGGGTGGAAGACAGAGTAGAGAGTATTCTCTTTAGGCAGCAGACTTTGTTACGTTAGCTGAAGCCATATTCTGTAACTTGACCTTCATTTGAATGGTCACGGGAGGTATGTGAAGCCAGCATTTGATTTGTGATGTCTGCAGTCTCCTTGGATTGCTGGAAATGTGTTATAAAAACATATTTGCCTGTGTTATGCCAGACTGGAAGCCCATATAATCTACTGTTCTATTTATGGCAGTGAACCATACAAGGTGGATAGTTTGTGATTATTTTAACAACACATCTTCGAGAGCTTGGTTTGTTGTACCTCTTTCCCGTGCAGATTCTCTAATGAATAGTGTGATTGAGTCCATACCTTTGCCTTTCTGTCAGTGGAGGGTGTCTCTAATAAACTAATTTTTTTTCTTTACTAAATTTGGAAGAATATATAGTATCTTTGAGACTATTACATCAATATCAAATCTAGCTATAGCTGGCCAACAGCTTTCTTGCTTATAAATACAGGCTGTATGATCACTTGGTCACCATGGCCATAATGGGGGGGGGGGAAGCTTAAAATGGTAGAGACCCAAATATTCCTTTTTTGGTCATTTTAAGGCCTACTTCCCTTTCTGTAGCAAAATTGTGCTCATAAGCTTAAAGTGGATTTATTTTGTTCTTTCTGTACCCATATTCACAATCTACTTTAAATTCTAGATATAACCAGAGTAATTGTTCAATTTGGGCATACTTACATCCTTTCTATAATAATTTCACATTTACTTAAATTTTTGAGTGTTCTTATGTTTAAATACTAGATGTCTTCTGAAAAAAACCCTTAAATTAACACATATTCTATTGTCCTGAGACTTCATTAACTGCTGTTCCATAAATGAGGGAGAACATGTTACTAGGGAGCTGTTTGTTTTTATAACATGATAAATGTCTCTTTATCAGCTGTGCTGTTGAAAGGCATTATGTAAATGTTAAAAAACCTGCAGCTGAAGTTCAGTGCCTGTTGCTAATGATGGTTAGCTTAGTTAAAGCTGACAGAATAATACCTTGTATTCAAATCAGCTAGCTTGGCTAATGTCTTTTTTACAAAAATGATTATAGAAACAAAGCATTTTGCATTTGTTAATAATCTTTTTAAATAGGTTGGGATGTAGAATATTTATATAAAATATAGCTGTGTGTTTTAAAGAACTTGCTGCCAAATAATGTTCACAGGAGACTAGTCACAAGGTATTTCTGTCCTCTGTGAAAACAAATCAATATGAAAACAATATCAATTACTCCTGTTAGTTTAAGCTTTTGAAAACAATTTGTATTGAATGCTTATGATTTGTTTAAACTTTTTAGTATTTGGTATTTCTCAGTAGAGCCTAAAAAAATAATTAACTCATGAGAGTTTAATTTTGACCTTAAAAACTGATAGTTTTTCTGTGAGCATTGCTGTATATATCCAGAAATTAAGAAAGGTATAGAAAATACAAATTCTTCAGGCTTTTGAAATCTAATTTCATAGCTTTGGGGGCTTGGTAGCTTTTGAATGTTCTGAGTATGCTGTACCATATTTCAGAAGAGGTTTTAAATTTACAGACCTTGGGATTTCTTCTGTTGGGTTGAGGACCTCTGCATAGTGAAATAGCCTACAGATATTGGTTTGCTTTTTCAATGACATCTTGTAATCCTTTTTCAAAGTAGTCATGGACACTCAGGGATCTGTTCACCACAGACTGAAAATATGTCTTAGAATGTTATGGAGAGATCCTGCATTACAGCTGCAGTTGAAGCTAATTTACTGAAGGCAGTGTGATGGTAGTTGCCTGGTGTTACTTTACTGATTGTTAAATGTTTTGCTGAACCACAACTGAAAATAACACTTGGGAAAAAACACCTGGAGAAAAGCTGACTTTGACCCTCCCCACTATCAGCTTTTCCCCTAGAAGAAAAATGGGAAGGCAGTTAGAGAAAGTTTACTCTGCACAACTGTGCCAAAAGCAGCTTGGCACCAAGAGCCAGTGACAGGTAAGGGGTGTATTGGGCATCTGAAGGTGAGGAGATGGGTGGGGTGTTGCCTGACTAATTCAGGTTTCCATAGAGCTACAGCCAGAGAATATTTGTGAGGAGAGGACCAATGCCTTGTTCCATTTTCTTGCACCAATATAAATGGGATTTTCACCTACCTGTGCTATGGCAGTGTAAAAATGATGCAGCTGCAGTACATACAGAAGTAGTAGATATGATCTTTATTTTAAGAACTGTCCAGAAAGAGAATATAAAAAAGAAATGATTGTAGAAATTGGGTATTTTTCATTTTAAAAAGTGGGTTTTTTGTGGGGTGTGTGCTTTAAAAGGCACTTAGAGCTTTGAAGAGGTCCTGTCCTGAGGTAAAGGTTAAATGTATAACTGTAGTTGTTGAGACTTGGAAAGAGGGGAAGAGCAGTCCTGGAAATGTGAACCGAGTTGCTTCTTTTCAAGCTGTAACTCCAGAGCATTTGAGGTTAATCTAAATTGTCTGCTTGTTTCTGCATCTTTCTTTGTGCTGGAATTGGCAGTCATCTGATCTTCAGTGAGCTGTTTCAGTTAGTGATGGTGGCAAAAAGTGATTAATTTTGTTCCGTTTGTTCTTTATTTGCTGTTGGTGTTCTGCCAATTTAACTGCCTGAGCAGCTCACTGTAAAGTCAGCTAAGTGTAACTGTGGGACAAGAGGCATCACAACTGTGTGGCAGAAAGATGAGGGAGTTCTGGTATGTCTGGCACAGCATTTCTAATGCAGGCTTGATTGATTGTTACCTCTCAGTTACTTAAAATTGCTTGCAAATGGAGGAAGATAATTTTCATTACAATTCAAATAATTTATGAAGGGGAGGAGTCAAAGGTTTGAGATCTGTGTGCTATGAGCATGGAAATGTAAATGTGCTGCAGATACTTGGGAATAGGTTGAAAAAGTTGGAGTACCTTTCATGTTACAGTATCAAGAATGGGTACAGTGTCTTGTAGTGGAGATGCACGAATGCTTAGGGTTTTTTTCTTACAATGTGGAATTCATGTGCCATGATAAGAAAAGAAGTTAACCTCCCTCTTCTTTTCTAGTAAATATCTACTCAGCTGTATCTGTCTCTAACTTTTTATTCTTGTATAAAACTTCTTTCATTCTCCAACAGCTTCCAAAACACAAGTCTGTTGTGGTTACGTTAAATGACTCGGATGATAGTGAGTCTGATGGAGAGCCATCTAACTCAACTAGCAGTGTATTTGGAGGACTAGAATCTATGATAAAAGAAGCAAGGAGAAATGTTGAGGTAAACGCTATCAGCATGTAATAGGTTTATTTTGTAATGATTTTGCTTTGTATATGGAATTTAAACTTTAGAATTTGGTCAAGAAATATTGGATTACATCAGAAATGGGCGAGAGTGGGTACATTACTCCTGTCTGGACCATTACATTGTAATTTGAATTGGACAAGCTAATTAAAATGATTTTTTTGGTTAAGGTGGCATCCTGAAGATAGAATTTGTAATGTGTTTTGGTTTCATTTTTTCAAATAAAATTCAATACATCTTTAATTACTAGCAAAAATAACATTGGCTTAAAAGATCTTATTAGCCTTGAACAGCTTTAAGTTTGTGCTGAAATGCCTCTTAAAAATAGTAGTCAATAGCTGTATTTAGTTAAATGCTGTATTTTAAACTAGTGTGACTAGTATTGACTTGAACCTCATTGTAACAGGCCTCAAAAATCAAAGCCCCTCCAAAATCAGAAAAAGAAAATGATCCAATGAGAACTCCAGAGGCTCTACCAGAAGATAAGAAGATAGAATACAGGCTCTTAAAAGAAGAGATTGCCAGGTACAACTGAGCTTAATTGTTAATGTAAAATGTATATTCTTTGTAGTCCTTTACTAGTCTATTTTTGTAACTGGAAGGAAAAATATGAGTTTGAAAACCTTGCCATTAACTTCAGGTTTCCCCCCCACTCAATTTTTAGTAAGGCAACATAGGAGTCTAAAAGTCCTTGGATTTGAGCTGGCTTGCAGTAGTTGATTGCAGTTGTGGAAAGTTCTTTTTCTTTTAACTTAAAATCTTGTCCTGCTACTCTTTTGAAGATTTTAAAACTATTGGGAGTACCCATTGAAATGAATGTTGAAGCTACTGAACATCTTTGCTTTTAACATCTCTGTTTTAGTCGTGAGAAGCAACGCTTAATTAGGTCTGATCCACTGAGGAACAATTCATCGCCTGCAAATTCTGATGGTGAAGTTGATGGAATTGGTAGAATAGCAGTAGTGACAAAACAAGTCACAGAAGCAGAAGCAAAGCTTAAGAAAAACAGGTACATATTTTGCTGCTGTAAGTCCTACCTTGTTTACTTGGCAGGATGAAACTAGTAAATAATCTTTTTGAATGTGTAGCATTTAAAGTACAGCAAATTATTGGTTTTCTGTTGTCTTGAACTATTCAATCTTGAATTCTATTGCTGTATAAAAGGAATCGTGTTGTAGTGCCAGTGTGGTGTTTTGTAACTTTGAAGTATGATTGTCATGCTAGCTGTTCTCAGCTGTGTTTATGTTGAGTGACTAGAATATCAGCTGTGCCACCTAATAGCTCTGAAATACAAAAAAATGAGTGTGCTTTTCACTACTTAGTACACTCTGAGGGTAGCATGTTGCAATGGGACATGCCTGATACATGTAAATGAATGAGTGCTTCTGCAAAATAAGTATGCTGTTTGAAGCTCTTCCTGTATGCCTTTTCTCTCTTAGCATGCCTCTTCCACGTTTCTTGCCCTTCTTCCGTGTTATTGTGGAAAATTTAAGTGCTTTGCATCCTTCTTTTCTGCTTCCGTTGCCACTTGATTATTTCTTTGTGGTCTTGTGAACAAACTGGTTTGTGGCCGGACATTAACTGAAGCACGTTCTTCCCTCCTCCCTTTATTCATACCTGTCTATCTAAGTCTTCACCTTGCTTCCTTTAATGCATAGCTTTTTATATTTAATTGCTCTGCTGTTGTGCCCTAATACTATGGCTTGTAGCCTGCTAATGGGCTTATGCACCCTAAGGAAGAATTGGGTTATTAAGCAAGAACATGTGTGTTTTGAATGTCTTAATGTTAAAAACAGTATTAAAGATATGCCACTTGCTTACTTTCCCCATCCTCATAACTAGAGTGTTTTCATCTGGTTTATACTGACATGCTGAACTGTGGTTACTGAAATTTGCTGTATGTACTACCAGTATTTATTGTCTCATGGATGTTAAGGCTATCTGGAGAACCTTAGAATGTTGTTTGTTGATAAGTGAAAAGGAGCTGGGTTCTTAAATAACTAGGGTTTCAGAGGAGCAGCAATAGCTCTGAGAAATGTTTGGAAAAAATTGTGTTACATGGCTTTTCTACTTTTAGACTTCTATTGATGAAGGATGAATCTGTCTTGAAACATTTGTTGCAACAAGAGGCCAAGAAGAGAGAGAATGTTCGAATTGCTGAAAATAAAATTAACAAACTGGCTGAACAGCTACAAGCAACAGAGAAGATCTTGAATGCTAATAAGATGTTTCTCAAGAAGCTTCAGGAACAAGTAACTTTAATTTTGAAATCTTTCTGTTTCCTAGAGCTGGAAGTCTTGAAATGGGTAGCCTGATATTTGGAGGCAGTAGGCTTTCTTTGAATTAATTATTAATTCCCATGTCTTTTCTGATTATATTTTATTATGTGGTCATATCTGAAAATTTGCCTCTTACTGTAGTATTTTTTCTTTTTTTTCAGATTCATAAAGTTCAACAACGAGTTACAGTAAAAAAAGCTCTGGCATTAAAATATGGGGAAGAACTTGCTCGAGCAAAAGCAGTAGCAAGTAAGGAAATTGGGAAACGAAAACTGGAGCAAGATCATCTTGTAAGTCTGTTGCATGCTTTTAAACCATGCTGTACTTGAAAAGCAGCAGCAGTTTTGATTAGGAAACTTTAGTTCAAATGGGATTTCAGGAAAATAGGAAACCATTTCAAAAGCACTGTAGGAATCTTCCTATTGGTTTCCAGTATTTTAGAGAATTCAACAGAAAAAGCATTAAGCATTTAAAAAAGAAAACTGTTCAAAGCCTACATTTCTGTGCCAGGGAAATGTCACTAATAGATAAATAATAAGAGGAGCTATATGGCTGTGAAGGAAGGAAATACTTTACTGTCTGTAGACGTCACTGATCTTCTTAAAACTATCCAGCGAAGACACTGAAAAAGGGATCTGATCTTGTTTTGAAAAACAAAATATAGAAAAACAAGGCTAAAATATTTTTGTAAATTCTTCTTTTTCTGCACCCCCCACCCGACCCCCGTATACTTGTTTTATAGCTCACCTTTTAAATGTGGCCAGAACTTCTGTTGAAGCCCCGTACATGATGTAGGATAATTTTTATCAAAAAAACCTGCAAACCTGCCAGTTGAATTGTGGCAAACTTTTTTTGTGGTTTTTCTGCTGTTTGTTGAAAATTTTCTGGCAAGAGTTTAAAATGTTTTCATAAACTCTGAATTAAATATCTTGCCTGTGTTTCATTTTACCTCCTGTCAATAGATCAGTAAATGTGAAAATGAAATAAAGGGAGTTTTTTTTTCTTTTCAGCCAAGCAAAATGTTGAAATTGGAGAACTCCCCTGCATCAAGTCCAAAAAAGCATTCAGCAGAATTGATTGCACTAGAGAAAAAACGACTACAGCAACTAGAATATGAATATGCTCTAAAGATTCAGAAATTGAAAGAGGCCCGTGCGCTTCAAACCAAGGAACAATCAAATATTGCACCTCATGCAGAAGAGGAATCTGAATTTGCATTACCCCAGCCATCACTTCATGATCTTACACAGGATAAATTGTCTTTGGACAGTGAAGAAAACTACTTCGATGATGAAGTTCTGTCTAATTCAAACCGAGAACGAAGGAGATCTTTCAGAGAATCTAATTCTTTCACTAAACCAAATCTTAAGCACATGGACACTCCAAAACAAGAAACTGTAAACAAACTTTCTAAAAAGGCATCAGAGGAGCCTGAGCTGTTCCTTGGGTTGAATATTGATGAACTGAAAAAACTTTATGCTAAAGCTGACAGCTTGAAAGAGCTGCTAGTGAAAAGTACTGCCTTTATAGTACCGAAGGAAGATCTGTTGTGTGGTCAGGTAAATGCTTTAAAACTAAGTATGATTGTCTTTACTAGGTGGTATTGCAATTGCTGTATATCTGTTTATCTGTTTCCTAGGAAATTTCAGTTGATGTGGATTTTGTTACATCGCAAAATAAACAAACTGACGTGAAACCGTTTCCATTTGGACCGTATCATAGTCCTCTTCTAGTATTTAAATCCTACAGGTATGAAGACTCTAGTAGCTCTCTGACTTCTGTGTATGTGTGTTTTTATTCAGGTATTCTTCACTGCTCTTCCTTGATACCTATGCGTGCACAGAAAGACAAGTTGCAGTGAGAAACTTGACTATCGTGAAATACTTTTGTCTAGTTTAGGGAACTTAAGGATTTTAGTTACTTCTTCTGGTACGCAGGAGTCCCTTGCTTTTGTGCAGTACCCTGCTTTTGCATTGTATTGCATACTATTCCCTGCAACTGGGTGGTTGTTCAGTATAACTGGATTAAAAAATAATAGTTAAACATTTGAAAACAGGATTTTTATATCCAATATGAAGTGATCTAAAATCCAGGAAAAAGATAACAAGTGTATTTCAATTATACAGTTTTTAAACTTGGCTAGGTTTTACATTGTTTGAGTCGGGATTGAACCAATCACCTATTTTTTGCATTCCTGCTCAGTGGAAGGAGGCATGACCACAGCGATTGATTCATCTTGACTTAAAGTAGACACCTGCAAGTGAAATCAATCTGACACATCTGTCTTTTGACTAAAGAGAGCTTTGTTCCTACATATTAAATTTTAGAAAATGAAAGTCTGGAATTTAAACTGGAACAGTTGAATCCTACCATGTGCTTCAGGTTTTTTATTTCTGTACTCTTAAGTAGCAAAAGGTGGAGGATGCTATCTTTACAGGAGTATTAATTTTAACTTATAGGTTATGGCTTCAGTTCCTTAAGGAGCTAGAAATCCCAAAACTGGCATAGTCAAATGTTAGCTAAAGACTTAAAACAAGCATTAGTGTGTTCAGCTCAGACTTGGTTTTTGTTTGTTTACACTTTATAAAATCTGATGTGGATTTTTTCACTGTTTTTTCAGGTTAATCTTTTATGGTTCTCTTTACACTTCTATTTGACACTGATCTTATGCTGACTACAGCATGAGTGCATTTTTTCTAGAACTAAACTGAAATTCAGTTTCAGTAGTTTGCTTTCCCTACTGGGTCATTACTATGCTTCCTGTTTTTATATGAACTAAGTTCTGCACCTAAGGGAGAAGAGAATTCTGGAACAGAATCAGTTTAGATTGAGAAGTACTGTTTTGTTCCCTCCCTCTCACTGTTTTCACCTTCCTCTTAACTCATGTGTTAGCGATGCTTCTGGTTAGTAGCAGGGTTTTGGAAATAATGAGATTTAATACAGAAAAAGTGATTATTTTTTAAAATGTTTTGTTTAGTAAAACTGATGTCTTACCTTGTACACTTTGTCACAATAATTCACTGCTTCATTTTAGGTTCAGTCCGTATTTTCGAACCAAGGAAAAACTGTACCTCAGTTCAGTAACATATAGCAATATGATTGAGCCAAAACAGTGTTTTTGCCGTTTTGATTTAACAGGCACATGCAATGATGATGACTGTCAGTGGTGAGTTCTTTTTAATTTTGTTTATTTGAACTGAACTTCTCTTCTAGATGTCTGACTCAAAGACCAAAATAGGCATGTTTTTCATTTCTTTAAAAGGTCTGGATTTATGATCCTATGCGCAAGTTCTAGATAAGAAAGTTTTTTTTAATACCCTATTGCAGATACTTGGTTGGCAGGAAAAAAACCCTTTCGTCTAAGCCATGAAGAAAGGAGGTTCTTTAGATGTAAATTTAGAAAAGCAGTATGGACTGTTAGAGAATATTTCACCTTTTGGTTGCCTTGTAATTCAGATGGGACTCCTCTTGCTTTATAGCTTCAGCGTAACTTCAGACCACCATGGAACCTCAGGTAGTGGTTGATACTGTTAAGCACACTAGAGTTATATTGTGCTGCTAACCAAAATAAAGCATGCACCAAATACTATGTGATTATGTAAAAAAAAACCCTATTGAAGTAGTGGAATTCCAATTTTCTGGGAAAATACTGGCTATGTTTTTTTCTTTGAAGCCTGGTGTTATATTAAAAATAGTTTGTTAAACAAGTTGCGCAGTAGATTTTTAAAAGTTCGTACAAGAGCAAATGGATATGAATTGGTCAGGAATAAACTCAATTTGGAAACTTCTAACTACTGGAAAAATACAATAGGAGTGGACTTCAGCTCTCTTTTTTTGCCCTTTTTGGTGGCAGATAGCTTTTTGGATCAGCTTTTAGCTGTTACTGTCAAACCATAGTTTGAATCTTTTAAACACAAAGTGATACCTAATTCTTAAAAAATTCTTCAAACCTTGTTTGAACTGGAAAGTTCTAAATACTGTGGTTTTGTGTTAGTGCAAAGCAAGTAAGTAGAGGTTTATTTTAAAGAGTAAGGCTATAGTGAAGTAATGAAGACTAGGATTAAGTTACTGATGCAGGTTTAAGTTTAGAGAAGACCCAGACATATTTAACAGAAATTTCAAAGTAGGCTGCAGTGTTTTCTGTGGGTATGATTTTCTTTATGCCTCACCCTCCTGTCTAAAACCAACTTTCTAGTTATAAGGCTTATTAAATTCTTGCTGTGATAAATATATTAATTGCTTATTTGTTTGTTTTAGGCAGCACATGAAGGATTGCACTCTTAGCCGTAAGCAGCTGTTTCAGGATATTCTGTCTTACAATTTAGAACTGATTGGCTGTTCAGAAAAAAGCACTGATGAGGAAATCAGCACTGCCACAGGTTCTTAAGAGTCTTTTGCTCACTTTTCTATACAAAGATTCATTTCTGAAGGGAGTGGCTTTTGTTAAAAGCTCTGGGTGCGAGGACTTTGATGTAAAACAATATATAAGATACAGCTATATGAAAAGATAGGTTTCTGCAGTTGTTCAGTTCAGTCCTTTGTAGTGGGTAGTTACCTTGGTGTCTTTACAGAAAGAAAAAAATCATTGATCTGTGGGACATTTCACTTGGAAAAATAAAGTATCACTGGGATTCAGGGAATCGGGGAGCAATGGGCATGGAATCTTTCCCTCTCCCCTTCCTCACTTCTTTTTGTAACTGCTGGACTGGTCTGTTTCAGTAGAGCTGGAATTTTATAACAACGCTGTTGCCATATAGGCAAGTTGCTGAACAGAACTTTTTCAGTTTTTAATTTCTTTGGTTTAGTATGTTAAGTTACCATACCTCTTGAAGCAGTCATATTTCATGAATTCAGCATAGGTTGTGCTAAATTGCTGTTAAGGTACGTATCCATTTTCATTTATGTGTTTACTTAAGATACAAATATTCTTGTTTCAGAAAAATATGTTGAAAAGCTTTTTGGTATAAACAGAGACCGTATGTCAGTGGATCAGATGGCTGTTCTTCTGGCCAGCAATGTCAATGAGAGTAAAAGTCACAGTAAGTAACTTGGTAGATTAAATACAATATAAACTTTTAAAAATTTATATATAAAATTATAAGTACCTTGATGATTTTGTAGAAGAATAATTTTTTTGTTGTTGCTTAGTTTATCTCAGCGTTATAAATTCTGCTTGTGGTAAAATAAAGG
Organism: Haliaeetus albicilla; assembly: GCF_947461875.1. NCBI lineage: Eukaryota > Metazoa > Chordata > Aves > Accipitriformes > Accipitridae > Haliaeetus > Haliaeetus albicilla. The sequence goes on from NC_091510.1 coordinate 14,030,351, forward strand.
CAGCAGAGTTTGTTTTAAGGCAATAACATAATAGTTTTGGAGTCCAATTTGGAAAAGTAACTTACGCACTTGAGCACAACAGATTTTAAAGAAGTAGTGTTGAAACTTATACACTTGTGTTGCACTCACAGAACGTTGCTATCTAAAATCTTTATTAGCAAAGATGTTTTAAGCTTGAATACAGAAAAGTAAAAGAATTTCTACTACTTTGCTTGTTTACAGCACCTCCATTTACAACATGGAAAGATAAAAGGAAATGGAGACCAAAGTACTGGAGGAAACCTCTGTTAGATAGTAGCAGCAGTGAAGAGGAACAGTTTGTTGGACCTATTAAATATGGTAATCTGGATGTGTGGCATCCATTGAAAAAGAGTACTGGGGGAAAATACCTGCCAACCTCTTCCCAACACCTAATTTTTGAAGTGGTTCTTAAGAAAACCAGTGCTTTTAATAGCTCTTGACTTCGTATTTCCTGCATGCAAACTTTATTTTGCATAAATTTCTGGGTAAAGTTTGAACTGAATTTGTTGTATTTAAGGGAAAAAAAAAAAGTATAATGTGTGACTGGAAGTTAAGGTAGAATTTCTACTTACCTGTTCTTAAAAAGAATATAAGGAACTATTTCCCTAGAATGTTTCCGCTTTGCCCATAGACCATTAGGATTTTTTTAATTTTTATTTTTCCCTCCCAGAACTGTAAGTAGTAAAACTTACAGTTTTACTTAAACTTGTACAGAGATAGTACTTGGTGTTGAGGTCAAGAGTTAAAAAAAGCTGCTGTTAAACAGCATTTGAGACTTGGAAGCTTGCTAGAGCATCAGTACCCTGACAGTGTTTCACATGTGACTCATTCAAGTGGGAGCTTTAGGATTTGGTAGCAAATCCTGTAAAAAGGATTTTTAGAGACTCAGAATTGAGATAATTTTTTTTGTCAGATGTGTCTGTTTCCTAATGCTGCCTAATGAACTGCCTTAATTGGTGTCTGTTGATCAAAGCAGCCTTTTACTACTATTTATTTCTTGCCTTTGCTTTTGAAATATAACCAGTTTTCTACAGACTACACAGTTCTAAGTTTTAGGGGATATTGAAATAACTGTGTTTTGCTCTGGTCAATGGCTACACTTGAAATATATAAATGCCACCCCTTGTATGATTTCTAATTTTACAGGTCACTTCTGTTTTGAAAAGAAACATTTTTTTAACTTTTTTTTAATTTGCAGCCCATCCCACAGAACATAAAAAAAGAGTTCCAGCTCTTGATGCTGTGGTGACTCCAGATGATGTCCGGTATTTTACAAGTGAGACTGATGACATTTCCAACTTGGAGGCAAGTGTCCAAGAAAACCCCTGTGATGTACAGCTTTGGATTAAACTTGCATACAAATACTTGAATCAAAATGAAGGGTAAGTCTGATAGGTTTTAGACTTCATTTTGTGCTTTACCCATGCTGCTATGATCAAGTTTCCTTTCTGACGTTAAAGAACTTTCTTCAACAATGCCACAAATAATTTGTTACTTAAAAGCAGGTTAAAAAATAGATTAGGTTTCCTACTGTATGCACTATAGTATGTGAGTAATAAATTACACTGACGGTTTATCTTTAGGTAGGTTCTGATTCAGAACGGAAGTTGGTGGAAAGTAGTGTGGGAGAAATAATTGTTTGTGTTTGAAAAGTGCACAGCCTAATGTATTTCCAAGATTACAGTGGAATGTACTTCCAGTGATAAAGCAGCGGACCAATAAACTCCAATCAGTTTCTCCTTTACAGAGTGAATGATTGTAATACTGTTTGAAATTACTTTTATCAGAAAGAATTTCTTATGAGAACAGTTCTGCTATATGGTTTTATCCCTGTAGAAGCGGTCTGGTTAACACTGACTTTCTCATTTTGTAATTTTTTAACTTTTGGATTTCTAAGTTTCTCTAGTTTCTATTCTTTTAAATTATTCTGCAGCATACCATGTTCTTACTGGCAATCAGATAATTTCAGTAGGAATTCTGTCATGATGGTTTCATTCTAGAGATTGACTTCAATTTCAGTAGTGAGGTACTGGCTTAAGCAGCTGCAGCAGGGAGGAAAGGGAATGGGGAGGAGCAGCTCTGTCTTAAAAGTCTTGTGTAAACTGTGGGTAATGGAAAATGTAGCAAAAGATCAGTTTAGCTGTATCGATAGCTGCCTGAACACTAGAAGGGATAGAACCGGGAAGGCCAGTACTCAAAGAAAACACTACCAGCAAGTGGCAGGGTGAGAAGAGCACACTTTCTAAATATAAGTGTGCCTGGAAAAAGACCAAGAAAAAAAGGGAGAAAACCTAATGGAAGACGATGCATCCTTTTCTTAAAACAGCCACCTCCCCCCATTCCCCCCATGGTTTCCTCAGAGTAGTGAGGCGGGTGGGAGACGAGTGGTTTAGTAGGTGGCAGTGGTGACAGAAGGGGTTGGGAAGGCTTCGGACTTATCCATGGTTAACTGTGTTAGTTTTGTTTTGGGACATGTGTTTTTCCTCTCATAAATGTCTATGTAAAGTAACTTCTAAAGATGTTTTCAGAATAAATGCAACCTCAGAAGCTTTCTGTGGTTTTATGGAAGTTTGTTTATGAATTAAAGCTCAGCTCTGTGGTTTGCAATATAGTCAGTTATTTGAGCTACTCTTTTATCACTTTGCTGGTATCATCTCATGATAGTCGTCTCAAAAAGTAAAATCTCCTTTTTTTTTTTTTTAATGGTTTAGAGGCAGAGAAAACCCCCATGATATGCATAGTAACCTGAAATAAAGGCTTGTATTTGACTGTAGAAAGTAAACTAAATATGTAAAAAAATATTCTTACTTCACTAAGCTTTTGAAATTTCTGCTTAAGTTTTTAAGTCTCTGTGATGTTAATGCCTTTATATGATTGCAGCTTGAGACTTCTGCTTACAGATGAATCTTACCCATTTTCCATTAAATTGGACTCTTACTTGAATTGGCACTCTTTTCCTAGGAAACTTCTTTTTCCATGCACTGTGATAATTGCACCTAATAATAACAACCTTTGAAGGATGAAAACTTAATGAAACTTTGAAATTTTCATAGTAAAGGACAGCACATGTTAAAAAAACGGCTGACTGTGTGTCACTTCTAATTATAAGCATCCATTTTCATATTTGATATTGAGTCATAATACTAACACAGTTGATGTGAGTGCTTTTTTTAATTTATACAGCTCATCATCTGAGTGTTTAGATTCTACTTTAAATGTTTTGGCTCGAGCTCTTGAGAACAACAAAGAAAATCCTGAAATTTGGTGTCATTACCTCAGACTCTTCTCAAAAAGAGGAACCAAGGAGGAGATACAGGAAATGTGTGAAACGGCAGTGGAATATGCTCCCTCTTATCAAATCTGGTGGACAGTAAGTAAAAAAAAAAAAAAGCTTTATGTGAAATGTTCATGTAAGTGTGCATTTTCTACTGTAGAAAACCAGTACATATGACAGGGAAAGTGTGAAACGAACAATACTACAGCTTTTTGAAAACTCAAAAGTCGCTCAGAAAATGAAGCGATTCGAAGTTCTGTTTGAAAGATATTTGTAGAAATCATCACTTGTCCTCAGGTAATAAAAGTTATTTAAAATCAAGGTGTTACACTTGTTATTTTTTGTTACTTAAGCTTAAAAAATTTAACTTTGACTATTTGATCTTTAATACTTAAACAGTATTTTCTGAGTTTTAATGTGAAAATATGGTTTGAGGGAGGGAAATATGGTTCATGGTAAAAGACATTATCTGAAGTTTGTGCTTCATGTGATTTTAAACTTTAACCTAGAAGCTTCACTATTACTATTATTATTGTTAATTATTATTAATTATTTCTCTCTAGTTTCTGAATTTGGAGAATTCCTTTGATGGAAAAGACTATGTTTGTGGGAGGATGCTACAGTTCCTAATGGAAGTGACAGGGGGAGAAGAAAATCCAAATCTCTTGTCCTTTCAGCTGCTGGAGACTCTCCTGTATAGGGTTCAATTAAACCTGTTTACAGGAAGACATCAGAATGCTCTTGTTCTGCTGCAGGTAACTTCCAGGTTACGACCCCAGGAATTGTCTTCGTACCTTCATCTTTCTAATGCCTGTGACTCTCAGAGTGCCAACTTTTGAAGAACTGTTCCTTCCTTTATTTGCCGAAGGAATTCTCCTAGAGACATTTGTTTTGAGATACGATGCCGTTGTAAAATTTGGGTATACCTTTGGGGTTTTTGTTACCTATTTTGCTTTGCTTGTGTAGCTAATAACCTAGACTACTATGTCTCAAAATAATTCCTAGGCAATTACTTTACTACTTGATTTCTTGTAAGCCATAGAACGCTTTTTCTGCAGTGAAGGGCCTGTGAGTAATGTATTGCCTCAGGTACTGAAATGTTTATTGCTGCAGAAATTATCAAACTAGTAGTTCTTGGGAAAGAACATAGCATGATGTTACCTGACAGCACTGCCCTGCTCCAAACTTTGGAGACTTGTTAAATCAGACTTCATTAGTCCCATGAACTCCAAAGTCATAGAGTTATCTCAGGCTTTTATTGTGACTGCAGAAAGAATTTAGGTCACTGTAACTGTTCTGTAGACAACAGAAATGGTGGATGAAGGCGAGAAATCGTCCTGCTGGAGGTGGGAGCTGCTTGTAGTTTTCCGTTGCAAGTTTTTTCATTCCTACCAGCAGATGGCACCTCTTGCTTGCTACACCATAAAACATGGCTCAGCTCCGTGGTTTAAGGTTGTAATGCCTTTTTTTTTTTTGTAGCTCCAGTTTAAACAGAAAAGTGTAATGCTGTGTTGACTTCCTCCAAAAGCTATTCTAAACACAGCAGTACTGATAAATGTAACTCTGAATGTTTGACTGAATGAACAAAGAACAGAGGGAGAAAAAACTGTGTCAAACTGAGATAGAAGTCCAGTGTGTATGGGAGAACAACATGGGTTGGTTTCCCTTGCCTTTCCTCAAAGCATCACAAAACCAAACGTTTTTTGGTTTTTATATTCATCTGAAGTGTGTAGTTGAACAGAATGTTTTGGGGAGAGATTATTTAACCATAATTAAGAGAAGATAATTTCTAAGTAAATGCTACTTCAGAGTAAGTAGCAATGTGTCCTTTGAAACTTGAAAACAAATTTTCTGAAGTAAATATTTTGAAGGGTGAATAAGTGAAATGTTTTTGAAACCTCAGTTTTCACCTATTACAGGAGAAGTGTCTGCTGAATTTTGCCTAAATTTGCAAGTACTTTCATTCCCTTGAAAGTGCCTTCTATTGTCCTGCATTTATCCCGAAAAATGTTGGCGCATCACTAGCCACGAGATTCTGTTCTGTTTTAGGAGCAATTGTGTTTAGACTTTGTCTAATTGCATGCTCTAATGATTTTATTTGGGATCTGCCAATTTAACTGGACTATTCTAGTTTTGCATATGACTGGTAGGGAAATTTGAAGCAGTATCCTTGTTCTCAGTAACGTTTCCAACACATTTTTTTAAACAATGTCTAGAGATGGTGGTGCTTTCAGTAGACTTGGATAGCTGTAACTTAGTAGCTATAGAACTACACTTAATAAAAAAAAAAAAACCAAACCAACGAACAAACAGAAGAACCCCATAAACCACAAAACCCGGTAGAATATAAGAAGCTGAATTCAACTCCTAGATGAGTTGTCTCTAGAGCTAATGTATTCTTTCTATGGAACTGGAAGTAATTGTCCAAGAATTAAGCAGAAAAATGGAACACATGTTGGGAGATGCATGTTTTCACAGTTTATCTCTGTTCACTCTTCAAAATAATGATCTTCTTCAGTTATTCTAAACCTGTTACTAGAAATTATGCATGTGATTTGAATACAGTCACACATTCACATAAGCCAAATATAATCATGGCTGACATAAAGAATTAGTTTCTGTCGCTTCTATGGAAAAGATTTGAGAATATTAAAACTTGTTCTTCCTATTTCCTTTTCTCATTCTTAGATCTTAAAGATTTTATGGTTGAAATATAATGTATTTCTTTTAACCTTTACAGAATGCTTTAAAATCAGCAAATGAAAAGATAATATCAGAACGCCTTACTGTAAGTGACCGTTGCTTGGCTTGGCTGGCTTACATACATCTAACTGAATTTGGCATTCTCCCAGTCAAGTTCTATGATCCAGCTAATGTCAGTCCTTCAAGGGTTGTGAACAAAGAGCCATTTTTAATACCATGGCAAACAGTTCAAGATGTGAAGACTGATCCTGATACGCTGTTAGCTATGTTTGAAGGTAAGATTAAGGAGGTAAACTACTTAATACATTACTCGCTGCTTATAAATCAAGAAGTATTCTCCAGCTTTTAGAATTTCAAGGCAGTGCAATATTGCTGATGACTGTTAAGCCATTGGGATTAATCCAGTGAATATTTCATCTTGATTTGAACAGAGCAGTGAGGAGAGTCAGTGTTCTTGGGTACTTAGCACACACTGAGTGTTTTATCTGTGGTTCAAAGCTATAGCTTTTTCTCTGAACTATGATATTCTATCAAGATAAAGACCAGTGGCTTGTGACAGTATGACATTGCTAGTTTTCTTGGGCTTCTGTTGTCATTCTCTCTCTTACCCTCCCTCCACTCTAATGGGATTTGTCTATTGCAAAGTTACTTTCCTGGAAGATTAGTGTGTTTCCTTAGAAGAGGCAGAGCAATGCATGTGTTTGTCTTCATTAAAAATTTAAGTAAATGGAATAATTTTTTTTAAAGATGTAAAATGAAGATACTAGAAGAAATTGAATTCTTGACTTGTGGTGCTGCCAGAAGTAGACTTTATAATAGCATTGTATAAATGTCAGTACTTGGCATGTTAGCCAGCAGTGATATTGAATTGCCACTGAGAATATATCTATGCTGCAGCTGGTAATGCAGTGTGGAAATACTCAAGGACAGATTGAGTAGCCCAGCTGTGGGAATGAAGGCAGTCTAGCCATGATAATGGGGTGTTCATTGTTGGGTAACTTTTTATTATGCTGAGAGGAAAAATAATATCCTGCATTAGCTTTTGTCTCAATAGCTTTCAGCAGCTATGCTGGAAATCCTGGAATGTAGTTTTAAGTATAGTGATAGACTGCTATCTGTAATGTGGCTTTAACATTTCATTGGTAGGATGTTTCCTGTTTTTAAATGAAAGAAGGATGAAACTTCTGAAAGACTTGTTTTTACACTGCGGTTGTAAGTGTTAAGAAAGCTTTTCCAAAGATGGTCATCTTCCTTTTTTTAAGAACTTGCAAAAGCAGCATGCTCAGAAATACCTTTCCACACTTACATATTTTCATTATGTTAAATGAGGCTTTTTATTATGTTAAGGCTTCAAATAACTTTGACATTGCTTGAGGTCTAAAGGCTTGATTTTATACTTTTTGTTTTGAAGATGCGGTCAAAACATGTACTGATGAAAGCCTTGAGGCTGACAAAAGAATAGCTATCTGCTTTCCTCTCTACAGAAACATGATAGCTTTGCTGAAACTTCTTGAAAGGTAAGTTAATTCAAGACATTTTTAATTGGAGTACTCCTCTGCTTTTTTGAAAGCTTACCTTTATTTCTCTTTAAGGTGGGAGTCTGCTGCAGAACTTTGTAGATCTTTATTGGAGCTCTGCCCTAACAACTGTCAGCTCTTGGAGAGTTTGGCCACCTTGTATTTGCAGATGGAGCAGAGTGACAACGCCTACAAAGTGTGGACTGGAGCTTTTGAGAAGTATCCTCAGAATGCAGAAATTTTTTATCAGTTGTGTAAATTCCTTGTTTCACAGGTAATACTCCACTCCAAAACTCATTTTGTTGGTCTGCTGGCTTTCCAAAGTTTGAGTTTTGTGTGTTGTTTCAAACACTTACTAAATTGATTAATCTTCATGATATTTTTGTAATGTCTCGTACTCCTTTATATATATAGATGGGAAAGATAGAGTTGGCAAGATTAGTGACATGATTGAAGAAAATCAAAGGAATTACATAAAATCATTAACTTGCAGTTCAGATTTTTCTAATCCCGTGCTAATAACCTTAAGAAAGAATAACAGAAATTAACAGTAAACTCTGTAATAATGTTTTCAGCTTTTTTCCTGCTACTTTTTGACTGACCCAGTTAAACTTCATTCTTGAGAGAATGAAGATAATGGAGTGTTGCAGAGATAGACACACCACTTGTTATTTATTGTGCTTAACTTGTTCTCGTCATTTTCAGGTTTATGTCTGATTTTAATTTTTTTTATTTTTAAAAAATAAAACCCCAAAACAGGAAAAGTCAAGCAGTATTCTTCCGCTATTGCAAGATTTTGTGGCAGCTTTCTTTGAGGATACATGCCAACAGCATGGTCCCATGGATCTCCTAAGGTACATTTAGAATGTTTTTTCTACTTAAATTTCAGTAATGTTGGCATTTTCTTGAAAGACAAGACAGTCTAGAACTTCTAAACTCCTCTGTTTTTAGCTTGGCATGTTTTGCTAAAACTTCAGTGGATTATGATTTGGTAGTTTATAAGGTTTATAGTTCTTGTTTGTGCATATACGCTAGATTGTAAAACCACAGGCATTTAAAGATAAAACACCCTGCGAGTTTAATGTCTGGATTTGGGGAATGAAAATCAGTTATATGTATGCCACAGCTGCTTGTGGTTCCACCCCCGCCCCCCCCCCCCCCCCCCCCAGCCCAAAGCTAGGAGCTTAAAATTGCATACCTAAAATACTATATTTACACACCCACAAAAGACGTCAGTTCAGAGGTCCAGCATGCTATTAATCAGCAGATTATTGTTGCTGAAAAGGCACAGGCTCATATCTAGCCTGCTGATTTTCCACTTGAATTATAGCACCTAATTGAGAGACTTACTGAAGTTTTGAAGTCAAAATAGATGCCTGTGAAGGCCTTCAAAGGAAGACCTGTGCTAAAGCTTATGCAGATGAGGCTTTGAAATGTTTCTGTCTCCAGGTTAGGTGTTAGATTTTATTCCTGCTTACATTTGTTAATATTAAATTGAGTACCAACAATGCAGCTTAGCTGACTATGTAGATGATTGTACCTTACTTGATGTATTTTATGTGGGGAGGGAGAAGTCTGAGATATAAAGCAATATTTAACTTTGTACATAATGAGGGAGTAAATGCTTTCTATATTAACTATTTCTATATTTCTGTGTAAGGCTTTCTGTATATATTCTATCTGGATAGAGTTAAACTAAAATCTAGGAAAAGTGCATCTTTTTTTAATATGACCCATGAACTGGATTTCAGAACTAAATGTTACATCCACATAGGACTCTTCCATGTAGAGGGTTATTCTCACTTACTGCTACTTTTTTCTCTTGCAGATACCTCTTGAATTTTCCAATGCCAATTGAATTTACATCACCTCTCTATAAAGAGCATCTTACAGATGACGTTGTAAACCAGCAAATCCCGTATCTGTGGCAGATCTACTGGTGAGACTTTTGTAATGTATTTCTGAGAAACAGCTATTGAGTCTCAGTAAATTGCGTTTTCAAAAGCAGAACATTCATTATTTGCCTAAGGGTATATCACTTCGGGTTCTTTCAATAAATGATCTGCCAGTCCTTAGAGAACCTACCTGCCTGCTGCACAACAGAGACAATTTTATGGAACTGTGAACTGCACATCAACTTAAATTCTCCACTTGAGAAATCTTTCAGAAATTCTGCCCTATGTGAACAGTAATGGGTGTGTTCATCTCACAAGATGGTTTTTTTGGTTTACTTTTGGTTTAGGTTGCTACTGCTAGTAGTGTTGTTCTTCTGGTTTTCAGTTGTCTCCCTTTTATTTTATGATAGTTCCCCCACTCTGTTTAACTCTGTTTAGCCCTGGTCTCCCCACCTTCCTTGACCCACTGTTTCAGCTGTTTATGGAGCTACTATCAACAGACTATAAAGTTGGAACTAGCTACAGATGCCCCTCCGTAGCAAAGTAATTTAGCTAAGTGACCTTTTCCTCTGCAAGAGATTGCAAAGGTGACAGAACTTTGTCATGTATACACAGTCTTTTGTTTGTTTGTTTCTTCCAGCATTCCTTTTGATAGCAGCAATATCCAGGATTGGCAAGCACCGAAGTATTAGCCATCTGTAACTTACGCTAGTATAACTGTGATTACTGAAATGCTGACTTAAGCTGTTTAAGAAGTTTACGGCTTCATGGTCTGGGTTTGTCAATCTTCACAAGTAGCTATTTGGGTTTTCAGATAAGTAAAGGGGGCAAAGATGATAATGTTTCACGTACTGAGTGAGGACTCCTCAGAACTCCTTCAACACTGTTGCTTGTAGTCTTTAATTGGTGGGCAACTTACAAACAGGTAAAATGTATGGTTTTCAAGAAAACCTTTATGTAAGGTGTAGATTAAGTTATCTTAATGTTTTCTTTTTATATTGTCCATTAATACCAGTTTAAATAATTCTTTTTTTGAAAATACTTACCTCTTTGCAAGTTCAGTTTTAAGTTTGGTACTTGCACAGTAGAAACATTGTTAGAAAGACGCTTGAGGTCACTGTTTAGCCTAGTCATTAGGGACCTTAACTTAAGCTCAGATGCTACTGTATTTTAGCACCTGCTTCTAAGAGGAAAATTAGTGCTCTTGAAGCAGGTGCCTCAATTACTTTCAGAGCTAGTAATTGAGTGTTTCTGTGGTTGAGTTTTGCTACAGTAAGTGCCTAGGTATTTGGGCCTATGTATCTGTCTTTCCTCTTTTTAGGTACAGAGGATAAAAGACAGAAAAGTTCACTTGTACCAAGTGATGAAAATAGTCAGATTGAAATCAGCAAAGCCTCAAAGCTCCAGGAACAATGTTTTACTTTGAAAGATCATTGTGTGTACAGATGAGTATGTGTGTGCACAAACATATACACACAGTTTTTTAGGAAGAGTGGCAAATTGGTGATTTAGTTGTAGTTCTTGGGGAAAGCAGGAGTAGAATCAGGCACTTTGATTATGTGACCTTAGTCAAGAGTGTTCTGTAGCAAGGTAGCAACATCAGCCCTATCTTTTTTGCATTTCTGTAGCCTTCCTCTTCATGAGTGTTTTTTTTCCTCTTATGACTTACTGAAAGTCTTACCTTTTTTTTCACTGTTACTTTACACTTTGAAATAAGGATTGTTTGCTGAATCGTAGTCAAAAAATGTGTCTACTTCTGTCTTTGGTGAGGTCATATATGGTGGTCTGACCATGAGTTTCTTTGAGCTGTGGAACAAAATTAAGGGTTTTTTTGTCTATTCTTGTCAGGGTTTTTTTTCTGACATGATCAGCATATTTCTACCCCAGATCCCCAGTAGAATTTGCTTCAGAACACTAATTTTGTTGCCACAGTCTGATACCATTTCTCAAGTGGTTTTAATATGACTGAAATTTATTGTTCTGGAGCTTTCCAGACAAACTCAAGACTTGTCTCCATTCTGTAGCAGTCAGAGCATCCCTATTAAAAGGATTAGTAAAAGGGTACTTTACAAGAGTAGAAGACAATTCATAATATTTCATTTTTATTTAAGAGTTGCATTTTAAACTGCATAGTTTCTGTATTATTCTTTATTATCTGCAGTTGAGACTTAGGCGTTTTAATAAGTTTACTGATAAATTAGTCCACAATGCTGCTGAACTGAAAACACTGATTTTTCTTGCATCTCAGAATGGGAAGTTCTTGATTGTTTCTTACTCTTAATATGTAAGAACATGCATTGTTTATGACATACAGCACTTTTTAACTTTTAATATAAACAGTTTGTGCCAGTCTCTTCACGTGAGTGTTGGTGAAGCACTGGATGCTTATGAAGCAGCTCTGGGGGCAGTGATGCAGCAGGAAACTGTTCAGAACATCTGGCTGGAGTAAGTTCTTAAGGGAGGAAAGTAAATTAATCTCAAAACTATTAAGTGAAGGCTACCAGAACCATCTTTTTTCTTTTTTTTTCTTTTTTTTTTCTTCCAGTTACCTTGTTTTTATCAATAGCAAAGTTGTTGGATCCAACAACAAAGTTCAAGAATTCAAGCTTTTTACTGACCTAGTGAACAGATGTCTGGTTACAGTCCCCACACGATACCCAATTCCTTTTAGTACTGCTGATTATTGGACCAATTATGAGTTTCATAATAAGGTAAAAATGTGTCTGTGGATGGTTTTAATTCAACAAAGAGACTGATGACCCTTTAGCAGGTACCTGTAATTTACTTGTTCAAGTACAGCACCAGTAGTATATGAACACTGAGAGCTAGAAATTAGTAGAAAAAGAAACAAGTATCTGAAGAGTAGTGTTCTGAGCAGAAGACTATCTAGCAGTGACCTTTTGAATAAAGGGTGTGTAAGGCAAAGAGAAACTTCATTATGGCATTCTTTAATAATGTGAATACAGCTGTTAATGACAAGCTATTCTTTCCTAGAGAAAAGAGAAAATGCGTAAGGGAGGGAAGAGATGGTTGAGCAAGAAGGGTCTGCAGAACTGTAACACTGGCAGATGGAAACAGTATTTAAGCTGTCAGTTTTGATCATAGAAATTACAGTGGTCGAGAAACAGAAGAAATGAAGTAGGAGTAAAAAACAAGTTGAGCACTTAGGCAGAATAAAGCTTATAGAAATCCTGGGTCCCATTTTGCTAACATCCAGTGCATTTCTCTTTACTTGCTAAATGCAGGCTAGAAGGACTAAAGTATGTGGTGTTAGCAACTTGACACTAACTTTTTATTATACAAATTGATTTCTGTATCCTGGAGGGATAAGGTTTGTAGGTGGTAACTCACTTTAGTCATAATGTTCGTAGTTTCTCATTCCATTATTCGTAGCAAAATTAGACAGCTATAAAGTGGATTAATGTTTATAATTCAAATTCTACAGGTAATTCTTTTTTATTTGAGCTGCATTCCAAAATCTCAACATTCCAAAGCCTTGGAACGGTTTTGTTCTACCATGCCTGCTAATCCTGGACTTGCACTGAGGTATGTAAAAATACTTGTAATCAAGACAAACAGCTGGTTAACATAACTACTGTTTTTTGTGCAAGACATGCATGATTTGCTTTCTACTATAGAAGTAAAACTCTTCCTCTATTATTGCATGTTGCTTGAGGCATATTGAGCCTTCTGACATCATCTCAATCTTTCTTGTATTTGACAGGGTTCTGTTCTATCTACAGAAAGTTTATAGTTATACAGGAATTAACTCTGCATTGTACGTGATGAGTACAAGTGGTCAAAATTTCAATTGTGTAGAGAAATGTCAGATATATATTAAAATCTTGTTGCTACTTAGTGATCTATTAAAAGTATAGTTCCAGTATGGAACAAATAAAAATGGATATGCCAGTGTGTAACAGTGCTACCTTAAGGTTTAACTTGACATTTATTTAGCAAAGATAAGCCATTCTTAATTTTGAAAAAAAATCTTAAGGGAAACAAAACCAGTTAATGTAAACATCACACTGATTCTTACTTGAACAGTATATCAAAATGTTCTCTTCTGGGATTAGAGAGTCCATGCTTTACTGTATTCAGCTGCAGCGAACTCCTGAACATTTGGTTGAATAATTTTGAAAGTCCCCAAACACTTACTGTTTGTCATCAACAGTGAGCCCAAAGAATTCAAAGCAAGACTTGAAATAAGTGTGTGTGGTTGGGGGCGTGGGGAGAGTATGACACGCCTGCCTTTGGCACACAAAGTTGAATGGCTGCATTTTTAACCAAGTTGTGATTATGTCTAGAAGGAACTTGCAGTTTCCTTAGACAATGTTGATACTACATGAAATGGGTGAGCAGAACTGACTGAACAGTTTCTCCTAGCCACATGACTGTAAAACTGATCAGCCTCCTTTCAAACACACAGTTACCTTGTGCATGCTAAAGATTGATCTTGTAATGTGCCAAGATCATATTTTCTCTCCAATCTCACACTTCTTCGTTATTCTCTGAAAGTGTATCTTAACTTTTTTGTTTGGAGAGCGTATTCAGTCAATATTGTATATGGTGGCTTGGTTTTTTTTCCTGCTTGCGACTCTTGGCTCAGATTAGGTATAATGTATTTTGTGTAATGTGTTTGTATCTTTGGATTGCTTTTCTGTTCCCAGTGATTAGAGCAGTGTTTCTTTCTCATTAATGCCTTTTACAGGCTGCTTCTGCGATACTGGGAGGAGAGCAATGTTCAAATTCTGAAACTGCAAGCCAAGATGTTTACATATAATATCCCAACATGCCTGGCCATCTGGAAAATGTAATGCAACAGTCATACATCTGTTTTCATAGATATTGCTTTTGTTTATAAGGTTTACATCACAAAGGTAAATCTGAAACGTCCTTCCAATTGGGCTTGTACTGGAAGTCTCTCTTTCATTAGCTTATTATGTAAACAGTAACTGTTTGTTACAACAGACAGAGATACTGTTAATGCTTTTAAAATGAGAAATGGAACTTCCCTTTTGGGGAGGCTTATGTGAATGGATATTATGCAGATAAATATGAATGATGTATTTACAAGTTGCCTTTTTAATTCAACTATTGACTTCTGTCTCCCCCTCTCTACCCTCCCCTTTATATATCACAATAGCAGTAATCTCCATTATCCAGTGATGCTGAACTGATCTTTTTCTTCAGTGTTTGTTCATAATGGGGAACCACTGAAATGTCTTGCTCATGTAAGGTTGTTTTTAAAAAATGGCTATTTTTATCTTTTCACTGTAGATTAACATCTTTGGAAGTTAGTCAGTTTCTTCTCAAGGAATTTTTAATTCCATTCCACAGTCAGTATTCTGCCACTAATGGCATTTAAAATGTTTCAAGAATAAATATTTTTATATATTTCTTTTCCTCAGAGCCATTGCTGCCGAATGCTTTCTAATGGGACAAAGAGAAGTAAGTCAACACAGCTTACTGAAATGAGTAATTACAAAATTCTGTAAAACTTTTCATACCTTGGCTTTATCCAAAGCAATGGTCATCTCTTAAACCCAGGATTTCTAGATAGTTGAAATACTCTATGTATAAACACCGAAACATTTGCCTCAAGTGAGAGAAATATCTTTGGCAATCAAGGTAGAATGGATTATATCATGAGTACTTGTGCATACTGTTTGTGTGTATCTTTCCCTTACTTGGGGGGGGAACTGTATTCTTCTCCCACTTTGGTGGGGTTTTTTTTGGGGGGGGGGGGGTGGGGGGTGGGCGTTACCTGGAGGAGATTGCTAGCACTTAAAATACAGTAGAGGGAAGGAAGGGTTGTTGTGCTGGAAGATGCTAACGACTATCTTTCCAAGTAGTTGGAAGGGTGGTTCTGCCAAGCCAATGTACGTAGAGAGTTTGAGTAGTTCCCGCCCCCACCAAAGACATCTGTTCTTTTTCTCCAAAAAAACCAAGTTTACTTATTGGTACTTTGGGGGGAGGGCATTTTTTTATCACTCTATATACAAATACAAAAGGTTTTTGGCACAGCAACTGAGTCACTTTTCAGTTCAAACAGAATGGATCTTCCTGGTATTGTTGCTGTCACCTTCAAAATATTCTTCTGCCTGTGGAAAGATGCTGTGTATTGGGGGCATCCAGAGGCCCTGGGTTTGTGACTCACCACTTGCTTGTGGTGTTTCTGAGCTACTTCTCTGCTGTATCTTCTTTTGTGTCATTTTTGTAGTGGCTGCTTCTCAGCATCCTTCTTTTCTGTCAGTAGTCTTTCTTTTGAAACAGTGTTAAAGCTAACTGATCCATAATGGGTAGCATGGCTATTGTTAGACTCACATATGAAATCTTTTCTTTCCTTTTTTACTGTCTCCTAGAATGTTTAAAAAGAACACCCCCCCAAGCAGACAGTTATTTGGTTTGTAAGATCAAATAGTTCAAAGTCAGGAGATATCAAAGGCATGGTTGCCTATTCAACCTTAATTCTGTCTCCATGTTGATGGTTTGGTGTAATCTGTAATTAGTCACAGATCCCTGCTTCAGTCATTGTATTAGGTGGACTACATTTTAAGGCGCTGCCTATAGTGAGGCTGGTGACTTAAAAGATCCCTGCTTTGTTTGGTTAGAAAGTTAGAAAAATATATTTCAAATTTTTCAAAAAGAGGGTCCTTAAAGAAAATGAACCAATTAGAATGAAGGCATATGTAAAACACTGTAGCTGGATTACACCCAGAAGAAATCTTGAGATTTTCTTCTGCAACCCCCTGACTAACTATACAGTGTGGAGTAAAATCACTTAAGTAGGCACACTCAGTGCAGTTAGGGTTTTGTTTTGTTTTGGGTTTTTTGGGGGGGGGGGGGCTTAGTTTGGGATGTAGTGAGCACTTGCAACTGTTTATGCAAATCAGTGACTGTTCCAGATAACTGGGTTTTCTAGTAAACAAGTAGGATATTGTTTTAAAATTGAATTGTGATTCAGGTTCTGGATTTCTTATTCCTGGAGAACCCATCATTTATTCCTTTCAGAGGTCATGTAAAGGTTTGCTAAAAGAATATAAAAATGGGTACGAGTATTTAAAATGCCAACAAATACCTCCCCTAATGACTCTCTGATTAAAGTTGGTACTTTAGATACCAGTAGTTGAAGGAGACTTGAGTAACTATTTGCATTAAACATTTGGGTCCTGTATTTCCAACCATAAAATGGTAAAACCATTTTTCCTTTAGAGAGAGTTGCAAAGATGATTGTTAAAGCACAGATAGATAGATGCTGAAGGAAAAAACCCTATGAAACAGTTCTTTTCATTGCAGCATCGAGATGGTATGTAATAAGCAAGACCTTGAGACTACATATTGTGTGGTGAGAAATATGCAGTAAGCTGTTTCATCCCCTGAGCGTGTTCCATCCTGTGCAATGAATGAGGCAAGAATCTTGTGAAGAAAAATAGAATGTCCTCATGTAATTAATCATGTGCATACAAGGGTCAGAATTAAGGTCAGACATAAACTTGCCTTTGCTTTTAGTAGCAATTATAATGCTTGACTTTGAAACTTTTTTAAAAACAGATTTTAAAAATTATTGCTTCAGATCACTCATTTTGAGTGCATGAAATTGTGCTGACTTTTAATACTTGTTTTTATTTTACAGGTCCATCATTTATATCAGAGAGCCCTTCAGAAGTTACCTCTATGTGCAACACTGTGGAAAGATGTAATGTTTTCTCCTTATGATTCAGTTTGAGGTTTCATATAAATTTTCTGCATATCCCATATCCATAGATGTGGTGATGCTCAAGCTCTGGCTAAATCTTATATCTGCTTCCCCATCTCTTACAGCAACTCTTGTTTGAAGCATCAGGAGGAGGTAAAACTGATAACCTGAGAAAACTAGTTTCCAAGTGCCAAGAGGTTGGAGTCAGCCTAGATGAGCTTTTAAATTTAAACACTTACAGAACAGAAAGCAAGAATCACTGAACGCTGGGTACGGTCAGCCATAAGTCCTATTAAATGCCAAAATCAGTTGAATGATTCTTCAGGCTGATCCATGCCTAAGATCTGTGTAAGGCAGATGAGTATTGCTGAGCATATCAAGTCTCCAATCTGCTTTCCTTGAACCTGGAAACAATTAACATGACCCTCCTCTGGAAAAATGAACTCCCTGTCTGGCCTTGCTTCTGGGCCCTGCCAGATTCTCATAACGTCATCTACGTAAGTATAGTTAATCAAAATGACAGACATTATTTTTTTATGTTTTCTTTTTATTTTCTGTTTTCTTTGTTTTGCTGTTCCTGATTCACTTGACACTCTCACTGATGCCTGAGAGATCTGTGTTTGGGATTAATTTACTGGGCTGTGTTTACAGTAAAAAAAAAACCAAGTAGTCCATTTTGGGTTTTTCCTTTTTTAAACCTTTTTTGAGACTTTTTCATTACAGGATTTAAAACAAAGCAGCCGCTCTTAAGGAAAGTGTAACTGCCGTGGCCACAAGTATGCTTCTTGCACTTGAAGGCTCTAAGAGGGTTGCTTACTACCCTTTTCTGCATTGGACTCACGGCAGAGACTATTAAACTTGAAGATTAAAGAAACTATTGCAAATGCCAGTGCATCAGAACCTAAGAGTGGTCAATTATGTGCAATTTTTTGTAAAGAAATTTTAATTTATAATAAAGTTTAACAGTTTAAAGAAAGCTAATATTGATCTGATTTTGTATTGGTACTACCTTGTAGTATTACAGGTGTTTTTACAGAGATATTTTCAATACAAGCTGACCTTTAAAAAAAAAAAAAAAATCTGTTGTCTTTTGTTATTTTGATCAAAAGGTAGGCAAATGTGGTTGAGCTACCTATTGTGGATCTAGAATAACTACATCTTCATGTACATCCTCCTTTTGCCTCAGGTACACTGATGTTTGTCCCATAACAATTATTCTTGTCAATAATACCACTTCAGTAATAGAAAGTACATTTCGTATTTTGTCCTTTTCACTTTTAATGAAATGAGGCCTGCTTTCCAATGTCACTACATGTACATTGCAGAGAGATGCTGTCAGCCCACTGAACCAGATGGGGCTGTTCACATCAGGTTGGCTTTCCACCTGTTTTTCTATCTGTGCCAAATCATATCAAAAGATGGTTATAGTACCTTTTGCATAGGTGATTTATGAAGGTGCCATGAAGACAGTGAACGACGAGTGGTCTTCATGTCTGAGAATGAGGCAAAGTGGTTTGTGACAAATAACTTCAAGTAACTTTCAAAACTCTTACTTTATCTGAAGTTACATATGAAGCAGCTCTCTTAAAGGAGAGAAAAGTGGGAAATACTGGTTTTCATCTAGGGGAATGGAGGGTGGTTCTGCACCTTAAGTCCTTTTAGACAACTCATATTTAAGCATTGATTATAAAATAAGTAAAATTTCAAATACCCACTTTAATGGCCAGGTTTTCCTGCAGACTACACAACCAGTATCAGAGAAGGGACCTGGGCATCCTGGTGGACACCAAGTTGAATGTGAGCCAACAATGTTCCCCTGTGGTAAACATGGCCAACAGCCTCCTGTACTCCGTTAGCAAGAGCATTGCCAGCAGGTGGAGGGAGGTGATCCTTCTCCTCAGCACTGATGAGGTCACACCTGGAGTGATGTGTCCAGGTCTGGCTCCCCAGTACAAGGGAGGTATGGAGCTACTAGAGAGAGCCCCCTGAACAGCCACAGGGATAATTAAGGGACTGGTCCACCTCGCATATAAGGAGCGGCTGCGAGAGCGGGGACTCTTCAGCCTGAACAAGGCTTGGGGGAAGATCTTGCCATTGTGTACAAAAGGAGGGTATAAAGAGGATGGAGCCAAACTCCTCTTGGTGGTGCCCAGTGACAAGACTAGAAGCAATGGGCACAAACGGAAATGTAGGAGGTTTCGGCTGAATATCAGGAAATGCTTTTTCACTTTCACAGTAATGGAGCACTGGCACAGGTTGGCTAGAGAGGTGGCGGAGATGGACCTGGAGATGCTCCAGGATTCTTGGGCAGGGGGTTGGAGCAGACGACTTCCAGAGGCTGTTTCCAGCCTCAACTATTCTGTGATTGTCATGTTCCCTGTGTACATTTAACCTGTGTGCTTTCACCACCTTTGTCTAATCAGCTGCACCTGGCCCCTAATTGCCTTCATGCTCCTTTAGTCGAGGGCAAAAAGCAGGGAGCCAGGCCAGCAACCTAGGTGCTTTCCTGCTGTCCCTGGCTGAGACAGAGCTGTGAGCATGTGATCTTTTGCACTTGACTAACTTTGTTTGTAAATACTTCTTATCTTAGTCTATACAGTAGCTTAAGAGCTAGCTATGGACTTTATAGTGTCCTTAGTGGTTTTATTGAGGTGTTCTCCCTGTGCACACCCTTTGTTTTATGTAGTCAGTACAGGGATTGCAGTTACTGATAGAGGCTTCCTGCCCAGCTTTATTCTTCTGGAGGTAACCATGGCCTTCAATGAATGATGTATTTTAGGTTTTGTTTAGGTGATTGGTAGGAAAAAAAAAAAGAATGGTTTAAATTGAGCAGATGAAGGATGCTTGTTGATCTTGTATGACAGACAGGTGGTTGAGACCCTGTCTCAGATCTGTGAGGGTCAGGTGTAGAATTGGCTTGCTCTCAAAATCCTTCATGGATATTCCTTGTGCACTTGTGCTGCCCTCGGTGCTTGTTAACCACCATTCAAAAGAGCAGCTAACTTCTCAAAGCGACAGCGTCCCACCAAACATTAGAAATTCACCTCATCTTCAGAGGCGCTCAGTGAAAAGGGGTGGTGAAAACTTCTACATCTTCCAGCTTCCCTGCAGAGCACAATACAGCTCAAGCCCCTATATGTTCTGTGGTCTGTGGCACTGTCTTGTGTGTATACTCTGTCCAGCTGGATGCTTGGAACCAAGTCCATAGTACTCAAGCTTGAGATTGTGTTGCTAATGAAAGACTGGGTGCATTTCTGTCTAATCAGGAAGCATTAGCTCCTTTTTTTTTTTTTTTTTTCCCTTTCCAGGCTTTTACTATAAATGTCCAAAAATCTTACCCAGCCTTGAAGATTCTCTGTAATTATCACCTAGGGCCTGGGATTAAAATCCTTTGAAGGATTAATCATTGTTTTCCATTCCTAAGGGACTGAACAACAAGTAAGTGGTGAGAAACAAATCCAATGAGAAATAGCAGAGGTCTTGCTCACTGCCATTTCTTCTTCATTCTGCTAGTTCTTCATCTGCTGAGGATAGCCTTTTACTATAGCATGTGATAAATATAATGGCCAAATCTCTGTAAGTAAATGTCAAAATAATCTGAAACTTTTGCCTGTTCTTCAGCCTTTACTGTGGGAAAGACTATCCGTGCCAGGCAAAATTTGCTGGACTTTCCACACTGTGTGTTGCTGATGGCATAATCTGTATTTATCTGAGAAAACTGATGAACTACCTAGCATCCTGGTTTTGGTTTGGGGTGTGTGTGGTGGTGTTTGGGTTTTTTTTTTAAAGAACATATCCACATCTATATTTTGCTTACGAACTAGCAAATTGAACACTCCCCCTTCACCCTCTCACCCCAAACTCTTAAGTATGTAGCAAGTGTCAAAGGAAGCCTTCCTGAGACAAGCACAAGTGATCAGACTTGGAGCGCTCTTGAGCTGGACTGTTTTAAAATTGCAAACCATGATGACTGTTACAGAGGTGCAATTATCCCAGTACAGTTAATGATCATGAGCACATTCCTCCTGGCAATGTATGGATAACAATGTATGGATAAGTTGAAATTGCCTTGATCAAGGAAAATCCCCTTGTAACATGTTTGGGGAAGCAATTGATGGTCCCGGTGTGGCCTTAAGCTATATAAACACTTCATTGTCGTTGCAGTTGCTGTCATGGTTTTACTCTTCAGAATATGGAAGTTGCAAATCTCTAGAGAAATGTGCTCACACGATTGAAATGGAGGAGCCCTTCATGCAAAGATGACTATCAAAGACTCCAGCCTCTAGTGAGGAGGAGTGATAGGAAACATGCACCATAAACAGGCAGCAATCACAGAAAACTTCCCCTTGGAAGCAGGTGAATCATCTGTGAAGGAAGAAAAGCATCACAAAAATCTCTTCCTTGTAGAAGTTGGTTTTTCTGTGTTCCCGAGAAACACTTGGTCTGGCCCTCTGTTAGTTCTGCTCTCTTCTAGCAATTTTGGACATTGCCTGGTTTTGTTTTGACTTTGATCCATAAAGCTGACCACCTCAAGATTTTGAAAATAATCAAAATGGATTATATTTATCAAGTAGAGTATTTAATAGGACAAACTTGAATAAATTTTCTGTTAGAAGAAAAAAAGTAATTCTTGCCTTGCCCATCTGTGGGATGGGTTTGTGCCTCCAGGACGCTGATGCACTCGCATCTCTCCTTAAGCTGGCTGGACCTTGACTAAGCCCCTTCCTCCCCACGGGTAACTGGAGTTCATGTCCCATGAAATGTCACTCAGAATTACAGGGAGCAGAGTTTCTGTTTTATGTGAATAAATGAGAAGTCTGATCACCCAAATTTATGTCATGGAACAATTCAGCTGAGAGATGAGTGCATCAGTCATCTGATCAACTTTTTAGGATTATGAGCAGACTTCATCCCTGTGAACACAGAAACACAATCTGATCTATAATGTCGTTTCTCCCCACTAGTAATACTACTTTGGATTTCAAATATAAGGTTCCCAAGTGAAGGTCAGCTAGTCAAACCAACTGCAGTCCCCTTTCCCTTTGCAGTTTTTAGGTCACATCTCTGTTAGATTTCTGTGCTTTGGGTTTTGGTTTTTTTTTTTCCCTCACATAGCCATTAACTTCCTGAACTGTTGTGGAACAAACTGAACTCCATCCTTTTGGTGTCCAAAGGACACTATTTGTGTATCCACAGAAAATCACCGGCTGTTTCACTGACGCTGATTTTGGCGGGACAGGGAGAATGCATGGTATTTACATTATTTTAGGAATACAGAATTTTTAACAAACTGCATGTAATCAAGCCCATTTATGTTCACAGAGTTTCCTTGTCAGTTGTTTCTTAAAACCTAGCTTACCTTTCAGCATCTGGCTAATAAAGTGATTTATTTCCTTGGTGCTGGGAATATCAAAAGGATATAATTTGAACAATTTTGCTTGATGCTATGTTGCATCCTTGCATCTGATAGATTTCAAAGATCGTTTCGAAGTGAGTTGAACGGAAGCATCTATCTCTTGGTGGTATTTGGTTACAAGAAATGGTTTGGTTACCCCCAAATCTGTGGGTTATGTATCTAATAAAAAGACTTAGTTGACTAGCTCTACCTACTTTATCTAACATATAAGATGTACATGTCACGTCTCTGTTCTGTAACGAGAGTGTAATTGTAGGTGTGGCAATGCTCCTGACTAGCTTGGATGGAGTACAAAGAAAGATGTAGCAGCATTCATTTCAGAATTTTTCAGCGTCTTTCAAATCCTTTAGAAATTCCAAGTAGGTTACTGAGGTAGTTGTAGTGCACAGAAATAGATGGAGCTGTATCTTACCTGAGGAATCTAGACTAAAACAACAGCCGTCCTTACACAACCTGCTGTTTCACCTGAGACTGGGGGTCATCCTACCGCTGGTTTTAGGGAGTGATCAGGAATGAGATGAGAGCAGCAAAGGGCTGTTTTCCAGAGTCGGTCAGTATTTCATGCCAGGGGCTATTTGCTGCTCTGAAGAACACAGGGGTGTTCACTTACCCTTATCTGTAAGGTGGCTTAAAGTTTGCAAGGAACCCAAGATCAAAATTTGACTTAAAAGAGGATATAGGCGTTAACTGCTACTTTTCTTTTTTATTGCATGCTACTATTTGTTTTTGTCCTACCTGAGTAGCAGATAATAAAGCAGAGCATGGCTTGTAACTGAAACTTAACCTTGTAAAATTGTTGGCAATGAATTATCTATGTGTCTGTTTGCTCTCTGTTAATGGTAGCACAAAATCCGATCATAAAGTTTGCGGTGCTGCACCTGGGGTACTGGCAGAAGTGACCGTATCATGGCTCAGTAAAACGTTGACAAAAATGGGAAGAAGCCTTTCAGTGCAGACAGCAGGGCCTGATCTAGCAGAAAATAGCCCGTATTTTTCAGCCCCTGCCCCTTGTAATCACATCTGCCTTTCCCATCAGCTTTCACCTTTCCCTCCTGAGGCTTCCTTTTCCCTCTGAAGCCTTCTGTGAACTTCCATTCTCTTCTGGAAGAGATGCTAAGGCACCTTTTTCTGCCAGGAGTGGTTGGATAGATTTTAGTGGGAAGGTCGCCACCAAGACCTGCACTGTTCAGATCCCTGTACAGTCAAGAAAAGCCGAACTTTGTCTAATCTGTTGGGATGGGAGTAAAGAGCGGCAGTGCATTCCTTACGTGGCCCTAGATAGACCAACAAGATTGAAGCATGCTTTCAAAAGGGCAGTGGCTCTAGACTGTGCGATTACAGGTACGATACCGTCGTTCCTGGAAAGTGATTGAGGGACGTTCAACTCAAAATCTGCCTACACAGAGGACAAACTCAGCGGTTTAAAAAATTATATTCACAAAAGTCTTAAGATGGCTGAGGCTATGCCTAAAGCCACCAGTGCAGGGTATGCTGAAGGTTTGATGATGGATGCAGGCGATGGTGTATAGCAAGACCAGATTCGGTGGCAGATGGACACTCAGCACTGTGTGGACAGCACAGACACCTCATTGCCTCCTAAGCCAAAGTCTCCAACAGAAGGCAGTGGGCAGAGGATTCTGATGTAGCCGGGTACTCTGAGGCACTCATTAAAGAATTGGAGATTCTCTTAGAGGAGCCTATGGCTCTCTCTTACTACAGAAGGAGCCTGGAGAGGTCAGCATCCATGCCTTTGGTGTCAGCAGTCAATAGGACAGTCTATGCTGTCTTCGGGAGGAGCACCCAGTATGGACTCAGAAACCCACAATAAACTTGGAGTCTATAGACGAGGGCTTTGAGATACGCTGGGAGCAGTCATTCACAACAGCATTCGGCATTCCCCATCCACCAATGAGGCTCAGCCTATTTGCAGAACATAATGGGCTTTTTATTATCCAGAGGATTTTGTTGGTCTCTGTGGTGCATTCATCCCCTGTTGGTCTGAAACCAAAGGTCTTCATGGGAGGTTACTGTGCTCCCTACAGCACAAACATATGATAAAAGCATTGTTGACTATACAGGGCACTAACTGGTGGAATATTGTGTAGACATGTATTTTCTTTAAGCAGAAGTTGGACAACATCACAAAAGCAAGCATGGGTTGGTGACAGTAATTCTCTGTGAGAAAGGGTTAAGCTTTTTTGGTTTTTTTTCCTTTCTTTTTCCTCTGCTCCCTAGATACAGAAAAAAATGGCAGGACTCTCTTGCCCTTAGAACTTTTTTCAGCCAGCAACCCATGGCATATTTTCTGCTAAATTGTCAGAAGCCAAATGCAGGAGACTTGGATAAAGCCAAAGACTGAATTATGGGCAACAATCTTGTTTAGACTGCAAAGAACTTCTGCTCCTTGTTTTTATAGTGGGTCTGTCTGCTCCAGCTGAGCAATGTCCAGGGGGACTGGCATGTGGCACTTGTGCACCAACTCGGAATGGAGGAGTTTTGACTCAGTAAGTAGGAAGTCCTGCTTCCACGTGTTTTCTGGTTGTAAAGCCCCAGTATAATCTAATGGGTCTTCTGGAGAGAGAGAAAGGTATTGCACCATAAATAATGTACGTGGATTTATAATTGCATGATGGGAGATAGGAAAATGATGCGTGGAATTCATCTGGGAGGCAAAAATGTCAATGTTTTTGTCTGAAATGAGCACGTGAGTGGGTCAGTGTCTGTAAGGTGCCAACGAACACAAAGCCTGTGCTTTTAGCACTTGTTCAGCATAATCCTCCCAGAGTGCTATGCTGAGTTGCTTTTGAAGGCCCTGTGCCAGGGCTTTATCAGATCAACCTAGATCAAAGGTTAGGCTTGATTATTATGTTTGTATGTCTTTCTGCCTTTTCTTCTGTCCAATTCTACTAAGCAGTCCAGAGGCTTTAAGTTATGAAAAGCGTTTGTTGAAATGGAGTAATGAAAACTCTTTCAGTCTGGCCTTCTCTCACCCAACACGTAGATGGGTGGAGAACACGGAGGTACAATGTCGAGACCTGAGCTCACTCCCTGTATTGTACACACTCTGATTTCTGAGGTAGTGGAAGTCCTAAATTGTAACTGGGACAAATGGCTGCATAGAGAATTGTCCATAGAAACCCGGAGTCGCAAAGCCTTGATGCAGTCACAAAGCACCCTCTGATGGGCTAATGGGTCTTATCCGAAGTTGGGGTTGTGTTTGCTAGGTCGCAGGCAATTAGACAATGGAGCGGACTGGAAAGTCTCTAAGCAAAGTCAGAAGTCCAGCCGGTTGCCTGGGATATAGTGCTTCCAGGTCTGCTGGACATGCTGCTAGGATGCTAAGCCCATACCCTGGACCCTCTCAGTCTGAACCATCTGATTTGTGCCAGAAACTCCAGAAACATTGGTTGCATTAATGGGACTGGGCAAGATACAGACTCAAGCACAGGCTAACAGTTCAACATGCTGTTAGCAGGCTCCTGGCATGGTTTTGGCCCACACAGCATCTGTCCCAGGTATTGTCTGGTGAATTAACACAGACCAGACACTGTTCCCAACATGTCTGATGGACAAGACCACTCTGTTTTGAGGGAAAGAGGGATTGGAGGGAACGTAAGCGCGTAGACCTGGATTATGCTTTGAAGCCAGGGAATATCCCCAGATTGTTTAATTCACAGTACAGATGTAGCCACTGTGTCTAGGGGCATGGGTCAGGTTTTGTGCTGGTACTCTAGAAGGAGAGGAGCTCACAGAGCCAAGCACACTGACCGGAGCCTCCTGGCTCTTTCCTGGATGGAGCTGGGATCCTGGAAATCCTGGGTGCCCAAACTGCAGAAGGTGGGATCCTGATTCCTTTTCCTGGAGGCAGCAAGAGGCAGCAGCTGGTCGCTGGCCTCAGTGCTCTTTGAGCTGAAGCTTTCTGGTGCAGCTCACATCTCTTTTGCTTCAAGTCCCTTGAGCTAGCATGAAATGTCAGCCTTCTCAGGACTGATGGAAGAACAAGTACATAAACAGTTATGCAGGGTGAAAGAGGGGATGCTTCCCTAATAAAGTGATTATTTTTCCATCTGGCTTATAGAAACTGTGGTGGTGATGGCAATGAAGATCCCAATTTGACTGAGCAGTCAAATGTGTGCAAATTGCGATATGTTCTAGGACGTTTTGGCTTTTGAGGAGTGTAAGTAAGTCTCGTCATACATCCCTGCCGTAATTTGCCTACCTGCACGCTTGCTGGGCTGCAGTATTGACCATTTTCTTGGCTTCTCCAGCACACTTTCTAATGTCCCACCTGCCTCAAGATTTTGGAATTGGCAAATGTAACGCTTCAACAGGTTCGGGACATCCCTGTCCCATCTCCAGCCTTCTAAATACTCTGGGTTTAAAGCTTACCCTTTTAGATAGCTGAAGCAAACAGGAACATGTGCTTCCTATAGAATAATAAATGCATAGATATGAACAAAAGTAAGTCCCAATACACTTAGTTTCCTTGTTTCCCTGATCATTCTTCTGGACGGACATGAGAGTCCTCTGTACCTGATTTCCTAGTCCCCGTTTTCCCAGATCTGCTTGGCTGGGGTCTGTTTTCTGTGCCTTTGGCTTTCCTGCTATAATTTTCCTCAGCGTGGCTGATGAGATCCTTTTCTCTTATAATGCTGGAGCCCTTTGATCAGTTTTATCAGTTGATCTCTTCATTGATTATTTCCTTTCTGCAGTTAAAAGTGTTTTGCCGTGACTGGCAACCATCTTGCTGATCAAGGATGCTGTGTTTCGGATGGAAAACCACTGAAGCCTGAGGGCTCCCATTGCCAGCCTTGTGCCCGTCTCCACCACCACCACCGTGAGAGAGCCTGGGAGCATCCCTTCTGCCAGAATTCCCCAAATATGCACAGGGATTTTCCTCAAATTGTCTTTCTGAGCCTTCTGGAAGAGGGATGGCTCACGGAACCAGAAACTGAGAAGGGAATTAAGTGTTTCACAACGGCCATGAGGCACACGGTGGCACTAGGTGCCTGGCGAAACAAGATCGACTTTCTGCAGCTGACCCTAACTGCCTGCGACCTCAGATCTACATCTCTGATGGAAGAGGCGAAAGCCTGAGTATCGCACAGCAAGACACAGTAAGAAATCTAGGTTTGCAGTAGAATGTCTGGGAATACTCTCTTAGCAAGTGTCTTCCTCCGTCTGTCATCTTGTCGTATGAATTCTGCTTCTGGTCATATTACACCCGCAAATCCTTTGGGGCAAGCTTTTCCTGTAATGCTTTCTCATGCCTCCCGCACATATACAGCCAGGGCACATTCCTGCTACCTTATTAAAAGATCTATGACATAGTTATTCAAAATATTGCTCACATTAAAAAAAATTATTAGTTTTTTAAAAGGTGATGGCTTAATTTTCAGTCTGGGTCCTTCAGAATCTTTTAATGGCTGGTTAACATCACATTGGCAGCCTAGACTTCTGAGCCATAAAATGTGAAACTTTTAAATTTTTTCCTTATGACAGAGGTATTTGGGGTAGAAAATCTGAATGACACGAAAGAAGAAATTTGCCAGGGAGCTCTAAGGGGGAAATAGAGCTGAACAATCTTTTTCTAATTATCCTAATAGACTGCCATTATCAGAAATGCTCTGTGCTCCATTGGGAAAGAAAGTCATGTTAATAGGAAACAAAGATATTTGATCCTTCGTAGATCAAAGCACTTTTACGATGCTGCTGTCATTATGAAAGACTCTGGGTGTAAGAATGGTACTTTGTGGACAGTGGCTCTATTGTTTGTCACTTATTTACCTTCTAAAAAAAAATAATCAGACCTAGTGTATCATTTATGAGGTTCCAGATTTGATGAGAAATGCTTCACTCTACCATAAAGCAACAGTTTTTAGGACTATGCTGTAGTTCACTGCCTACAAACATGAGAAGTTTCACTGTGCAAAAAGGAGTATTTGATACGGAAATAAAAACTTGCCAAAATCCACCGAAGTGCAGAAGGTCCTTGCAAAGCCTCTGAATTCCACACTGGAAAGGCCTGTGGGCTTTCTTACCCATTTTTTCCCTTTCTCTTTATGCTTACTTGCATTCAGAGTTTAGCTCTGAGAGCATCCAAGCAGCCTTTTTCCTTTTGTACTTACACAGTGCTTAGAGCAGTGGGATGCTGGTCACCAAAGCTCCAAAGTGCTCTGCTAACACAGATAATAATAAATGTAGAGAGAGATCGATACTGAGAACAGTTCATCTGTGGCTCACAAAATGGATTTCTTAACTGCTGTAAAACCCTCCGAGGAGGGAAAAAATGCTTAAAGACCTGAAAAGGCCTATGTACATCAGCAGTGTTGTGTAAAGAATAGCGTCAAGAGTATGGGAGAAGGAGAGAGAATGTTTTTCAAGGGAAAGCCTATCAATTCTTGTAGGTAGAAAAGCAGTATTGAGGGATAGAACTAAATAATTAATAGTGGTAGTTTACTTTGACCTATATTTCAGTTCTGTACAAGCTAGTGTCACCAATTCCTATTTAAGTGGAGTGAATAGAAGAAAAAATGTATTTGAATGTTGAATAGCTTGTCAGTTCACCAAACTTAACACTTGATGAACCCAATAAAACAAGATTTATTGTTTTGTTTGTTTTCTACTGACCCTTGTATAAAGGTGGGTTTTTAATGATGTTTTTCATGGAAATGCTTTGTTTCTGCATGAGTATCTTTATCCTCTTTCTTTGATTGGTGCTCCATGAATAGTCTCATACTGTGGATGCACATACGTGTCTGTCTTTAAAACTGGAGATCTTTCTTCCCCCTTTTGCAATACCAATAAAGGGTACTGTACAGTCGTCCCCTGTGCCCAGCACATGGGTGCATACACAGTTTGCCCACTGCCATTTCAGTTTCTCTTTGCTGCTTTTTGGAATGAGGCACTTGGTGTCTATGAGGGTTTTTAAATGCTTTTGCTCCAGCTTCTTCAAACATTATCTTTTCCTGTACCTCTTCCAAATTCCACCTCTCAACCTCTATACAACCTCTCCGTGTTCACTGTCTTAGAGGTGGGCAAATTTCTGTTAAGTGCTCCGCTTGCAGTATTTTTAAGCCTAGACCAAGGAGGGCTCAGGACTTTCAGTTGCAAAGCTGCTTGTTCAGGAAGCCACGGAAGCTGCATCCACACCTCCAGTAACTCATACCGTTATTCTGTAGTTTGGAAAGAAAGTTACCTGAAGGTAGGAGGTGATATGGAGTCCCCTTCACTGGGATAAATGCAAGCAAGAGCACATGTCCCCAAAACTGCAAAGCTTTCTGGAATCTAAACTGATGTGCCAGAGGCACATCTTGGGTATTACTTAGCCGGAAGGACGAGAGGAGTGGGACAGAGCAGCAGGTAGAAATAGCAGCGAGGAAGTACCAGCGTCACCCAGAGAAGCAGATTTTGTACGAACAGGAAGGTTACAGAGCGTTTGGGTGAATCTGTGGCTGAACACGGAAATTGTCCAGAGCCGCCTTCAAGGTGACAGCATTTTGCAGTGTGCAGTAAATGAATGGGATAGTGCCAAAAAGGTATCTTTACTCTCCGAGGATGTCCCCTCCTCACTGGGCTTACACAGTCAGGGTATTTCACCATATCAGGGCATTTTAAAATATGAACGGGAGTTTCTATGCAGGCATATGGGGATTCCTGGTCTCCAGCAGGAAACTCTGGTTGACTTCAGTTGTCGCTGGAGTTAAGACTATACTGTAAAGGAAGCGCCTAAACCCTGCCCAAGGTGGGGAGAACTAGGCCCTGGCCTTAGAGAAATTCATACTGAAGTTGAATGACATTAAATGGACTTTCATGAATGTAGTCCTATTTTTGGCTTTTAAAATACAAAGTTAGTGAATTGGGTCAGAATGACAATTGCTAGATTAAACACTGTTCCTGGAAGTTGTCAACTGAGATGCTTTCTTGCAGGGTAGGTCTTGCAAACTTTGACTTGCTATATTGTCTTGTGTTTTGGGGTAGGACCTACTATGAACAATTTTAGATCTTCAAGTGTGAACATAAACGATGACCATTCTGGCAGCTGGAGCATCTCAAGCCTCTCTATATTCCACGGACTGGTGTTGAATTTGTTTGCAAAATGGAGACAAATCCAGTGGAAAATTTTGATGTTTTATTGTTTTCTTCAAGCTTCCTATGATTTTCAAGCAGCTGTAGGAGAAACTTGAGGTAAGTATATAAACCCTATTTCTAAGGAAATGGCTTTCTGTCTCATTCATTTCTACAAATGGGCCTTCTACATTGTTCATCTATTACACTGAATTTAACAAGTATCAAATATACTGTGGCATCACCAAACAAAATAGCAAACGTGTAGAACTATGACTACCCTAGTGGCAAGCAATGACCAATTTCCTTGACAAATAGTCAGCTCCAAGAATCTGTGTATAAAATTTGTATGCAATTATACATTAATATTGAGGAATATGCTGAAATCTCACAAACTCCAGAATATCGCCAGTTGCCCAAACCTACAAAAAACCCCCAAACCACTCACGGGAAAATCCAACAATACGGAGGATTGTCTGTATACTGGGAGAAGTATATATCAAATAAAGCAAAACTCCTCATACTTTGCACTCACAGGAGGGCATTCAATTAAGTCAGAGAACTATTCTCCCACTTCATGAATTAAGATGCTGGTGGCTGGTTCTTCCACTTGGCTAGTTTGCCATGGTTTAGACACATTCTCATCGATCATCTCTTCTATGTACTTCCCTGGTACAAGGATCTTGGCTCCTCTTTCGTTTGCTGACTGATCATGATGTTCAGGGAGAGAAGTGCTGAGGCATTTGTTCACGTTGCAGACTTAAGACTGCTTTCATATCCTAGAATTCATTCCTCGGCCACACAAAACTTTCTGGAGTTCATTTTCATAGTTAACCAGAAAAGAGGCCTAGGAGAATTTCACAGAAGGCTGTGGTACTTCCTATAAGAGACAAAATCTGTTTCTAGTAGAACAATCTTCCCAATTACTTTTTTCTTAGAAGGCCAGGAGAGCTCCTTCCTCCAGGAAAAGGTCAGTTCATAAACTGGAAATGCTGATAATAACTGCAGTGACAGCTATAGATAGTCGTGAGAAGCTGTTGTTATGCATGGAACCAAATTAATAACTGCAGACACCTGTCAAAACAGTGATTACATATCAAGAATGACACCAGATGAAAAAGGAGATGTTTGAAACTTCCTTCAAGTATTAGTTTTGGAGTCCTGAGACTTTCAAGGCCAGTTGGAGAAGACTCTTGGTATGTGCATGCATAATACTTAGTGGAAGTCTTTAGATTCACAGATGGACAGTTTTTTCCCTTGTTAATGAAACATATTTTTTGCTTGACAAGTGGAAAATGATGCCACCTGTGAAAAGATTAAATAGGGATTTTCAGTGTACTCTTTGTGACTGAGTTTTTTAGAAATCCTGGCTGTGGGCCAGCTCTCAAGAGGAATATTCTTAATGTTTGTTTTTTCCTATGACTGAGATTGGATCCTTAGATAATTGCGACAATGCCACAACAAATTGTTTTATGGAGGGAACATACTCAAATTTCCTACGTCTCCAGAGTCACTGGAGCACAAGTCTGTGATTCTCATTATGTGAACAAGATGTTCTTAATGCTGATACTGCCTTTTCTTTCCAGTAAACTTGCAAGCATTAGGTATAACACATGGAATTCCTTCTACTGTATTTATTAGCATGGGTAAGTTTGCATTTTTCTTTAAAATTTCTCATCTCATGTAACTGGGACTCTGTTCAAGCAAAGACAGATAAAGAGTTGAATCAATTTCCTAGGCTTAGTTTAGATAATACACAACAATACCCACATTATTTTTTACAATAACATTGTTGCAGAATGACAGCTTTGTCCCTTGGTTGGCACATGTTTATTGAAAGAGAACACGACGTGCTTATTGTGGTTGGTGGAGATGCTGGTCCATCCTTTGCTGGTGGAAGCAGTGCAGCTCTGCTGGAGTTTGAGAGCTATGTTCTCCTGCAGCACCTGAGCATCTGCACAATTACTGTGCCTCGTGGATCTGCAAAGGATTTTCTAACACTGTTGCTGTTGCTGCTGTGATCCTAGTTCTGGTCTTTTATTGTTAGCTTTCCTGTACTCATGTTCTTACTCTTCTGTCTCCACGTCCTTATCTTCCAGTGCTTTCCTGAAGGAAGAACATTAATTTTGCTACAAACATTTTTAATTATTTGAGCCTTTCTTAAGTGGTTGAGTAATGAGATTTTCAGCAGGACCTTAACTTTCACACAGCAACCTAAACTGATGACAGAGAAATGTCTGATTAGGAGATTATTGTTCCAGTGTTTCATACAACAGTCAGAGGAAAAAAGTGGTGCCCAATACTGTAAAGTTGCAATTCCTATGACAGACAATATGGACAGGAGAGAGCTGGACACTTTGTGCGGCAGCAGCTTGCTTGCTGTCTAGTTTATGTAGGCCACTAAGGCAGAGAGCAAACATGGAGCAGCAGCAACAGCAAGGACTGTGCAAGTGGCTGGTCTCAATTCGAGATCAAATATGACCACCAGATTAGCCAGGGATGTTGTCCCCCGTTTTGGGAACGAGGTCTGAAGCCGCATGCCCAGCTGATGCAGCACTTCTCCTGCAGCGTCATTCTCTGTGCTCCTCTGCTAGTGTCTGCTAAGGCTTGGCCTTTATCCCCATCCATTTTTCTTACAGGTGATCCCATATTCTTCATGGCTTTCACTTGTATCTCTGACTAGCTCTTCTTCCTTGGCCATTCACTTATCTGCACCTTCCCTGAGGACTGAGTTCCCAGATAAAACTCAGTCATGTACTATCTAGTGTGCCAGAGTAGTGAGCAGATGGTGTGCTCTGTCTGCTCTACCTACATAACCCATCGCATGAGCCTGCAGTAAACTCTCCTTCAGTTGTCATTGCAGATAACACTACATGTCTGGCGTGAATGCTTTAAGGGAGAAGTCACCTGTACTTAGGTGTGATAGTACATTATCCGGAACACCAAAGTTTTGACTACAGACACTACTGCTCACTATATGGTACAAAAATAAAAATCTTTCTTCCACGTACCAAGATGTATAACCTTGATGCCTCTTTTCCCCTTCCGCACTGAGGCTTTCACAAACCAGCCCATTCTTCCTTTGTAGTTATTCTCTTTCCCTTTTATGTTCAAGCTGTAGTATTTCCCTCCTCAAATAACACAATTTCATTCTTCTCCCTTATGGCCCCTGCCATATTGCTTATGCTGTCTGGTGCAAATAAGTGCACGTGAAAGCATCTTCACTGCCTGTTTTCTTACCAATTCAATCTCCTTATCCATCACACTGCTTCCATCCTTTTGTACCCACTCTGAGCTCTTCATCCTTCACAAAATCTACCACCCTTCTTAATATCCCATAAAACCCTGCCCCTGTTTGCGTCCTGTCTCTTGAAGCCCTCGCTCCTCCCTGGCTTATGCACTCCCCTGTGCTATCTTTGTCAAGCTTCTGGTTTTTTAACTCGTAAAGATAATTAATGCCTTTCTCATCCCCATTCACTGCTGGTTCTGTCCCACCTCATTAAGACTATTCTGAAACTCACCCACCAAAATTACTTCTCCGCTGACCCTTCTGGCTGAAATGACTCCACCCGCTCCAGCCTCCTTATCTACGCTGAGAACCTGCACACTCCCTGCTAAAATCAATTTACATCTAGGATCATTTAACTTTTTTTTTTTTTCTTCTTTCTCAGTTTTTACTTTGTTGTTATTTTACCTAGTTCTTTCAGGTACTTCACAGAAATAACCTACAATCACAATCTCTGAAAAACCAAGCACACATAACTGTCCTGTGCTGCAGTCCCTCCTAACAGGACTGCATCCACTGTCTTGCCTTTCCTTGATGCCTAGATGATGACATGACTGTGCTTAGCCACTGCCTGTCTTTAATTCAACGGAGCTGTTAACTTCTAGTGCAACCTGAGCAACCTGACTCTTGCCAAGTCCCATGTTTTGGCCCCACCTTTCATTCGCCCTTAGTATCTGCATCCTATGCATTTCATGTGTGATGCTGCTACTGCCTCTCCGCCGTGTACCAGCTGAACTTTGCCAGCTGTTTGGTAAACCCTGACCCGCTTTGTCTGCCACGTGAGAGATTGGAGAGGATATGAGGATGCACGTGGGAGAATCTGCTGTCTCACCAGAAGCAGCAGCCTAGTGCAGCAGAACCTCATCTCTCATGTGGTCCAATAAGGTCTGAAGCCTGCTGGTAACTCATGCGCGTCCCTCGCCTGACCTGATGCGCGCCTTTGTCACACGGTTGGCAGTGCCGGTCTCGCACGTAGCAATTGGGAGAGGTCGTCACTGAGCTACGAACAGTGTGCACCGGGAGCAGGATCTGTTCATAAGGGTCTGTGAGTGAAGTTTTGGTAAAAGACTTTGTGTTGAAATGAAACACTAGTCTTTTTTCTTCTTGCTCCCCAGACACCTAATGAGAACACGCAACCTGTAATTTATACTTTGCCAAAAATTTCGGACACCTAGAGAGGTTAGCGTAAGTATTACAATAACTTGGGAAGGATTAATTGAGGATGCATGCCATTTTGTGAGGTGTTAGGTCCCGATTAAATGCTCTTTACCGTGTAGCCACATTTTATTACAACTTACATATGTTTGGAACACTGATAGAAAAGAAAGCATGTTACCTATTTACAATCACTACACATTTACATTATGTTATTTACAGATAATGAATTTAGTAATATATATGAGCAGAAAATATAGCAAATATCAATATGAAACTGTACAGGGCTTAATCTCACGTACTTTACTGTGGTTGCATTTCACTGTAATAATAAATACAGTTCTATATTTACACATTTTACTTTAAAAATCTATTAAATGAATTTTAAAAATTTCAAGTTTAAAATATCTGATCAAAATATTTCAAACATGCTTATAAAAATAAGACACAAAGCCTTTAGGACTTTCTGCAAGCTAAAAAAGTTCTGATAAAAGAAGCTTTCTTTAACTAGTCTTTAGAATTATAACATTATTTTGCTTCTCAAATCACTTTACAAACTTCTTAAATATAGCGAGCTGAAAGGAATTTCACTGACATTAAGCAGTGCAGCACAGATGGACCCCAGTTAAATTAAAGCTAAGTAAACACGGTAATAGGTATTGTGCAATGGTTGACTGATCCTCTGTTTAATCCAAAGTGGTTTCAGGCATCGTTCTCCAGCTGTATGCTGCACTGCTTCAAAAGCCACAAGAGATAAAGGATTAAGATAAGTACTCAGCTGACTTTATCATACATAATTTCGGCATTGGTTCATTTTTTTTTTCCTGAAGGATGAACATGTCAGCCAAAGTCAACTGATGCCATCTGTAACTGCAAAACTAAAAATATGCCAGTGTGAATGGACAGGAAAATCAAGGCATATCCATCATTGGCAACAAATTCTTCATTGTGAAAATACATCCTTTGAGTCCCAGGAAGTTTTATGTACAGTAACAGATGAACAACAGAGATCATCTGTAACTGATTACCTTAATTACTGGGCTAGCCTAACCTTGGTAATGTTCAAAAATTAGTCTCGTTCACCTGGAGGTTGAGTGGCCATTAACTGAGCAGTGAGTACTGGGCTATTAAATGTTACTCCTCAGGGAGCTATTTTTAACAATAAAAAAAAGTAAATTTGTGCACTTTCGTGTCTTAAATGATCAGCTTACTCGAGCAAAAGGTGCCAGCTCTGAGAAAAAAATACTGGAATATCTGCTGATGGCTTGGCCAGGGTCAAAGACTGATATTCTAGGGAAGTGAAGGTGGCTCTGTTGTCCAAGATATTTTGACAGTAGACTTGGCAAAGACCTGAAGTCTATTCTCTCTAACTGGGATGCTTCTGATGTGTAAACATAGATGCCTTGATTCAGCAAAGTATTAACAGATTTAAAGCCAGAGAAAAACTCTGTGTTAATCTAATCTAACCTTTTCCTAAACTAAAGCCATCAGAAGTCCTTGAATTCCAACAGCTGCTCCAATAAATTTTTTTGCAATATATCCAATTTGAATTTAGAGATTT
Organism: Haliaeetus albicilla; assembly: GCF_947461875.1. Taxonomy (NCBI): domain Eukaryota; kingdom Metazoa; phylum Chordata; class Aves; order Accipitriformes; family Accipitridae; genus Haliaeetus; species Haliaeetus albicilla. The sequence continues at coordinate 14,066,945 of NC_091510.1, forward strand.
TTGGTGACAGATAGTTCCACTATCTAATGACCATCACTGTCAACAATTTGCACCTTTATTTCTATGCTGCATATCCCTAATGTCAACTTCCAGTCGATCTTACCAGATTCTTCTCCTCTTGAATGAGTAGTTCTCTGCTCTCAAACTTCTGTTTCCCAGAAGTAGCTACTTACAATCTCTAATCAAATCACTTCTTTCTTAAGCTGCTTTAAATTTATGATATTCATATCCTCTTCAATTTCACAATGCTCTTTACAGCATGTGAATGCAAGAACTGTTTGAATTATCCCAGTAGTGCTTCCGTCAGCACTAAGAACACAGATCATACAACCTCTTCACTCTTACTTGACATTGCCTTGGCTAAGGATATTGGCTATCCTTACCCAGAAGGACACAGCGGCCTCTAAATCTTTGACTGACTAGTGACCATGAACTAGAAGCTTTCTAGAATCACTGTTTCATAGGACACAGATCATGCCATGAGCAGGACTACAGTTTTTGTTCCTAGACAAATTACCTTAAATGAATGTTTCTATGTGAGTGCCTTTGGTGTCCTTTAATTGCCCTCAGCATGCCAGTCTTTTTGTATTGATGACTTTCTATGCAGTATTTTCCACCTTCAAATTCTATGAGTCATCTGCCAATGTTATCAGCAGTAATTCTGGGAGTAATTCTACTGGCATGGTAGCAATTCAGGACCAAACCGTGCAGAACCTCACTAGAAAAATACCCATGTGACAATGGCTTGCCATTTACAATTACATTTTAAGCGCTTGACAGGATCTTGATTAACTTCTTTCACACCATGTTAATTTTGTAGGTTTAGCTGACAATTAAAAATGCTTTGTCAAGTCAGATGACTTCTAAAAAACAAACCCAATGCCCGTTAAACTATTAAATCAGCTTTATCAAACATGGAACTTCATCAAAGTCTATTCTGCAGAAACCTTTAGGACTTGAACAGGATTATTCCTCCATTTAGATACCTTGCTGAATGACGACCATACACAGATGCTTATAAAAACAATCATGGCACTGAAAAACTATTATTAAAACCAAATTACAGTAAACAGGAAAAAACCCCCAACCCCTGAAAACAAACTGTATCAGGTGGTGCTCAGAAAACAATTTAACATGCTATTTTTGCTCTTGGCCAACTGAAGCCCTTTCTGAGTAGTGCTACTTTAAAAGAGAGCAGCTGATACAACTGCACAAAATGCAGCAGCTTTCAGTTTCTCTCTTCATCCCAGCATTTTGGAAGTAGGCTGAGAAGGCTCAAGTATTGGATTTTCAGCCTGCTGCAAGTTTTGTCATTGTTTTCTGATGTGTGCAACAATAACTCAGAGGCACTCTCTAGTTTGTATGCACCCATCCATACTTACTTTCGGGATTAAAAATTTTGTAAACATAGGTATTTTCTGTACTGCCACTGAAACTAGCGACATGGAACAAATGCAACTGATGAAAGATTGCAGCTTTCTGTCATTTGATAAGATGATGGCATTAGTGAATTGCTGGTAGGCATATCATATGATATGCTGGCACTTGTGAACGTTACCAATGCTTGCGTTGAGTCACAAGACTGTTTTTCTATGTCTTCTGAATTCACAGAGATCAGACTAGCATGTTTTGATCTCCTCCATAACAAAGTTTGCTTTCGCAGACTTCCCAAGTCCTCCTTAAAGTGTGGATTGAAAAGTATATAAAGGAGTGGATTTAGACATGCAGGCAGTGGGACAATCACTAGCAGTATTGACTTAATCACTTCTGGGCTGATAAAAGTGAGGTTTAGTAAGGAGGAAAAAGATAAGAAGGCCACAGGGCAATAAAGAATGCAATTAGTAAAAAGTAGCAAGGCTATATGTTTGACCATAGAGCAATCCCAAATGTTGTCTAGTTCTCCCTTTTCTAAACTACAGTAGAGCTTTGTATAAGCAATAGTCATTACCAGAAAACAGAGGGAGTTCAGCAATACCAGTGCTACCATGTAGCCCATAGCACTGGGTTCTCCAAATGGTAGTGGTAAACAAAGTGGAGAAACCCCATACTCGCTCCCAGTAAGGAGTGGTACCACTGCAATGATTAGTGCCAACATAAAGCAAAAGAAAATGGCAATTTTTACACTAGCAATGGAGGATTTTGTTTCAAATTTTGTAGCATGCTTTACAGAGAATGCACGTTCAAGTGCAGCTAGGGTAAGGAGGAAAATGGAAGCCTCTGAAGCAAAAATGGAGAGAAGGCCAGTTATTTGGCAACCAATTCCACTTTCCCACCGTGCTCCGTACTGAGCAAAGCTACCAAAAGTTGAGGCATCCACGCTAGCCAGTACTCCACTAGCCAGACCCATCAAGGCATTTACAATAGCTATTAAACCAATCAAAAGTTTTATGGAGGACATATACAATGGAGATCTGAAAACTGTAGCGGACACCAGTGCATTGCAAATAAAGGTCAAACCCACTATGGTCCACACTCCAATTCTGATCAGCCAGCTACCAAACAGATGGTCACATGGTTTGAAGGGACCTGAAATGACAAAATAAAAATGGCAAGGGAAACCCATGTAAACTTAGAAGTAATTTTGTGCTTTCTAAGACATTACATTTCATGCTTCTTGCAGGTTCTCAGCATAGCCAAGCAGTGAATTTCAGTCCAAAAGGGGAGCTAGAAATTTGCTCTTCCTTTGGAGTAATCCGAGACCTTGGTAACATGCTGCTGAATGCATGACGCATGTTTCATTACTGGTGCACGAGTCTTTGTCCCTCCACCTGAATAGTCTGTGGTTTCTTTTTGCACCTAGCAGTACAAGTGCAATGTGAACGTCCAGTCTGTTGTTTCAAGAAATGCTGTGATGTTTGTCAGTGTGTGCAAAAAGCTAAAAAAGATACCTGTCACTAAACTAGGACAGGTTGCTAATGAGTCCTGGTGAAGTGCGATGTAATGGATATGGACAGATGCACTTTGCCTACCTTATAACAAGTCATTACACAGTCCAAGAAAATTGAGGCTGTCTTTGCATTTGGAAGTGCTGCCTTTTTGGTGGGGCTTCTGATGACCTGTGGCTGAAGTCAGGTCATTATGACTGAAGCCTGCTGTGTAGTCTCATCAACTTGAGGTACATATGCTGTGCGGTTGAAGCTGAATGCTCTGCAGTCTGAGAAACAGTATTTATCTTGGTATGAGCCAGCTATGCTCTCCCAAAGCAAGTCCTCCACAATGGTCTGGGCTTCTCTATGAAGACACAAACCCCGCAGCTGAGATGCACTCCATATGACTACAGTTGTTGCCATCAAGTAGGCATAAGCATCTATTGTGTCAGTTGGCAAGTTCTTCTAAGATACCCTTTGAAAGATCAGCATGGAAGCTGGATTTGCTCTTGGGTCTGGTGATAACTTACCTTGAAGACAGTGACGTTTTTGTGAACTCAGCAGTTATATTAAGGCCACAGGAGAATATGTGATGGTCAAATGGTTCTAAATTCTTTGGCTTCCTGCCTTTTCTATTCCTCTTTACATAACTTTTTAACATAAATTTTAAACTAAGTAATAAAAATTTATTATTATTTGCTGTTACAAACAAGAATCTTGGCTTGGAATGAATGCTGAAGTACTAGTTGTCACTTGGGTTTTTTTTTGTTCATGTTTCACAAGGCAAGAACAGCTAGGGAAAATGTTTGCTGAATCAAGCAAGCAAAACTTATGACCACAGCTGTTAAAGCCAGAAGTGACCTTCCAAAGACATGTTTCTTTCCTTGCCTTAAAGGAAACTTTCAGTGGAATTGGTGGCCTGTAGCTATGCAATTCAATCAATGTATTTCTTTTTCCTTTCTGCCACACTGCGAAGCCAGGGATGTGCTATTCTATAAAGAAAATGACAGTGCTAGGGGTACTTTGTGATGGACTGTGTACATCAATACAGTAGTGTTTGGTATTTCCTAGACATTGAATGAAACTGTGTGTTGTTCAAGAAGCTCAAGTGTAGAATAACGCAGTGAAGTTCAGAAGAATTACTTTAGCTTTGCAAAAGACTGAGTGAGCAAAGATTCTGCTCCCCTTTATCATCTGTGTCTCGGTAGAACAGTCTTTGCTCTCTCCTTCCCTTGATAAGGGGATCAACTCCTGTGAAAAGGGGCCCAGAGTGAGGATCTGCTTGAGGACTGGGTAAAACTTTTGTTACGCTCATAGATAAATTTAGTAGCTGTATAGTTTTCTGGACTTCAATGCAAAATTCTATATTATTGTGCAAAGTATTTGTATTAATCTCATCAAATTATTGTGAAACATCACAATAATGTTTGCTGTCCTAATATCAGACTCAGAGTTTGTTCTGCATCTAGAATATCTGGTAATGCTGTGCTTGGATTCCTATCTGTCTGGCAGTTTCATACCTGGAGAAGGTGAGCATTGCACTGAATGATGAGATTTCAAATCTTCTTCAAAGTCGAGAAAAAAATCTTCAAAGTCACGCTCATCTGTGGTGGAGAAAATACCCAGATTTGACACCACAATTTTCAGGAAAACTTCTTTTAGTACAAATTGCAAAAATGCCTGCGGTATTTAAGGCCTGGTCTTGTCCCTTTGCCTGCCAAACTGTGAGCAGAAGCAGACATATGCCTACTTGGTTTTGAATTACTGTACTCAGGACTATTTAAAAAGTTGGCACCATCGTTTCTGTGAAAATAATCACTTACAGGTACATTCTCTATTACCTAATTTGCAGTGTGACGACTGCCTAGGAAGGAGTTTAAAATATGAATTCTGCTGTTGTGCCAGGCTACTAAGAATTAACCCAAGTTTTTCTGTGTTTCTTATGTCATTGCTCTACCATGTATTCTTGGCCCTATTCTTGCTGGCACTAGCCCTGAACTCTGAGACTTACTGGTTTGCAGGAGTGGAGATAGCACAGAAAGCAGTAGGATGGTATAAAATATATGTGTGCACCTACATAACAGGTCAAGTAACAGACCTTGTGCTGAAGGGGAAGAAAAATACAGTAGTTTTATGTCCTGGAGAGCAGATGCACTCTCTGGTACCCAGGAAGTGCCAGGAAAAAATATCAGCAGCTATGCCAAAGTAGCCACATAAGCTCTGTGACTCATCCTGAAGCGTGTGGACAGCAGGAGAGCCAAGGATGTGTTGCTACTTCCAAAGCTGGCAAGAAACTAGATTTTGTTGGCCTGCCCTTGTATGGGCTTACGTACTAGCACCACTTCCCTGTCTCTCACATAAAGGGAAGACTTCACTTACCACATTATTACAGTTATTATTTGGATGGAAAGATGAGTGAGTGAGATTTTTGAGAGGCAGACCTGAAAAAATGATTTTGCTAAGCATAGGATTGTTTGAATAACATATATCAGGTGAGAGAGAGGGAGAGGCTGCTGTGATTGTAAAAGAATATTGGATTTGCTTAACATCACAGGCTGCTCACTAGCCTTCAGGTAGATTTAAAAGCCAAAGATGACAATTACCTTGAATTTGTAATAACCCAGCATCCTTCCTGTGAAAATCATCAATGCTGCTATTCTCATCTTTGTTCCACTGGGTGGAGATTTTGTAGTGGTTCTCACAAGCTCCAAAGGCACAGCACTGATAAGCATAAGGCATTTCCATGACCCTGTAGAAGAATAAGGAAGCATGCCATGATACTTTTAGCACATGATACTCATAGCACATGCCACGATACTTTTAGCACATGATACTCGTTTAGCACCAGAGTTACTGGATTGTACTGCTCCTCTTCTGTTAGCATAAAGGAACTTGTTTAAATAACATGTCTGAAAGTAAAAGTATCTATGGGTAAAAATCAGTCATGATAATACAAAATGAGGACTCACAGATGAAATTCCATACCAGAAATGCAGATGTTTTCTAGGCTAATTTTAGTAAAGGCACAATGAAGTTTTCTTATGCATTTTCATGGGAGATATGAAGGTGGGAGATATGTCCCTTGCCAGTGAGTGAATGTTACTCTTAGAGTTGTATTTCTGTTTTATGATTTTGAATGATTTTACAGTGTACCTCAACAGTTTCTCCATGTTACTTTCTTAATGGTTTCCTTTAAAAAAAGCAGATCCAAAGATCACAACTGCATCTACCTACCTAACAAGCAAACCCAAAATATCGCTTCCCAAATGGAATTTCTCCAGCTTGGGGAGAATGAGATCTTTTGGAATTCAAACTTTACCCAACTCTTTCTACATACAACTCTTTTCACAGTAAGATGGCAAAAAGGAGATTGTCTTCTGTGCACAGATCAAGAAAGCAGTGTTCTAAACCAAAAGGTGAATGAATCAGAAAGGCACTGTGTGTGAGAACAGATGTCAGTGAGAAAAAGCTTTTACTTTATTAATTGTCTTAGAAACGAGCATGGTCATTGCAGGACACCAGATGCTCATTCCTAACTCTTAAGATCACTGGTATTCCTAACACATAACTGAGTATAGGTCAGTGAGTTTCAATGATTTTGAGGCTTTCTTTTGTCAGAAAATTGCTCATTTCTGGTATGTTTTGAATTTAATTCCTTTGGGGATGTGAAAATTCTGGGGTAGCATGGAAAAACTACATATGTTCAAGTTCTATAGACTACTTCTTCTATTCTTAGTTATATTTTATGCTTTGGAAGCAGAGATAGTTAATTTGCACAGTTCACCAACAGTACCTAATAAAACCTAACAACTCACCTTAATTCCAAAAGCCCAATAAACCAAAAAATTCAAAGATAAAGAGGTGATTAGAAGTTATTCTGACTTCACTTAAAAGGAATAAAATAGAACTAGATCCTCCTATCAGATTACTTTCAACAGGTTAATCATGTAAATGAACGTAATGAGCATTCCAAGGAACCTCTAACCCCCTGGGAAATCTGCAAAGAAATCAGTCTGAATCGGGCTCAGTGCCAACAGGGCTTAAACTTGTGCACTAGCCAAGAGCTCGGTACAAATGGGAACAAATGGAACCCTAAGCTCTGAAGTGATTTTTAAATTAGTGCATTCTGGGGCATTTAGACTCTATATACTTACATTTCTGTTGGGAATTAGCAACAATAATCTCTTCCCTTGTACCCAATACAAAAAGCTACATAAGATATTTTTGAGGTACTCCAATAAATGTTCAAGTTAACCAAGATCTAACTATCACGGAATCTCATGCCAGCAGATTTAAATATTTAATTTCTAACTCATTTCTGTGCATGCCATCTTTTAAAATAAGGACATTATCTCCATTAAACATTTTTGAACACATTTCCCTGAAGCCCTTCTTAAATAAACTATTATTAAACCCATAGATTACCACAGTAACCCATAGCTAGTCACCTGGACTAAAACCAATCCCAATCCCCAACTAGAAATGCCCCTTTTCTGAAATAATGCCCCACAACCAACAACAAAAACCCTTATCAAAAGAAACACTGACAGTTCTGCAAGGTGATCACTGCAACTTGCAGCTTCAGACCTTTTGGAAGACATTGATACAGCTGGGGAAATGAACAGCTAGTGGATATTTTAGGCTCAAGGGACTAAGAGAAATGTATTCTCTGGTTATTCAAACAGCTCTTTGTGCTTAATAATGACAGATTTCCAGATGCTGTTGCGCTTCTACCAGCCTGCTGGCCTGTCATACACTGAGAATGTGGACCTCTTACATTGTACTGGTCCACTACTTCGATGAAGTAGCCAAAAAACCCCACTGCTTTTAAATTATCATTAAAGACCAAGACTCCCATTTCTTATCCTCTCTGTAGGTTTTTCTAGCATCCTTTCTTAAACCTGAACAGTTTGGGGTTTTTTTCCCCCTTAATTACTAGGATAAACATATAGGCCTCAAATTGGTGAATGCTTCTGAATCTGTGTGCAAAGCATAATTGCACAGAATGACTGGGACCCAGAACACAGAGGACAAAACGTACTTTCCAATGCAGAGAAATTAGTATCAGTTTTTCTTGGTGACAGAGGAAGTTCTTTCTTGCAAAAGCTACATTTAACAAGAACAACAACAAAAAAATAAAAAGGAAGCAACTCTCAGCCACACAGTGCTGGAAGCAGTCCTTTTTGTGGCTGGTGCTTATTTGATACGGGAGATTAGATTTGGACTTTGTCAAATTAAACTCTTTTAGAAACACTGGCTGAATTTATTTTTATATACTGCTTATCTTACTGATGATATCTGTATCCCTGATAATTTTTTTCCTGCAGCAAGGAATGCCTCTTTTTTTCTCTTTTTAGACTAAGCAGCAGAGAACAAAAGGTCATTTTCCACCTCACAAAGGTGTGGGGTTGATGGTGAATGGGAAGGCAAAATCACCGAGTTCTTTACAGAGCTGAATCAAAGCATCAGACAAATAAGGAAGGAGTGGCTGGCAGCCTGACTTTACTTCCTCAAAGCTTGCCATAGCAGGTTGGGCTCGGTGCTGTAGAGCGTTCTCCTGCCATTGCTGAAGGTGGGGCAGAGGATGCTCAGCTCTTTGATGTGTCTGTGTATTGAACAGCAATGACCCATTTAGATGAGGAGGAAGCTTTTATACAGGAATTTGTCTTTAATGTTGTAACCAGTGTCTCGTTCCAACAATTACAAAGGGTGAAATTTCATTTTGTTTTAGATCTCTGTTCAAGTTTGGTTCTTCATGCATTGTCTGTGCAGTGACCCTGTGTGAGGTCCTGGCCTCATTTTGATTTAAAGTAAAAGTCCTGCAGACTCCAACTCAGGATTTTACCCCATTTTCTCCTGACTGAATGTAATTTGTTCTTACAGATGTTAATCAACTCTAGATACGATAAACATACTTTTTATCCCTTTTTTTAAGACTTAAGCTACTGCCTGACACATCCTTGTTAACTACTTACCCAGAATAAATACACTGTAGTTGCATATGAGCAATGTACATAATTTTACTGGTGGAAAAATCATATAAAGTACAATTTTGATAAAAGAAATAAAAAATCTTAGTTGTACATATTTCAGTTGAATAGTGGATTATTCTAGGACTACTACAGCACCTCTTATGCCTCTAGGCCATGGTATATACATCACTATATATTTGCTAGGTTGCAGTAATCCATTTTCTTGTGTTTATATTCTTTTAAAGAAACTTCAGGTATTTTAGAATTGTCACCTGCCTCAACACGTGGACAGTCAGTGAGAGAAGAAAAACTATGGCCGAAGCTCAGCCTCAGCCATTCATGTTTTCTTATGGTACTTGCTTCTTGACCTCTGAGACCCATCTTGAGGTCTCTAGTGTAAGAGGGGCATAAAGCCTCTCGTACATTGAATGCTTGTGTTATAAAGTAGTTTCACACACTGTGATGAAGTCACTGCCCAATCTCCTCTGTGACAAACTACAAATATTGGGTTTATTAAGACATTTAAGGCATTGTTTCCTAACCTTGGAACCATTTTTTGCAGCTCTTCTCTCACCTTATATTAACACGCTATCATAGAAGTGTTCCAGTGTGGATCCCTCCAGTGCTGTATGCATGCAAAGCTTTTATCAGCTCTGCACTTCTCATGACTCCCTTATTGAGAACTCCAAATACTCCAGTCCTTTTCATTAGTGGCAACATCTCCTTGAGTTGTCTGCCTGCTAAGACTCATAGGACTTTTCCAGTGCAAAAGGCAAATCTAGTGAAGACATGAGGATGGAGTCTCCATCCTTGGAGATATTCAAAAGCTGTCTGGATGCAGCCCTGGGCAACTGGCTCCAGGTGACCCTGCTTGAGCAGGAGGGGTTGGACAAGATGACCTCCAGAGGTCCCTTCCAACCTCAACCATTCTGTGATTCTGTAACAATGTGCACACTGTTTAATTGTTTCAAATGCTATGATATCAAACCTTTTACAGTAAAACATGGAAAAAATGTATGTTGCACTTGGCATCCTCTAATTAAAATATAAAAATCAAGGGAGATTTAGAGGACACTCCCAAATACCCTGAAGTCAGAGGCAAAACTCTCTTTACTGTGATTTCTCTATGGTCATCTAGTGACTGGCAGAGCTGCCAATGATCTCTAGAGAACATTTCCTTCTTGTATCACAGAGCATCCAGCAAAAAATTACGAGCATCAAAATGTTTTAGTAATAATGACCAAGTATTACCTGAATCTTAATCAAAAGATTACAGAAAAAAACATGTTCAAACAAAAGAGGTCAAATATTTTGGAACTTCAGGAGTATATTCTTCCCTTGATATTTGCTGTGTTCTCATTAAATATAATGGAAGTTCTGTAAGCACAGTCCAGTAGAAGAAGGACATATCACTAAGCTGCTAGCAGTATTGTTTTAACAGCTTTTGAAACATATCACCAGGAAGCAGATGTGGCTCGTATTAAGCAAGTACTTGGGTTAATATTTCAAAACCCTTCATAGTTTCTTCAGTTAAAAGTGAGCATAATAAAAGAAGTCTATCATTTTTATCATATTTGTTTTAGTTTTAACAGCACAGATCAAAGACTGACAATACGAAGTAACATGCGTTACACACTGACACACCTTCCCTTGCACATGAACACAAATGTGGCTTATTAGTTTTAATGATATACTCACTTGAGCTCTGGAAAATTTTCAGATGATATCAAACTTTGTAGGGCATGATTTCCTGTTAATTTTAAATGAGTTAAACCATGTAGCCCCGTCACAGGAAAAGAGGACAAAAGGTTGGATGACACATCCCTGCATAACAGCAAATAAAAATCAGCTTACGGGTTTTCATTTTTTTTCTTCAGCACTAGAAGTGTCACGTTGGAAAAACAGGTTAGACTCTTCTAACTCAATCAAAAATTACTACATTAAACAGAGGCCCCAGTCAGCAGAGCAAAGCTGCAGCACTGCTCGGAAGTATGCACCTATGTGTCTAGCAGAAAGCTAACAGTAATATCTAGTAGTTAGCTAAGTCTGTTGCCAAATTTTGACTCCAAACACTCACAGTGCCAGTTTTGAGACTAGCAAATTAATTTAAAATCTGTTCATTAGTTTGTCTGAATGAAAGGGAGGCAGGACCAGAACAGCTTCCCACAGTTTAAAAGATTCAGTGGGATGCTAGAGGGCACGGCTGCCCTGAAAGCTCCCCAGGGAGCAGGTCAGGTGTATGGGGAAGACATGTGTTTCAGGGTAGGATGGGTCTGGGCTGGAGCAGATGCAGGTGACAGTTCTAAGCTGAGGTTTGTCCAAGGAGCTGAGGGAAGACAATGCAGATGTGGGAAAAGTAAAACAGGTGAATGAAAAAGTGACAGTGATCAAGGAGATATGGTAAAGTAATCAAAGAGGGGGAAGTCCAGAGGTATTCTGTTCTCTATTTCTCCCTCTCCCATTTATTCTATAGGAATAGAATCAATATTATAGATATTAATAAATAGAGCCTTTTCAGTCCTCTTCACAATTATCTACACTGCAATACTTAAGATGCTCAACAGTCAAGAAGGAGGAAGAAGGGGAGTCTGATGCTGCTGAAATGCTTTTATGCCCAAGGTTGAAGAGCAAAGTTCCTGTCTCTTGAACTATCTACTGAAATCTAAGGGCTAGACATAAAATAAGGTATGTTGATAGACGGGTCTTCCACCTATCTGGTTTAGTGTGTGTGTCCTCTTGATCACAACGTACTTAAATACCAAAGGTGAAATTCTGGTCCTACTGCAATGGTAAGAACGACCACTGACTTCAGGGTGGTCAGACCAGGGTTAGAGACTAGCATTTCAGGAAACACTGGCACACTGTGTTACTGCGCGTGTGTTAAAGGGCTTTTTTCTTTAACCCTCTCTGACTGTTCTATGCTATTGACCAAAGCTACAATTTATTGCTCACCTCACAAAGTAGGAAAGTTCTGAGGAGGGCCCCAAAAGGGACGTCACAGACAGTATTGTCTTTATGGACATTTTTCAGTGCACCATTCAGAGGGGAGGCTTTGCACATTGACAGAAATTAATACCCCTTTCCAAATTTATGTTTCCCAGCAGCTACTGGATTATCCATGAGCAAATGCCCAGCAATGTATGTTTGTGACAACCATGCAGCAGGAGGACTCCAGAGGAATTTTTTTTCATGTCTTCCCCATACTCCCAATGCCTCAGGGATTCACCTTAAAGAGGCATTACAATGACAGTGAGAAGTAGGAAAAAGTTAGTAAGGACTGAGAAGTGCTTGTGAACAAGGCCTGCAAAATTGGCTGCTGATGTTTTGACCACTAACTGCTCTGGCTGCACTTACTAAAGAAAAAAACTATTCTATCAAATGAGGAACGATGAAATAAAGATGCTTACTGGAAAATGTTTCTTATTTAATTGGTAATCCAATTCCTTAGTCCTGAAACACAACTAACAGGAAATATTCCCCACTGCTACAAGAGACTAAACTGCTAACAAATTGAATGAAGAAAGGCAGATGCACTGATATTCTTTGTGGACCCCAAATCACTCTGCTTACACAGTGTTATATGCAGCTTTGCCATAATACCTATGGGAATTGGTGAAGTACAAAAAAGTAGGCATTTAGATATGGATTCAACCGACCAGAAAGTTAGAATAGAGAAAGCCTCAATTTCTGCTGGGGCACCAAGTTATTAAATTTTTATATGTTCTTGCAAGAAAAATGTGAAAATTTAAATGTAAAAGATATACAAATACTTACAGTTTGATCAGAGATGGTAAAGAGGAGAAGGCATTGGGGTGAATAATTTTAATTTTGTTCCAAGCTAAATCCCTACAAGAAAATGAGTGGAAAATTACATACCCACTGAATGAATATGGAAGTTTTCATACCCTTGATTAGGAGGCCTAAATATAAAAAAGGTATTAATTACATGCCAATATTTTCAATAAACTTCTGAATATCTCATAGTGCAAAATCTTTTTTCCATTTTTAAATTATGTTCGTCAGTTAATGGTGTTAGTTATTAAACTGACAACTTCTTAAAAAGTCTTAATGCCTTCTACAGTCTAAGGCAGTTATTTTCAGTCTGCTTCCTAAGGCAGCAGAAAGAAGGGTGGGGTATACAGGCTACTTCTAAGAGGTCCTCATGATGTGACTAAGAACAGCAAATCCATTGTCCATAGGCTTAACTTAATCTCAATCTTCAGTGCCCCTGAAAAATCAAAGAGACTGAAAGCAACTCAAAAAAATGTATGGGTTTGATCATGCAAAAACTTAGAACAATGAGTAATTTCTTCACAAAATTACTCTGCTAGGACATGTGTCTGTGTGCAAACTAGAAACCCGCACATGACCGGACTCTATTTCTTAAGACACTGTTCTCTATAAAAAGATTTCATGCTATCTAGAGCTGATTATTACGTGAACCTGCCAAGAGATACCAGCTCTGGCTCGGTATCTCTCTCCATCTCCATCAGAAACATTTAGAAGTAACAGCTTTTATAGCTACAAGTTTACATCTTTGAATTCATTGCTGCAGATGCTAACCTTCACAATGTTTGTTCTCCTTTCACAGTTATGACCTAATGGGTGAAAGATCAAAGTGAGGAAAAACAGAAACAAGGATGATTTGGGGCATATAGCGAGCAGACAGTATATACCCCATGTTTTTAAGAACCTGGGTGAATGGCTGTTAGGGCTGTACTCACAGAGACCGAAGAGCAGCCAGCTGCTGAAACGTGTCTGCTTTGATTTCACCGATTTCATTGTGATGCAAGTCACTGAAATAGCAATAAGAATCTCCTCAGTTTCAAAGGCACTTGGAGGACACTTCAGGGTGTTTTACTTTGTGTTTATGATCCACTTCAATATACTGTAAGGGTATGTATTTGGGATATGTCAAATCAGCCAGCAATAACCAAGGTAATGATGCTTAAACACATTTGTATATAGATACTTCTTTTTAGGCTTTTTAGGGTAGTTTGATGCTTACATTTTTTGGAGTTTTCTACATGCAGTAAAACACGGTAAATCTTCCAGCAGATTATAAGACAGATCCCTGTAATACACAAGAAAAGAAAAGATGAACATCAAAGTGATGTTAAAAGATCTTTCATTGTCTGCCTTCACACTCAATTTAAAACAACTTGCTTTTATCCACACTCACAGAAGAACAGAAATGTGCAAATTCACTTATCATCTCTCATCTGTCAGATTTTGATTTCAAACTGAGGAGGACAGAGGAGGGGAAAAGGCAAAATGTATTAACTCCATATCCTACATTTGCAAATTCCTTGCATTGTCTGAAGATTTCCTGCCTGAAGTGTAGACTTCTGCTGAATGTTTTACAGTAACGATATTGGCCATCTGCTCATAGGGAATATTGGATTTACATCACAGACTTCATATTCATCGTGTTTAAATTCTAACAGTATTTAAACCATTTAAAATAACCTACTAAATATATATACTCATTCAGAGAAGATCCTATATTTTTCTGGTAATAATCACAATGGACTGTAATCAGCTTTCCATTCTACACTTTTAATTAAGCACTATTGCCTCTGATCCGTAGACTGTTGTATCTTATAACTGAGGGAAATGGTTAAAAAAATATTGGAAATAACTTTGAAATCAATCACTACATGGGGGGAAAAAAAAACCTAAAAAGACTTGAGCCAAAACTCAACAAATTACAGAATAACTGAAACATCTGGACTGATTTATAGTATAATATAACTAATCAAAACCAAGCCCAGGCAATTTGCAGAAATTGGAGGGAAAAAAAAAAGGAACCAAACACTCCCCCTCCCCCCAACAGTCTCATCCTATATATACATGTTGCCTAAGAAAAACTGAATGGGAAATTTGCTAGTGAAAAGAATATAGAAAAAAAGCTTATGCATATAATTAGGAAAAATGTCCTTTCCCACAGTTAATCAATATTATCACATAAAAGAGTAATCTCTTTTCACTCCCGTTTCAAATTCTTTAAAACTGGTTCATCTCCACCCATTTACTCCCTTGGTAAAATTTTATTTTCACCGTTACTATTCCAACAGGGGCATTTAGACTATTCTGTATTTGTGGAAGTGGTGCAAGTAATGACCATGTGTGTTTTTAAGGTATTCTACTCTGCTTTTACTATGCACAAAGGCTACCATCAATTTATGTGCATTTTTGTTACAGCAGGGAAGATTACAGCCTCTTTTTGTATTTTTCACAGGTACTCTGTGGTTTAAATCAGACATGACAGAGGAGAATTCAAGGGAGCTGGAGGCTTTTAGGCCAAGGTAAAAGATGTTTGGTATGTCTGGCGGACCGTGGCTGTTCTGTCTTCCACAGATTTGTGACTTACGTCTTCTTAAAAGTATATTATCAGCTTGAATTTTGTACATACTGACACTCCCTCTTCACACATGACAAAAACCCAAACAAACAAAACCAAAACCCTTCTCCCCCCAGTTTCTGTTAGAGCTCCAGGAAATACTTTACTTGTTTATTTTTACGGATTTTTTCCCACTTTGTTAGTACATGAGGCTCTTGGCAGCAGCAGATGGCAAGTGATTTCGGTTCCTGTGTTGAGGTGCGTACCCAACTGTGCTGAGGGTAGTCTGTTGAGGACTGCTGGGACCATGGTCTCACATACACCTTTACTGCAGGTGCACAGACACTCAGGAAGCCTCCATGTACATTAATCCACACTTGGAAGTATTGGTGGCTACGTAGGATGCATAAATTGTCTTTCAAAGCAGCATTTGTGCTTGTAGTGTTTGTGCATGTATCTGAGCCAGGAAGACCCTCCAAGATCGCAGTCTCCAAGTAACTTGTGGGGTTCAGCACACCATTATACTGTCTTTTATTGGAAGTCATTTGGAAATGATTATATTGAGTCTATCAACTAAAACTTAATTTTTTCTGGAAATGTTCATGACATCCACGCTGGTATTCAAATAATGTGTTATAATTAGTGCTATTTCAATGTTGGCCAGAGAACTAATACCAAATACATTCCTAGTGATGTAATACATAGAGGAAAGTGCTGTTGGCTCATTCTCAAAGAAGCGGACACGATGATTACTTTCATTAGTGATTAAGCAAACTCCAAGGAAATCTCCAAGCTAAAATAATATTGGATATTTAGCATAAAAACTATACCCCAACTATGCCAAGGAATAGTCTATTAAAATTTCAGTCAGCTACTTATGTCTGGTTGAAAAAGAAACTAAAAGAGGAGCATAACAAGGACTCAAAACTGCACTCCTTACTCAGTTATATTTTCCACTCACTCCACTGAATTATCTGTCTCAGTGAGGAAAAAAACCCCAGACTACTGTAGGAGAGACAGAATGAATGAAAATAAGGTAGTTCTGTTGTTTATTAAAAAATCAAGGACTGTTTTACCCCTTCCTAAAAATATGCAAAGTAATTATCTTTTTCAGGAACCTATGGGAAATCCTGACTGATAAGTGGGTTGTGAACTTCTTGAGTAACATGGGGGCCTGCTCCCTGAGCTGAATTCCTAAGATGTAATGTGATACACAGAAATAGCAGTAATTAGGTAATTTTGAAATCATAATGATTTAATTTGTCCATTAATTTCTTGCATTAATGTGATGTTAATAATCTTACTGAAACGTACAGCACTTGGAGATTAGGTAACTGGTCACAAGCTGATTTGGGGAGAGAGGTGATCTGTGCTCCTGTGAGTGTCCTGTTGAAAGTATTTGTTAAAAAAAAAAAAAGAAAAAAAAAGATTAGTTTTTAAAGATTGCAAAACAAATATATTTTTTTAGGACATTCTTTAGAATAAGTCAGTATCCAGAAAAATAAAACAAAGCAAAAATACTTCACTAGCACTTACAAACTCTCCAGACTTGTAGTCCCTGTCAGATCAGGAAACTCTGTTATCTGTGAAGCACCATTTAAAGTCCTAAAATTTAAAAACATAATTTCAATACAACTGTGGTGAGGGAAGTGTGGGATAACTCTAATATTGCAACATATAAAGAAAAATAAGAAAGTAAACATACAGAGTTCTGAGTTCTGGTAAGTGTTGAAAAGCAGATTTTCCAACAAGCTGGATCGGGTTATCATAAAAATGTCTGCAAAAGGAGGATAAAAAGACTTTTTACAAAAAATGTTTTAAAAGATTCTAAATATATTACATGATTATACTATAAGCAAATGAGTAAGCTCTCTATGATGAATCACAGACTGAGCACCTCTGGCTGTAGCAGAGGTGCACCTTTGGGCTTTTCTCACCCACTAATCTATATCCATCAACCACATTTCACGTTTTGAATATTCAAGTAGTCATTGTTTTCTTGGTTTTAAAGCCAGAAGCCAGTCAATGAAATATTCCCTCTTCCTCCCAGGTTTGCAAAGATAGAAATCCAGATATGAAGAAGTTTGTTATGACCTGAGACAAATTTAAGGTTAGCAGGTGAAGAAGTCAGAACTTCACCTACTCAGAAAAAGTTCCCTTGCACTTTTGAAGTCATGCTGCTCTTGCTCATAGAATAATATTGCTCAAGATGAGTCACTATTTTTCTTACATTTATCTTACGATTTCTTATTTTGAGGTTTGCCCATTAAATGCATTCTCATGTAAGACAATGGGAACTCGGACTGGAATCCATCAAGAGTAATTTTTGCTAGCTTCTACATTGCCAGTAAAGCTAAGAGACTTAGAAGAAATAGTTCAAATAAAACATTAAAGGCCAGAGAACACTACTCGCTTCCCTTAAACATGGCATGCAAACTTCCATTCTTTCCACAAAGTTGGAAAGATACGAGCTTGTTTGCTTGTGTAATGATGTGCTACACAGTACGCTTACAAGAAGAGCTATTTGACTATTAGCCACAAATATGATACTTAGTTCCACGTTCTCTAATAGGAAGAGTCATTGAAAAGACTTATCACTTACATTGTAATAAGTGATGGATTACCCACAAATGCACGCTCAGGTATTGACTTGATGTTATTGCTATGAAATCCCCTACAAAAGGAAACATGGTTTACACAGTAAGAAAAAAAAAGTGAAGGCACAATCTGTATTCACAATGTACAACTTTTTTTGTTTGTAATAAGAGAAGTGTCTGTATGTAAAGATATGTCCTTGTTTTCTGGAATAAGACAGAACTGAAAAAAGCAAAAGAAAAGCAAAGCAATGGAATAGCTGGAATCCTGCACTTTTCTAAATGAACAAAACCATTCAGATGAAGTAAACTGCAAAATGGCATTTTAAAATTCAGATGCCCTCAGCAGGAAACTGCCTTGTAGCTGTATGTCATTTATCTATGTGTGTATGTTTACAGATATAATGTAAATACACACACACACACACACACACACGAACCAATAAGATTAATATTTAAATATTAATAATTAAATAAGTATCAATAAATAGTATATATATTCCCTGCTGTACTTGCTGAAAAGCAACTATTTCTTTTGCTGGGATAATAATGGATTGCACAAGTTTATCAAGTAAATGATTATACATTATATTGTATTATGCTGAGACTCCCACAAACACCTTTTTCTTGAAATATTTTAAATGTGGACATGAACAAACTATCCAAAGTAGTTGTGCCTGCTGGATAGAGGGCCAAATCTTTGTTTCATCATTAATTACTGGATTTTATTCATATGAGTAATTCTCCATTGTGAAAAACAAAAGACACAACTAAGATTTCAAAAGAACAATGATGATTTGTGTGGGAAACTCCCATTAGTTCAGTCGGGTATGAAAAAGGCTTCCCAGCTTAAATTTATGCATTTAGAAAGCCTCAAATTGTTCACTGATGCAAGCACACTTGGCCATTACTTGAACAGGTCCCACATTATCAGTTTTACTTGTTTAGGCATTGTGTTACTGCTGATGAGCTACAGAGCAAGGCTCTAAATCCCTAGTTCTTTTGCATGCAATAAAAACTGCATCATGCAGATGCAGACTCTAAGCAATATGAGGATCCCATTTAATCTAGAACCAGTAAACAGACTGGTTTTGTGGCTGCATTGAATGGGATTCCTTGCATGGCAGAAAAGCTAAGGAAATGGCATGACTACTTCCCAGGGCAGTATCTGGCCCCTCATCACCATTCTGACTTGAGTTAGGGTGAGGAAGCAGCCCCATCATCAGCCAAGAGCAGGCTCCAGAACATTTATGCCCAGAAGAGCCTGAAGCACTTTTGAGCTGGTCAGAAGAGAGCATGCTCACGGCTGCAGCCTGTGTCCAGGGGCACTGTACCCAAGTGATGCACTCTGTCTGAACGGAAGGCACTTTCTAGCCTGTTTGTTCACATACTCAGCAAAATAGCAGTGAAATCTATCTACACCTCTGGGTAAAAAGACTGTATTAAGGCCACACTGGGAAAAATGCTTCTATAGGTATCTTTAAAATCCAGTCTGGAAAACATTACGCGTGCATTAACTTTGGGTAACAGCTATACCCACTTACTTTGGAGAGGTAACTACTCCTACAGCTGAGACCTTGAAGTGCAGAGCATCTGGGACAATGGTGTCCCTGTAGCATCAAACAGATATGGCCCTGACTTGCTGGCCACTTGCCAGTAGATCTCCAGCTCTGACTGGCTGCCTTGGATGCCTCCAAGCTGTGGACAAAAAGCCATAGCCTGTGTTTTCAGCACAAATTCTGACAGAGAAATGAGGTCCCACCCAGAAACACCCTTACTAAGGTGGCCCTGCAATGAGCTAAACCTCTGTGGGCCTGGGTTCCCACTTGGGTGAGAACAGCAGGGCATGCACAATCTTGTGGGAGACACCTTGCACTTATAAGATCGGCTTCCAGGGCCCAAACAAAGCACTGAAGCACATGGTCTCATGGTCTGCGCTGGGTTTGGGATGTCAAGTTGCAGTTTCACACTCCAAAGATTTCTTGCACCTAGGAGCTTATCTGAAACAATAAGTTTGATACTTAGAGGTGAAGTCCTACAGGGGTCAGTAAGTATTTTCAAGCACATCAGGCACTTTGCTGGATCAGGCAAGGTGCATTTACTGCAAACCTGGATTATCCATGTTTGGGTACTAACTCCAGAGGTCAGCAAAAAGGCTATCCTTCAAGGCCACTGGATTTCATACCAATTATTTTAGCCAACAGATGACGTAGCAGCAGCTGAGAACAGTAGGGCTGAGAAACTCATAGCCCCACTCCCTCCTCCAGAGCTGCACTCTGCCAACACTGGAGGTGCTGAGCTGAAGTCAACACTGCCTGGGGATCCCTCCTTTGGAAAAAATCCAAGGTAGCTACGTAAAGCAGCTTTAAGATTAGTTTGTGATGTAGCAGGGGTACAACCACGTCCAACTAGTATATGATTACCTATTTTTTTCAGAAATCTATGCTGATGGTACCAGTAACATGGTAAATAATTCAAATGGAAAGAATTCTGAACGTATGCATTTAAGTGTACATTGTGCGTATGATGTGTGAATATAATTTCGTTCATTTTTTTTTATAATTCAACTGTTTCTTACAATAAACTTGGCTGGGTTCTTTTAATTGCTGATTTTTTTAAATGCAAACTATGTCTATGCATCCAGAAATATTTTATTTACAGCATTAAAAGGACTATCTATATTGAAAAGAAAGTGCTTTAATTTAATGGGGGGGAGGGAGGAAAGAAGGTAAAGACATTAAAATCTGGTGGACTAATGAGGGTGCCACACCTTCTTCTTCTTAGACTAGAAGACTGTGATATATTGAATTGTTTGCATAATCCAACTGTTGTGTTTGGGACTCAAAGTGAATTAATTGTGTTTATTATTTACTGTATTCCAAGGATGAAGTTCCTGGAAAAAAGCCACTGCAGAATGCAGTATAAAAGTAAAAGTTGTCAGAACCTGAATGCTCTAAACTGAATGTTGAAAATGATCTTTTATGCATGATGGCATGTTTATTAGTTTTTCCTAGGATATCAGTTTTTAAGGATTACTGATAAAATCACCAGCATTAAAAAAAAAAATAATCACACACTAGACAAAACATCCTCCTTCCTAATATGAGCTCTGTACTTACAGTTCTTTTAGGTTTGTTAGTGTCCTGATAGCAGTGGGGAACTCGTCCAGACTGTTGTAATTTAAATCTCTGTGTGAAAATAGATTTTATTATTTAGGTTATGCAATGCATAGTGGATAATACAGAATTGTTGGCATTTGTAATGAAATATCATCTTCCATGCATTGAATAAACATATCCAGCCAAAAGCCAGGAAATCCTCAAAAGTGTATGGATGTTTTCCAACAAACTCTATTTAGGGCACATTATCATTCCTATTTTTTTATCAGCATCCTATTTTTAGTTATATCTTAGCTATTCTGCAATAAAGACAACATAAGTGGATTCAGATACTACTATGGGATTTGCTGTTTTGTAAATTGCCCACCCTTTTCATTACTTGAAAGTATTAACAGGAAAAAAAAAATCTTTCAAACAGAATATTCAACAACTTTGTATGGTGAGCCGCATTTTACATGGCTAATACATCTTACTACAAAGGTTTCATTTGCCTCTGACTCACTGTCTAGTTGTATTAGTCTTTCTTTTTTTTCGCTGATGAAAAAACCTCTGAAGAGATTTTTCCTGATGGTTAAGTGGTAAAAATAAGACATACTGGAGTTTGGATGGTAAAAAGGATTGGGGGAAATCTTCCTCTGGCTAAAACAAGTGGAAAAACATACAGTAAAAATTCAACATTACCATTAACTGTATTGTTAATTTTAAGATTTGTCAATATTCATACAGAGAATGTTTGTAAACACAAAGCATAAAAATGATAGTTTAGCTAGGGTAGTGACCTCCACTTTAAGAACTGCTCTTGCTGCAGTGGTAATTAGATTTTACTCTGGTAGGCTGAATGGACTATAAGCCTACTTCTGCCCTCAGCATGACACGTGTGTCCTTTAGCATTCAGGAGACACCTGAAACTAAAATTGACATATACCACTTTACTGTGATGCTCTCTGGTACTACTTTGTGAAGAATATAGTCTGAAAAACTTGAGCAAAAGCCTTTTTGAAAAGGCAAAACACAAATCACAGTTTACAATAGATTGAAAATGAAACAGTATCAGGCTGAAGTAATGCAGGCAGGAAACTGCTGTCTGAACTCAACAAGGCTTTCCTTCCTGCTTGTAAATCTCTCTCTCCTGCTTATTGACAAAAAGAGATTACAGGCGTGTACTGTTTGGTTTTGCCCTCCAGTGATATGTTATTTCCAGACCTATGCGTCCATGCAAATGAATGATCTTAAAGCTGGCGTCCATCATTTACACCGAGATCTCTTTAGCTTATCTTGAAACTATCTGGAAACTAGTCTATACAGTATGCAATTACTATGCTTGAGGCAAGTGCTACATTCTCCTATTGAATTGAAGTGGCTGCACCTACACTTATTCCCAGGTTCCTGACTGTCCTCTATATTTTAATCTCTCATGCCAGGTGGCTGGGACTGGGTTTGCAATTACTTATTCCATTGTTCTGTTTTTCCCCACTTTTGACCAAGTGCCATGTGAATCTCACTTACAAAAACAAAACAAACAATTCCATTTTCCTTCTCCTTTTCCTGTCCCCCTTTCCGGTGCTACACTAAGGGACTTCCTCTCAACTCATAGCCAGCTAAAAGTCAAAATTGTAAAATTGCGATTCAGTGGCAAGGGATCAATGTGATCAAAATTAGTGATAAAAAAAAAAAAGCCCCAAACTTCTTGCTTTCTGATCTTAATGAAACATGAAAGTGGGCAGTACACAGTTCTGTGGATGAGAAAGCAAAAGTTACCTTTAGACTAGCATTATTCATGTTTGAAACTTTGTCTATTTGTTCCTTATAACAGGCCTTTTAGGCTCTGTCCTGGTTGGATGAAATACCTAAAATCTCTGAAAATGATGCAGCTGACTGTGGCAGGTGCCAGGGGGAAGGATACACAAGGTTTTATTGTCCCCATAGCATTTTTGGGGTCTGTGGGCTACTCTAGCAGACAACATCTTTATTTGACTAACTCTAGCAAAATACTTTGATAACCGTCAGCACCGCATTCCTGTTGTGTGTTCTTCTGTAGAATTATTTTTTGTTAGAAAACTCAAGAAAATTTGAATTGGTATGAACAGAACTACAGTGAAAACTTGAGGAAATGTCAATCTCTACCAGTGCTATTCTTCATTAGAGCTCTTTAAAGACAAAAACTTGGATACAACTGAAACATTCCTCTTCCTGCCTTGTAAAACACATGCATAATTCGGCCACCTGGCACTTTCGCTTTTTCCAGGGATAAAAAAATAAAACCATCTAATTTTATAACCCTCCTCTATGGCAAGACAGTTTCTTAATGTTAAAGCTTTTCATTGTGACTATTAGCTTTCATTGTGACTATTAGCTTTATTGATTAAACAAGACAAACAAATAGTACTAAACTAGGCAAATGTAACTGTTCATGAATAGCCACTTCTTTTTCAATGCTCAGTACAGTTTTCAACTGTCATTCAAACAATTTATCAATTGACAATGCTTATTAAAAAGGCAAACTAATTTTATAGTCAAAAATAGGATTTGCTACATAGAGTCATTGTAAACCATCACTTAGATCCTGTAGCGATTAGGCAAGCCAAAAACCACATTTGGCTTTTAGGCTATTTTTATTCTTTCAGAATATTAATGAAAACACTCTAGAAAAAAGGAAACAAATAAGAGGTCAACTCACAAAGTCTCTAGGCTGTGGAGCCCATCAAAGCATTTCTTTCCCAGGGAGTAGATTCTATTGTTATGGAGATGTCTGCAGGGGAACATTAAGCACACAGTCAGGAAAGCACACTACACACAGTGGACTTAAGCAAAACATTTTGATGGTTAAATCAAAAGAAACTTATTTTCAGGCATGCACTGATTATATGCAAGTCATGTTTTTGCAAGAGCATGTATAGGAGGCACCTTCAATGCCCTCCCCCCTTTCTCCTGATATCTCCCCACCCACGCAGGCTTCCATTGGTTTCATAGAAGGGATTTGTTTTAAAACCACCTAGATTGTTTAAAAAGGGTATATCCTGGAGTTCCAGGTTGGGGTTTGCGTGTCGAATACTGGGAAATCATAGACATAATCTCACTGGTGGTTAATTAACATGTCTTAAAAACTGTGTGGTGTGTGAGATGTATATTTGGAAGGTGTGTATTCAGAGGGCGTCAGAGGGTATGGCACAGCACAGGAGCAGGTGAGGAGATGGATAATACAGCAGACAGGAAAGGGGCATTAGGCTTGCAGTATGAAAGAAGACACAAAGCCACAGGACAAAAAAGTCATTGCTTCACTGAGATGAGTAAACTAACCAATCTTAGGAGTGCTGTAACTTGCCTTCCTTTGTAACTACAAAAATCAAGAGCTACTTTCTCAAATGTTTAGCAATTGAAAGTAATTTTTTTATATCTTTCAAACACCCCCCCCAAAGGCTCAGAGTGCTGCCTATTTCTAAGCCTTTTAGACCAATATGGAAAAAACCCACTCTACGTGAAGCTCATTAATGTGAGTATATACAACTTGGAGCCACTTCAGATTGTTTTTTTTAAAAAGGATGCCTTTTTCCCAGCAGATTTTCCCTTTTATTCTTGACACTCTACCCCTATAGTGGAGGGAAACTACGGGAGTAGTACTTTAAAAGAAAAGAAGGGCTGTGAATGAGGGGCTTCCAGGCCCTTTCCCTTCAATGCTTCATTCTACTCTGAAAATAATATTAAAGGTCAGAGACTCTCTGAATGTTCTGCTGAACCTACAGAAATTGAGTCTACCTGTCCATAAAGGCAGGGATTCTGATGGCAAAATGCAAATGTGCTGTGGGTTTTTCCTTTGCTAGGAAGAAACATAATCAACTTTTTTTTTTTTAATGACTACACTGACCTTTAATGCTTTAGTTAGCATGAAGAGTGCATCTTCAAATTCCAATTATGGTTGAGTCTTTAATGATAGAGCTTCAAACCTGCTCCAATTGACCATGCATTTTTGCACTGAGTTGAAAATTTGCCAGACTGTATAGAGTAGCAAACAAAAGAAAGCAGAACCACACACAAAGATTTTGATGAGCCAAAAATATCAGATGTTGTAGATCATGAGGAATGATTCAATTATTAATCAATATGAAGCCCAGAAGATTAGAAATAAGCAAGGCAGATCTGAATTAAGGAAACCTAACTTGAGCAGAAGCAATCAGGGCTCGAAAAGAAATTATTTTCTCCTGCATTTCTTAACTGTTCTCTTAACACTATATTTCTGGTAGGGATCTAGAGAACAACATTCAATCTATGAGAAGTATCTCATTACTGAGACAAGTCTAGAGGCTCAGTCAAATGACAAGTCCATCCGCTCCTTAACTTGAATGGGATTGATACTTAATGTAAAGAGAAGGCAAAGATTTTGCAGCACACGGCGGTTGTTACTGCCATTTTTGGTGCCCTATATGCTTATATGAATATATTAAGCACCAGACAGAGATGGTGACTATAAATGTCAATAAAGAACCCTGGAGTGTGCCAGGTTCAATGCTTACACTGGGGCTAGAATATGCTAAAATATGCTAAGTGTCTTACAGACTATGGTTTCAGGCAGCTTGTAAAGCTTGAATATATTATTCTCTCTTTAATAATGCTAATGTTTTCCAAAGTATCCTGAAATAACTTCTCCACCTCAGTTTCTCCAGCCAGTCTAGAATTTTTTCCACTTGGTTCATTCCCAGAAGATAAAAAACTGAAACCGCGGTCCACAATATACCTTCCAGATTTTTGTGCAAGCTACACAGGTTTTGTTTAGTTGCACTGGTATGCAAGTATAACAAAATACAAAACTACATATACTTTCCATGAAGGGAAATGCATACTTCTTCTACTGGACAGCATTCTTTCCAAGTCACCCAGAAAGCTTTCAGTTCATTTCCTGTTTCTAATCTTCCCTCATTCAGCCTTAGAGTCTTAAGAGGGCACACAATTCATCTCTTCCTGTTTGCTTTGCTGACCAGATGATAGGGTGATTTTTTAATGCCCTTACATAGTTCTTTATTGAACATGAAAACTTCTAAGCTAGATCAAAACAAGTGATTTAGCAAATGCTAGTTTAAATGTAGGACGATGTAAAAAATCTGCTTCACCAAGATAATTTTTTGAAGTTTTGGTTTGTAGTACATACACAATCCAGAAAACTTAATTTATATTTCAAAAAGAATGATTTCTGCAACAAACAAAACTGACCTCTTGGTAAAGGAGTATCACTAAGCCTAGTACAAATGTAAAAGGGAAACTGCAGATTTATAGCCCCAAGATATCAATTTAATATTAAGACTGTAAGAACAAAACAGATGTTTAATTAACCCATGTATATACCTATTTACCTATCATTTGCCAACTGGGGAGGGACTAGGGGAATATTTAATCATTAAAGATTGTCTCAAGCAACATCTGAATTAAACATTGCATCTTCAAGTAATTTATCATAAAGAGGTCAAAGCCTTGCAAAGAAGCTGAGATTGTGTCTAAAAAGCAATCAATAAAACTTACAGAACTACCAAACTAGAGAGGTTTCCAAAAGCATAGTCTGGTATGTAATGAATTTTATTCAGTGCCAATGTCATTGCCTGAAGTGCTGGTAAACTTCTAAAAGCTTGGACGGGAATTTCTGTCAAAGAATTATCGTCTAGCCACAGGTGTCTAAGGGAGACCAAGCCATTGAAGCAGTTGGGGGGCACATAGTTGATGTGGTTGGCATCCAGACGTCTAGGAGAAAAAGAAATAGAGAAAATTGACTCTGAGAAAAGAACAGTGGACTTACTTACACAATGGCTATCAGAATTTATCACCAAGAACACAACCCCAAAGGATGGACATGGGTTGCCACATCCATTTTTCATTTCCTGGAGATTCTACATTTCCACCTGGCTTGCAGCCTCACCCCTGAGACCTGACATGGTGTCTACAAGTCTCCTTGTCAGCCGGCTCCCTGCAGACAGCTCTCCTTTGGAGCCATCAACTCACTGAGAGCGCACACTGATCGTTTTTGAGCAGAGCCTCTCTACAGACAGAGTATGAATTTGTTTCCTTTCCCAATTATTTGAAAGTATGGAATAAAAAAGTGCAAGAAACTCAGCCAGAGATTCTCTTTCAGAACCTATAAATCACTGAGCTGCAAGATGATTTGGGTTTTCATACACTAGACACTCATTCTAAGAGCCAAAAATAAAACTCACTTCTGAGTCTCTGTTCCCGTTTTACCTTTTCTTAAATATCGTTTATTCCAATGATTCTAACAAACACTGAAGTTCACATTTTTTTAGCAGTGGAGCAAAATGGTTTTTGAATAGAGATTAGCATTGCTAATACGTGTATTTATTTTGAAAGTTACTAAATACACTTCAGTCGCTGCAGAGCCAACAGAGGGAGCTCAACTGCACATTGTACCTCTTCAGAGTCTGCAGGTGATATCTTGCTCTCACACTTGTGTAAATAAGGATTAGATCTACTGAACTTTTTGCAGATGTGGCACTAGAAATACTATGTCATATATTCATTGGCTTTTGCTTTTGCTCTGTTTTGCTTTCCCGTTGTGATGCTTTCAGGGAAAGATTTAAAAGCGTGCTTCAGATTTCTGAAACTTTGTGAAACATCCAGATGGTGATCTGTACTCCAATACACTTTTTCTGCTTTTAATGTGTTGTAGTAACTTGTACCTTGTTCAGAACATGAAAGCTATGCTCTAAAACTTTTCTTGAAGATGTCTGTCCAGAGGAGTAATTAAGTGAATGGTGAAAGAGAAATAAATTTAAATAGATGTTTGAAAACACTATAGAACAAACAGCCACACCCAGGGTACAAAGAAGTAATTCTGTACAACCTAAATTCGGTCTGTTTGAGAGAAACGCAATACTCTTTGTGGTGAGCATACTAATCTCTTTATTTAAAGCTGCTTCCTCATTTACAGTCATGTAAAATGTCAGGTCCATTCTATCTCCTGCTCCATGCTGCTCCTACCTACTGCATGAGAACAAATAATGACTGCTAAGGCTCCGTGCCAGGCTGGCAAATAACTGAGACAAGGTCAGTTGGAACAAATTTATAAAGTTCAGTGTCAAAGCCCTTGTACAATTAAATTTTCAATATAATAACTGACATGGCAGGCAGCAGAGACAGAGCTTCCAAAATAACTCAAGGGTCTGTCAACAAATGGGTGAGGCTGGAAATGTTTAGAAATACTCATGCTGTACCTCCCCCATTCCCCAGGCAACAACCATGCTATGCCTGTGTTTTCAAATAAGGTATAATTTAAACGAGTAGATGAGGTTTCTTTGTGTTCAGTCAGAAGTAAATTTCTTCCCTGGGTGATGCTGGTATGTAAACTAAGAAGTTACAGTTGCCTTAGTTTGACAGTTACACTGATTAAAGAATAGAGGCTTTATTCAAACTAAATGTGTTACTGTATTACAGTTAACATCTTGTTCAATATGGAGCCTGCCTGTGCAGCTCTGACATCCCCGTTGACTCCACAGGAGTTACTCACAGGATGCCTGGCTGCGTGGTAAAGCCAACAGTCAGTTGTTTGTATGCAGTCCTGTGGCTGAAATGGCAATATTTCTGCTATCACCAGTGAGACCAGGATTTTTATCTTACCAATATTCAGTAGCAAATCAAGGAACTGATTTTTTTTATAGCTGAAGTTTCCAAATATAAACCCACCACTGCCTATGTAAACAAAATACACAACATAGAAAGAAAAGGAGGAGTGCTGTAATATAAATGAAATTCTAGGTAGTTGAATTATTGTTTAAATAAAGCAAGAAGCTACAACGATTTGTGCTGCAGGGCCTATAACTTGATTACATATCCTGCAAGTGCTTGTAAGAAGTACTGCCTCAAGTACTCTTTGGTTATCTAATCTTTTTAAAATTTCCAAGTACTGTTTTCCCTCTTGCAGATATTATAAGGTTTCAGCAGTGGTTATGTTTCCTGTCATACTGTAGGTAATGCACACTGATGTATAAAGCATTGAACATAATCGCCGTTTTCAGCCAATTGTTTTACATGTGTTGATCAAAGTTTTGGCACTTCCAGAACTAAACCCATTAACTCACAAACAGGACCCTATTTAGAATTGAAAATAGATAGATAACATGTGGTGAGTTTGAAAGCTGCTATTATATTCCAGAGGGAGCCAATTTAGGGAAACAGAAATACTTGATTTCTTCTGATAGGCAGCATGTAAATAAAGCAGCCAGTATGAAATTCACCATGAGCTCACTTAAAATGTCCAAACCTTTCAAAGTAAATGCTTGAGCTATGTGGACTGTATCCCACTGGTGTTTCCTGTGACATACTGCAAATGCTACAGCCATGTGCATAAATTATGAAGAGATATTATTCATACAGAATTGTAAACAGGGCTCATTTATTGGTACTCTAAAATGGGTGAAGGTAGATGTTTGAAAAATATTTGATTTGCAGTTTTTTGATCAATTCAATATGACCGGATACTTAGTTTTATGCCACTGGTAGGTTTCTAAGGGAATATATATTTTTTTTCCTTTTTCTGAGTTTTTTCTCAAGAGCAAGCCCAGCTACAAACTGGATGTACCCTGTGATCATGAAATTCCTTCATGTCCTGTTGGGAGAGTCTTGCTCATTCATTCAGTGTTAAATCAATGCTAGATGTGGGATCAGGAAGGAGGTTTCTCCCACATCATTCTCCTCTCTGAAATAAACAGCTATTACATGGATTGTCTCTTCTTGCAATGGATGAGGGCCTGATTACAATGAAGGGACCAGAAAAGAGGAGAGCCACAAAGACAGATAAAGAGTCAAGGACAAAATGTTTCTTCTGACATTTAAGTTTAAAATAGGAGAGGTGAAACCAAATGAAAAGGGGCTATACATAACAGGTAGGGGAGGCAGAGAAGTGAGAGCACACGAGGACTGATTTTGGGCATGGTGGATTAAAGAATCTCCTTTAAAGAGGCTCCTCCCTCTCCTACCACCTTCCTCTTCTCCTGACCCGGCTCTGTTACATTGGGAGCCACAGCGGAGCCTCACCCCAAGGTATGGGTCAATGACGGATAGGGGCTGGGGACATGGCCTGTCCGGCCCCCCCCCCCATATAACAGGCAGGAGGCAGTCACCTGCAGCCCCACCATCTTTGCTAGCGTGTGGTGACACGGACCATCTCAAGGGTTTTTTCACAGGAGTTTGACTAAAGCCTCATTTAAATAATGGCAAGTGACATCGAAACTGGCTCTGAAAAGTGGATGTAATGAAAATATAGCTGGCTATTGTGAGCCATGTTTTTCAAACATGGCCTTTGACGCAGGATATCCCCTTCAGTCCACAGGGGAAAATGATAGGACTATTGTAAAAGCTTAATTACAACACACCAGCACAGCGGTTCCCACAGCTCACTTTCATCTCTGCCCTTGTATGGGCTTCTACAGGACTGATACAAAGAACCCGGTATGGCAACAGCAAGACAAAAAAGAGAAGTCACAAGTCACAGTTTAGTAGCGTTTGTTTCTGTCCCACTGCTCAGTTTTACATCAGGAGGTCTCTGCGGCTCTGGGAGTTTCAATCCTTAGTGTTTCTCTTTGTATCCAAACATGCTGCTCGTGTTTGGTTAACCTGCATTTGAGACGGTGGGCCAGGATGCTAGCACGTTGCATAAAGCAAACCCAGCCAATTGTAATGCTATGTTTATACAAAGATTGGCTATGATACTGGGTACCCTCAATCCCCACAGGTGGGAAAAAGCGGAAGCCAGCAGGAGTTGTTGGGCTATCCTAGGAATCTGGCTGCAGACTCAGATCAGGAATCCACAGCTAGACCGGCACATTTGGTGTGGCTGGGAATGCTCCCAGGTCCTGCAGCCAACTGGCTCGGAGTGGCCCACGTTACGCTGGTGACCTCTCCTCGCCTCCCAGGCGAGGTGGCTGTATGCAGGGCACCTACTGGGGACGGTCCCAGGGGCACAAGAACTGCCAGATGGCTCCCGGGAACAGTTCACGCAAATGTTATTTGGCACGGGTCAAAAGTGTGCCAAGGACCCTGTTAACAGTGCAGCAGGACAGACTGTCATGGCCAGTGCCTGGGAGCACTCTGAAGCACTGTTTGCTTTGCTAGGCTGGCTGTAGCCACAGTCTGTCACTGTGTGGTGCCCAGGAGGATCTTCTTGGAAATCTAGGGTGAGCCTCTGTACTGCTAACCACTCCAACAGTGGCTTCTTGTCCTCCTCTCACATGTGGTGTACGACCTGGCGGGCTTCAGCCATGCAGGATGATTTTTGGCTAGCAGTTCTGAGGTTGAGAAATTTGTCTGTCCCTTACAAATGTGACAAAAAAAACCCCCTTTTGAGATTACTCAGAAGACAGAAAAGAGTCAGATGCCTAGTGGCTTCTACTAGATGAAAGAAAACATCACCCAGTGGCCTGGAATTGCTGATCTAGTTTGGCCTATTTGCACCCCACTTTGAAAGCAACTGGCCCTACAGATGGTTGAGTTAGGGACTGCACCCAAAAAAATTAGTAGCACATACATTTTAGGGAGCCTTGCACCTCTGTCTTCCTCCCAGCTGCTTATCAAGCTAGAAAAGCGTGACTGAGAGAGGTGGTCTGTGATTGTACTAGTGCTCCATGTTTCAGTCACTCTTGTGTGCCCCTGGGCTCTAGTAGCTCGGATGGTTAAGATGTGCAATAACATGAGCAGACTGCAACGGTGAGTTTTGAGACATCTTTGCATATGTGTACAGACACCTGCATGGGTACACACAAACGTGATTTAAACTGTGGGAAATTCCTCCTCAGGGGGTTTGTGGGTACCTGTTGAGGTACCGGGTTTCCTAAGAAGGAGAATGCCTTCTGTAGGCTGCATTACCATGGGGTGTGACATGGAAAACCACAACTAAAGCTCCTGTCTTTTCATGCAAACAGTTCTCTTGGGAGAATGTGATTTCATCAAAGTTGTATTCTCTTTTAACTAAAAATCAGGATTGTTAACACAAGCATCAAACCGGAAAAAAAATTGTTTAAAGTTAACAATTCTGAAAAAAAGGCTTTTTAGTTTCAAGCCTTAACTGGAAACATTTCAGAACTCTGCCCTCAAAGTCTTCAACTCTTTGTTTGGATTAAGAATGGAAACTTCTCTTGTAATGTCAAATATTTGGAAGAGTAGGAAGATGAAAAATCCACTTGCTGACCTGTTCCAGCCAGGTAATTAAGAACATCCAAGATGATTTCTAGGTAATCTTTTATGTAAAACTCGGGGTCACCATCAGCTGCTCCACAAATACCAAAATATCTTAAAAATAAAATTTAAGTGATTTACAAATTCTGTTAGGAAATTTAAAACAAATTTCATTGATATTATTTTCTTGTTCCTTGTGAAGTCAAATTAATTTGCTTCCCTAAATCCCAACTTTGCAGGTTGTCAAGGGAGAAAAAAATAGTTTATTTTTTCCCTCTATCAACGGTTTCCAGCGATTTGAAGATGAGCTATGTTGTATTCTGCCCTATTTTCTACTATTAAAGTAAAAGTCCTCTTAAATTTTACAGGAATGAAAGCAGGTGATACAGTAAATAATGCTTGCTTTTAAATGTCCTTCATGACCGGTTTGGCATGGGCAGTGAGATAGCACCCAATGTGTTCTTGGTTTTGACTATTTCTGTGTCTGACAATGCAGCAGTAAAAGCTGCTCATTAACAATGATGTCTAAACAAGAAAATAAATAGGGAGTGAAGTTTCATGAGTAGTATTCACTGCAAAGGATTGCTTTTCCATCAGCAATGCCAATTACACTTTCCTCCTTTATTTAGCAACATTCGCAAATGGAAATCTGCAACTTAGCAGTTGCTAGTAATACAAAATTTGTGTTAACATGTTTAGGGAAAAAATTTTAAAAAAGTTATTGATATGTCATTGCCTGCTTTACCAATCCCTTCTTGTTCAAAAATACTTAAATTATATGCCAATTCTGGTATATAAGGGATATCACTGGAAACTGCAGGACAATCACACTGGAGGAAAAAAAGTTACCTATTTAAACAAATACATACATTAAATGAAAAAAGTTGGACAGAAAACAAGCTGTTAATTACTAATGATACTTGAAAAAGAAATCAATATACCATGTAAAAGATTTTTGGACTATACAGGTATATTAAAAATCACTAAAATGCTTGATTTAAAAGCAGAATGGAGATATTGATGCTGTGGGAAACACAAAAACCAGAGACCATCTGCTTATAGTCAGTTCTAAAGAAACACATTTGCTCAAGGTGAGTAACAGGGAAGACAGCATTCAAGTGACACTTCAGACCCTGCTGCCAAGATCTAAGTAGTGACACGTCAGTGATTATGTGTTCCTCCCTTTCAACCATGGTACCTGCGAACATATTTTCCTCTTTTTGGCTTAATGGAAATAAATGCCATTTGAATCATTAGGACTAGTAATCCAGATAATTTGTATTCACACTAGTTTTCAGAGGAAAATTATAGCCCATATAATAAATTGAAGATATCCTTATGCTGAACTTGGAGATCAAAACCACATCTCAAAATCAACAAGTTCTGGTTACTTCCTTAAATCCTCCTGCCACAAAGGGCATTGGAGTCCTACACAATCATTGCCCAAGCTCTGGTAGCTGAACTCATTTATCAGTCAAAGTAGCACATCACTGTTGTTGACTATTGAACTACAAAGACTTTTATAAAATTGGAGAAGTTTTAATATTGTTTAATCTTATTTTTTCTTCAGTGACAGAAAAAAACATATTGTTGTTTGTTTGTTTTGAGGCAACAGTATAAAGGTTTTCTCATAGATTTTTTGCTGTTGGAAGATGAAATTCACAGATCTTAGGCTTTTTTGGTTAATTTTTTTGTGGCCATTTCTCATTTTATAGTATTTATTAAATAATGTCTGCTGTCTGAAGAAGACTGATCTATTCTAGAGTTAGGTCAAGCCTTAAGAAATTTATGAATATTTATCACTCAAAGTTCTCACGCCATTTTGCATGGCAGCAATATTACAACTTGAACAAGAGAGTGGAAGAAATTGTTGCTCATTCCAGCAATACACCAGTTCTTGTTCTGTGTGCCACATGCCATTTAACATTAATTAATGTATCTATCAATATTGATACCTATACTGTAATTTTTGAGCCTGGAACTAGATAATAAGGGGAGCATATTATCCAGAAATACCTTTTTGTGCAAAAATATGTGATGAATTTGCATGATGAGTGAACATGGAAAACTTGTGTGTGCATACATATACCCATATATTGTGCATGTACACACACACAATTATATATGTATACTTATATAAAAATGATTTTGACACAATCCTCTTCACATTGATTAAGGTAGCAGTTAGTATGGCCTCAGTCCTGTCACTGGTTTTCAGTTTTTTGCATCTATACTAACCTAAAGCAAAGGGTTAACCAGGCTTTCAGGAATCATGCCACCTGCATAGTTAAACATAATAAATACAAGAAGTTGCTATCTTATAGGAATTGCCTTTGTGAAGGCTTTTAACCTCTTAATTACACTCTTGAAAAGACTCCTGCTATTTCAAAGGTTTCAAGAAATAATTCCTATTGTAAATCAGAAACCAATGCAAGAACCACCCTGTGAGCAGCAAATTCCTAGACTGTATGAAACAAGAAACTGAATCTGTGCACACCTTCATCTGACAGGCACAACCCCATTTAAGCAAACAAAAGAGTAATAGTTTTCCTTTCCTCAGAGAAGTCTCTTTTGCTGGTGATCGTCTTTCAGGTGAGTAGCTTTTCTGTACAAACCCGTATCATTCCATCTTGGGCCTGCTACACAGCTGTCTAAAGGTTTCCACTGA
The DNA here is from genome assembly GCF_947461875.1 of Haliaeetus albicilla. Classification (NCBI taxonomy): domain Eukaryota; kingdom Metazoa; phylum Chordata; class Aves; order Accipitriformes; family Accipitridae; genus Haliaeetus; species Haliaeetus albicilla. The sequence goes on from NC_091510.1 coordinate 14,101,671, forward strand.
CCGCTCCTATTCTTCCTCTGTTTTAATTCTGTCACAAAATATCGGTCCTTTACATAGACTATGTTTGGTTTACTTCTTCAACTTCTTCATCCAAGGAAAAAAAATTTGCAACAAAGTCTGAGTGAGACTGTCATTTTGTTTAGAAACTGTGCTGAAAATTCAACAGTCTCTTTCAGAGCAACAAAGGAACTCTTGTTTGCTTGGCTTATCGTGTTTTGGTCCAGAATATGTATACAGCGATGTGATCTCAACAAGATTTTTTTTGTTTGTTTAGCAGAAAGAAAATCTACTATAGTCACTAGACCAGCATTTTCTCATGACTTTTTCAAAGATCAAAGGAAAGAACTGTAACCTCAAAAGTATATGGCTGAGATATTTCAGTCTGTCTGGTCAATAAAGAAAAAAGGCACTGACCAAATAACAATTATAAGATAATTAATTCTTAGGGCTGTTTAACCTTTAGGAACCTTAACAAATGCTTTGTATATTAAGGAGGTAAATGTTGTTCAAGACGGACATAAGAACCTGGGAGCTAATACAGTATAATGTGTGTCTGTGTAGTGGTAAGTTATACACAGATGACATAATTTTGCTGAAAATCAATTCATTTCATTAATTCTGTTATTCAGATTTTGGCTGAATTGAATGTATGCAAAAGATGTTAACCTTCTGGTGGAACTTCTTTATATTAAAAAAACAGAAGAGCACGTTCAACACAGTACATTTCTCAACCAATACATCTTAACCAGACTGGATAGCTTGCTACGGATGCTCACTCTATCCTTGTCATTGTTAAGACTTTTACCAGTGACATTGGTGATCAGTGCACACTGTAGCAACAATTTTTGTGATAGTTATTTGAACTTCCAGATTGACTTCCACATTTGGATCTTGGAACTTTTTTGGAAAATAATTTTATTTCAAAGTAATTCTGTGAAAATATAAGGTCGTCAACTAAAGCACAGAGAAGAGTCAGTTGACATTTTCCTCTGTCCAAAGAACCTGCCTGCCTATCTTCAATCATCTAGATATTTTATGCTGCACATTCAAAATCAGTAGGTCCTTTAGAAAATTTAGTCTTTTTTTTTTGCATCAGTTGACAATGAAATTCTGTGGATAATTCAGAAACATACTCTATTTACTGTGTCCTGCATTGAGACAGCAAGAGTGGCCTTGTGGTTGCAAAATGTGACCTGCAAGTGCAGCAGAAGGAACTCATGATACTCAACCAACTGAACAAGAACATGGCAGATGAATTTCAGTATAGATAGGTGTCAAGTGAGGTACTTAGGGAAAAGGCAATTCAAACTTTACATGAAAAACTCTTGAGTAGCTACTAACATGCTAGAAAGAGGTCCCACAGTTGTAGTAAGTATGAAAATAACAGGTCAGTGTTCAGTAAAGGTTAAAAAAAATTTAAGCAAAACAAAGTTTGGGGAGTTAGTAGGAAAGCGAACAAAAAAGCACCCATAATTCCCCTCTATAAATCCATGGTGTGCAAATTTAAACATGCTGTGCAGGTCTGATCCTTCCTTGACTTGTCTCAAATCATATATATGAGAACTGAAAAAAAGTTCAGTAAGAGTGAGAAGAATGACCAGAGGAAGGGAATAGCTCCCATATGAGAAACAATCCTATCAGCCTACGTCTGAAAAACATGACTAACGGAGATACAACAGAAGTCTATAAAATCTGGCATACATCAATAAAGAACTGCTGTTTCCACTTTCCCCTGATGCTGCACTTTGGGGACATCAAATGTGGTGGGAAGTTCCAAGTAAGTAACAGGAGCTACTTCACCATGCTACACAGGGCTAGCCAATCAGCAGATACGCTACCACGAAAAATCATGTTACGTTGGCTCAAAAAGCAATCGTACAAACTCAGAGAAGAAAACCCTTTAAGAGCGATTAAATTCAAAGAAGCCACAATATGCTCAGTGAGTCTTTGAGTACAAACCTCCGGCAGCTGGGACATTTTACCAAAGGAGTATTACTATATTCTTTGCCGGACCTTCTAGTTTTCCTTTGGCATCTGCTGTTGAAGACTGGATACTGGTCTAGGTCAGCTTTTAGCATAACCTGGTACAACCATCCTTATGTTACGGGGCAGAAGCACATCAAAATAATTTCATTCATACCACGAAGCAGCCAATCCTCACTCCTTGTCTAGAGTTTTGGCAGGAGTTCTGTTAAAACTGAAGCTTGTGGACTGAGTCAGCACAGCACAGTCAAGAACTATAAATACGGAGACCTGCCTGAAGCACAGAATATAATTAAGCATCCTCTAGTACACTTTGTTTCATGAGTTAATAGTGTTTTCCATACTGCTTAAAAAGAAAAAAATTATGCCAAATGAAAAAAACCATGGGAGTCATTTGGGGTTCTTTCTTTTCCCCAGTGAAGAATCTTAACAAGAAACCATGGGAAAGACCAGTGCTCAAGGGACCATATTCTTCTTGACAGACAGAAAGCATTGCAGGGCAAGAAATGTCTTCTCAGATGGTAAAACAGTTTATAACACTGCAAAGAAGCTGCCGCTGTCATGAAATTACTGGAATGAAATCAGTCACTTTTGATGTTTAATTGAGAGTACAATTCTCTTGAAAAGCAGCTCAAAGAGAGTTAAAAGAAAAAGTTGATTCAGCACATTATTAAGTGATATTAACAAGTAGTTAACAGATAATCACATATTACTGTTCATGCAAGGTTACAAGTTCATTTATCAAGTATACTCACAGAGACTGCAGGCTGCGCAAGTTCTGGAGTGCTTCAGTAGGAACCTGGCGTAGTTGGTTATTCTGCAGCATCCTACATTTTGAGTAGCACAAAAACCAGAATCAACACAGTAAAGATATTTTCTTTCTATTGTAAGCTTACCTCCTTTGTACTGGTTCTACTTCAAGATTACAAACAAAGGAAAGCTACACAAATAATCTGTTCCTCTGCCCCTGTCAAATGCCAGTTCTCTTCAAAGCAAACAAATACCTGTAGCATATTAGCTTTGTTAACAGCTACACATCAGCTTTGAGCAGGATTTTCAAAGCAGCTGAGGAAGTTAAAAGAATAAATCCGATTTGCTTTCAATAGTGCTTGAGATCCTAATTGCCTCCAGTGATTCCCAAATTGTCATCCTCATGTACTGATTTTTTTTTCCTTCCGAACTGCTGCAGTTTCTTATTCTGATAAAGCTGTGAAGGATTGACTCTTGAAATCCTTATTCAGGCAAATGCTGCTATGGCAAACAGAACTTTTGACTGTATCAGGAGTTTATGATTTGGTTTGAATAAAATTCTACCTCTGTAAAAACTGCTGAATTTTTCCCAATGAAATAAATTTTCTCAAATGGAAGGTTTCTAGCAATTACCTGACAAATTTCTTTTCTGAAATATCACATCACTTAGCTTGCAAAGATTGAAAAATCACTTTTCATTCCAAAAGAATCTTTTCCTCCCTTTGAATGTGGTTTCATTCACACCACCTAATATCCTTGTTTGGACCAACTGCTACATATATAAAAGGATTCTATGTGGGTAAAACTGAAGTAGTACACGCTGCCTTCAAAATGAGGCATACTCGATGGCACATTGTAAACTAAATCATTTTTGGCAGGCCTAAATCTCCTTAGGCCACCAAGAGCTACAGCTGGCCAACTTAAGAGTAGATGGAGTGGGAAGCTCTTCATACTTCTTTCCCACTTACATATTTTTTCAGCAGAGCTTTGTATACTCTTACAGTAGCATCTGGCTTGGCTTGATGCTGCCTAGGAGGTTGGTGTTCTTGATAATAATACAGTTTCTTGAACTTTACATAGGCAAAGATACCCTCTAGTATAAATATTATGAGATGTGGCCTGCTAATAATTTTAGTAACCATATGTACTGTCTTATTACTCCAAATAATACAGGGTTTTGTCATATTTTTCATAATTTATCTTATAGTAATTACGTTGCAAAGAACAAGATATGAAATACAAACTGCATTTTAAATTACATGGTGTTCTTTCTATAATAATGTTTTTTTCCCCCTGGCTCTCAAGAAAAGGAAAAGGCAATTTACCCCCAGTTTTGTGTGATCACAAAAAGTTCACTAAGATTTTTAGACTTGAAATCAGAACTTTTGAGACAATTAAAGAAACTATTAACCAAACCAATTTTTACCTTTGATATTGTACAGAGACATCTACTTGATGAGCAAGTTGTTTTTAGAATGCCATTAATGTTTTCCAACCTTTGTGTTTAGGATATTTTCTATATGAAAAAACAAAGATTTAATGATGTTCATATGTATCTTCACTTCAATTGAATTGTTCAAAATGAGCTGATCAAAATATGTAATTTACTTGATCAAAACTTCACTGGTTAATTAGTTCCCTGGAGCATTTAGGAAATCAGAAATATATCAAACAACACACAGTTTACTTACAGCACTTTAAGACTGAAAAGGCCAGCAAATGCTCCCTTAGGAATGTATGTCAAGCCATTTCCTGCAAGACGTCTGCAAAGTTTGAAAAAGGAAAAGAGTGAATACTTTTTCTCTTCATGTGGAATTAATTTGGTTGTTAAAAAGTGCAACACAGCTATGTTTGAGTGACTGATGCCAGAGGCAGTAGTTTAATAGCCTTGTTTTGTCATTAATACACTTTTAAAAGCAAAAAAACCTGAGAAGCCATTAACTGTACAGTTGATTTACTGACAGCTGGACTGCAGAGACAAAATGCAATTTCATTGCAAATCGAGCTTATGGTTTAGAATGCACACTGAATTCTTCATATTGTTCTTTTTAAGGATTACAGCAATCTCAGCAACTAAAATACAGATATACTGACAACAATTAGCATCACTGGATTTACAGGCATGCACTTTTGGAATTGTGCACGTATGATGTCTGTGAACATTTAACTCATTTGCACTAATATCAAAATATATCCACATAGTAATGGCCACAGTTCATTTTAAAATAACTACACATAAAACTGCCATACTGGTGGAATCATAATTTTTCCTGTGAGCAGATGTGTAATAGGTTGGCATAAAGTGTATTTGCTAAAATTTGTAGGGCTTTTTTCCCTACTTCTATTACGTATTCCTTCTCAGAACGCCTGAAAGTATTTTACAGACCTATGTAAGTACAACAAATACCTCTGTAAAGCATGTTAACTCTGACAAAAAAAGACCGCATTCTGTAAGGTTTATGCCTAGGAAAGATCTCATGCATTTAATGTGAAATAATGGTATTTCCACGTTCCCCATCAGTGCATCTCCACAGCATCTCGCATTTAGCCTCCCGACATCTCAGGTCGGCATGAATGTGCTATGATACCTGTACCCTACCTGGAAAACTGACTGGCAGGGGTCAGATTCCTCGTCAAGTTACTTTGTGTCAGTAGAGCCATAGTGTCTGCTCTTAGCTGGCAACAAATGCAGGTTGATATGATGATGTAACCCTCTTCTATTTGCAGACCAAGTTAAGCCAAGTGCAATTGATATTTCCCATCAGCTAAGATAGTGCACACCAAAATTGCAGACAGTTACCACAGACCAGCTGATGTGATAACAGAGTTGACATTTGATTTGGCCTCTGGCCCCTTAGGAAAGACCACAGGACTAGATCCAGAAAATGCCTTAGGTACCAAGCTGGCAGAGAGGAACCTACAGCACTGAAGTAGGCACCAGGGTTGCCAGTACTGTTCATGGCAAAGGCCGGGTGCTTATGACTGCAGTCCCAAAGATCCAGCACTGACTGGCCCTTCAACGCAGTCTTCCTTTGGAGTTTAGTTGCCTCAAGCTAACTACAGGGTCCTGAGCACACCTTCTCCTTAGACACCTCTTTCATGCAGAAAATAAAAATATAAATTGGGCCATAAAGAAAGAAAACATGATTCTAGATCCCAGCTCCAAAGACTTTTCAGGCATTTCCAGTTTGTGGAAAAGGCTCTTCCCTCTACACACACACCTGCTGAACAATGTGACCTGTAACTCCAAGCAAGTGGCTCTTCCTCTCTCTGTTTAATGAATTTAATTGTGCTCTGCAGAGGCACTCAGCTTCAGACAGAGCTGCTGAGCTTGTGTCTCCCTTTGGAGTACACCGGAGTTTGTCGTTCAGACATCTGAGAATTGGGCACGTGCACCTGAGTACCTGGAGGCAGATGAGTGAACCAAACCTGGGTCACTCTTGCTCCAAGGTGAAGCACTCACAGGCCGAGTCTATTTTTTTTCCAGATGTGTGAGTGGCTTCTCCAGCTTCAGCTTTCATTCTGAATGAAAATGGCAATGACTTTTGGGTTGTTGCTGGATCAAGCAGATGTGTGCTAGGTCAGGCACACCAGACTGGGTCTCTGAAAGTAAATGCCATTTGTGGATCACTGACTAGTAGAGGCTCAGGACCTATCTAATGCTGATCTCAGTTTATGACATGATTTTTTGGAAAGAATTCACCCCCACAGCACCCTTTTGATCTGTTATTTTAATGACATGACTGGACATGAGTCTCAACATGAGTCTGGCATGAACCAGAAAGTGAGGCGTCTGCAAAACTTTACTGGAAAAAAAGTAGGTACAGATATTGAGGTTTTCACTTAGAGCTGTAGATTACTGCTTTGAGTGTCACATGGAAAGCTTGATAAAGAGCAGAGAACTGAACTAAACCCACACGTCTAAAGACTTAAGCTGGTGCTCTTTCAGGCCACCATCCCTTCTTTAAGTGTGGCTGTGCTGCGGCAATTTTCGTAACTGTCGCAATGCAAACTGCTAAACACACTACATGTTCATACCGCCTGTTTGAACTGGAATACTCTTCATAAAATGGGCCAGCTGAGAAAATCAGACCTGTTTAAAAGCTCCTGGAGAAGGCTTTGGCAATTACCAAGCACGCTCCTCCCTGCTGCAAATGCAGGACTGGCAATTTAATTGGGACACTATGCAGCTTTAAAGTCTTGTTTCAATGTGTAATACTCACTTTCCCCAGCTTCAGAGCATCATCATGGCTTTCTGTGGTAAGACTTAATGTTTGGCATTTTTTGAAAATGTACTATCATAATTTTAAGACATTTTTATGGCAGCTGTAATGTATATCTAATATATTTAGAAAGAAATACCTAAGGACAGAGAGACACCTATACATGTACATGCTACACGTTTTTTCCCTGTTTCCTTTTGTGGCCAGGTCTTCTGTCAAACTGGCTTCAGGAGAAGATTTGCCAGCTTAAACAGCTGTCATTCTGACTGTAAGTTCCATCTAGCCACCCACAATATACCACCCTAAGAGCCTGACCCCTACGCATGGCCCCAGCTCCAACACCTTTTAGAGGAATATCCAAAGCTGACAGACGGTAAGTTGTAAGCGAGGGATGCTGAGCCATGTTCCTGAGCTGTTCTGAGTGATAGTTACCTGCACTACTAAAGTGAGATGTAATTTTTTCCTCTTTTGTTTTGTTTCAGATTCCAACCCTTGTTTTATATTCTGCTTCTTTTCCTTCTAGATCACAACTTCTCAATTATTAAATATGTCTTGTACAAACACTTTAGACAGATGAAACCACATGTTAATTTTCTTTTTGGTAGAGACAGCTTCTGCATTTACTCCTTATGAGTTTTTCAAACCTCAGGTCATTCTTGAAGTTCTGCTTTGAATATTTTTGAGTTTGGAGAGAGCGCTCACTAATTTTGCAGACAGTGATTAGTACTATCTTATATAATACTCCTCTGCTTATGCAGCAGCAGATCATGCTCATCATGTATAGCCTTACAGATTTCAGTAGAGGGCTACATCAAATATATCACAAATGCCAAAATACATGTATGCCTGTCTAGTTCTCTCACGAAGCAAACTGACCATGTCAGAAAAGGTAGACATCTGGCAACAACTATTTTCTATGTAATGATGTTGTCTGACATTCAGTTACCATATTAAATTCTCTCTCATGATGCCCTTTTCATGACTTTCTGTGGAACTGACTTCAGGCAAACCACCTATCTATTCCCAAGACACTCCATGGCACCCTTCTGAACACTGGCACAACAGTAGCATCTTCCCAGCTGTGGTAGGTGTGTGGTTGGAATTCCTCAGCATTGTGGTATTTGGTAAAAATCAGCAAAACCGATTCATTTGGATCATTGTCTAATTCTTCCAATATTCTGGGATGAAAGTTAGCACATCAGTTCTTTAAGGCCTGCTGCAAAGCTCACTAAGTTTGGCTTATTTGTTCCTGACCATTTTTAATACCTTCCTTGCAGCTTTTTCCTGCTATTACTGTGTTTCTATGCTCAGTCTTGGCATAAGGGAAAATTAATCCCCTTGTTGACACTACAGTATCTATGAAGTATCTATCAGGGTTTACTCTTCTCCACCTCAGGGATTTTGTTTTCCATTACCCTAAATTATTTGAGGGAAGCTGCCCAGTATTGTACTGAACTTTGGATGGACTTTGGGTAGTGATTTTACTCTGGATGGGTAAATATTGCTTTCCCTGAACAGATGAGGATGGACATACTATCTGTCTCTATAGTTCAGCATTTAGTTAATGATTTCTGAGAGCCGGAATGAACTAGCTTGTTTATAGCACTTACACAACCAAATGGCTGGCTTCTATTGTTTGAATGACTTCGAATTTGAATTTTTAAAAGTTATTTATTTCCAGCATTTCTGACATTATTTTAGGAATATCTCATAAAGTACATTCAGACTCAAATGTATCACATCTCTTTAATGAAAAAGTAATCAAAAGTACACAGCATTTCTGATTTTGGACCATACTTTTGGAGCTATATTATTTTAGAACTAGATTATACCTACACTGCTTCATATAATCTTGCAAATTAATGGAGGCTGGAAAAGTTTATGGGGAAGTGTTACCACATGCTATCCTCAGTACCTGCTACTTGCCACTGTTGGAGTCAAAATACTACAATACTTTTGGCTTAAGCATAGACTAAGTTTTTATACTACTGCATGTTTCTTTCTAAAAGATGTAAAATAAATAAGCTTAGAGAAAAGCATGTTGCCTCCATTCTTTTAAATGGCAGCATTTTATAAAATATCTTTCAATGCAGTTCAGCCCAGCTGGCAATCTCTGCTCACTGTTGGAATAGCTGCAGTGCTGCAGGTCAGGTTCATGGCCTATGGCTGGATCTAAGAAAAGGTGTGTCTGGGTTCTCCTTTGAGTGTTCCCCATCTGTTTACCCCTTTGGTGTATTCTGACCTCTCCTGCAGTGTCATAGTTCTGAGAAACGGTGGTCACCAAGTCAGCAGAACATTCCCAAAGTCAACACAACTAATGAGACACCCACAGAAAGCTCTGAAAATGATTAGAACCTTTTTGTTTTCTTTCGATTGTTGCTCATGTCTGAAAAGAAAAACTTCATTCCTCAGCAAGAAGCAAATAAACACGAAGTTGTGACTGAGCACAGTCAACTATTTTCTTTATGTTTCTAGTACAATAATTTTTCTTCGCCACCTCAAAACTGCTTTGTATGTGCATGTTTTCTGCATCAGGACAAGCCATGCCTGGGTCCGAGTGTCTCCTCATTACTTGCTGGGGTGGAAGGTGAACTTGAAACACTGAAAAGTCTTCTCTCTACAGCTAACAAACTGTGGCATTTAACAAAGAAAGCACCTCTCCACTTACTGTGGAAAGAAGCCGTGGCAAATCTAACCCGGCTATTCCTCATTGTCTGCAGCAGACAGTGACAGTATGATATGGGTGGTGACCGCTTTTCTTCTTTGCTTGAGTAAGATCTAGTGCAGCAAATGCTGAACAAGCACCTCTAAAGTGTATTTCAAAATCTAGCAGTATCAAACCTATAGGAAGGACTTGAAAGGAAGATAATAGTCTCCTTTGGAAAAAAGCATAACGTTTCCATTAATTCATATTCATGTTGTGTTCTAACAGGAATAGCACAATGGAATTTTTTGGAACAAGTTACTGATCAAATCTTGCAAGGTGCTGAAATGTAGGAGAATAGATGGCACTCTGGATCTTGGGGTGGCTCAACATATGACAGGAATAAGCAGTGTGAAAGGAGATAAGCTCCACTATTAAGAAGTGAAAATCCAGTGAAATCTGTCATAATTCTATTTCAGAACAGATACAGTTAAGTAGAACTTCATTACACTCAAATTTATGATAAATATATTGGACTCTTATTATTATGCCAGTAAACTATAATAACAATACCAGACTGACTCAATGTTTCTAGACTAGTGCCAGTGCATGCCCTCTAATACAGATTAGATTACATATTGTTGCACAACTTGCGTTGCATTATATTTTATCACTCCACATATACTGCAATATCCTATGCAGAATGTAATTGTGAATGCAATCTGAAATCATCCTTCAGCTGTGCAAAGATACTGAGGGATTTCTACAATAATAATTCTGTGAACTACTATCTTGCCTTGATGTCCCTTTGACTTTGCATTTTACTTCTGTTCACTAACTGGATTGCTGATTTTATTTAAAGAATGAGCAAAGACTGCACATGCTAAGAGAATGCTATCCTGAACTTGGTGTTATATATATATATATGTATGTATGTATGTTTAAAGATGAGTAGGTTAACATCAATAATGTCACAACTCAGTTTTATATTTGCCTGTTTTCTTGGAAAACAGACATTTCATTCCTCATTTGCTACATTATATACCATGACTAACAAACTCTCCAGACAGAAAATTGAAAAGAAATAATATAGAAGAACCTAGAGACTGATGAAAAAAGTCTTTGCTTTTGTGAATATAAATTGAAAGTACAGAAGGCCTGAGCCAGTGAAAAACCCCAGCAGTTGGGACAGTTCTGCTGCTATGTGGTACTAACCTTCCTGAATTTGGTGCTAAACCACTAGCATGCCATGTAGAAAATTCCATTAAAATTCATGTAACCGTGAATTGTCTTTTATACCTTGGGTACAGATAAGAAATTCTCTTTTGTAATTTGAAACTTCTTTCTTAAAAGCCTGATCCGCCTCTCTAACTGCCATAATTGCTCTGAATAACTGATAAAGATCCGTGGTGAAATCTTAGTCTCATTGATGTCTGTGCAAAAATTTGTGTTGACACAAGTAGAAATAGGACTCTCATTTGCATCCTCCCTTAGTATCGTATTTGCCAGCAATTTACTCTTCTCTGAGGAGTTGTACCAGTAGCATCAGTACCAATCCTAAAACTATTACCTGCATTTCTAATAAAGGAAATGGCTGTTTGTGGAAGAACAACGTGGAAGTATAACAGGAAAACATAAATGTTCAAATCTTTTTCTAAAACAGCTTGTTCTGGATATAAAAAATTGCCTCTGTTCAAGGAAGAATTACCAATCTTGAATCTTTTGCTTCAATTTTGTTTCCTGTCAAACTTAATCAAAGATACACAAGCACACAGCTACACATATATTTAGTCCAACTATGTAAATATATAACCAGTATATATAATTTATATATTTCTATGATGATATTTTTCTTCAGCTTACATATACATCCATAAATAGGTAACAGGAAATGTTCTTGCTTCTTACATCAAAAAAGCTTTGACAATACGGATACTCATCAAGCACTTACCCAAAGTCAACTAAAATTTCAAGGTGAGAGTTTAATTTGATGTTTATTAGTGATTATTCTTGGGCCAATGCAATAGAAATGTATGAATTAACAGATGATTAATTACTGTGTTAATTATTAGTTAATTAATGGATGATATCAACATATATATTTCAAAATGTTTTTGAGGAATTACTTTGTTAGACTAGGAATTTAAATGTTACTCTGTATTTTAATTACCTTTTTATATTTCAATCTGTCATGTTAATTAAAACTGTAATCATTATAGTAATATAAAAAGAAATGTGCGTCAAATGATATATTAAAAAATCTGATGCTCAGAGAGATCAAAGAAGAAAATGTAAAGATATTCTCCTTTCTTTAAAAAAGGGGAGGGGAGTGTGCAACTTGTAATTGTGCTGTATATTATATTTATTGCTACTTACAGTTTAGTTGGAAATTCAAATATAACACAATCTGCTCTTGCTTTAGGGCCTAATTGGCTTTTAAAATGCATGTGCCAAATTCTCATAGGGTGTAAATTGGAATAACTCCAACTGACCTCAAGCACTTGGAATGAAATCAGTGTGTATTTGATCTTGAGCTGGCTTTGATAAAACAGATCATAGATTTTTGTCAGTTAAGGATACGGTCTAAAATGTACTATTTCTTTCTCCACTTACAAAAGGCAGAGACTCTTTATGCACCTGGCATGAATGCTAAAGACAACTGATCTTTCCCTTCATGAAGCTGTCCGTGGCCAGTGCTGAGAACAAGCTGTTTTGCTCTCAGCGCTGCAGAAGGCAGCGTCCTTCTACAGGGCTCCAGGAGGGCCCTTCTGCTGAACAGGCAGCCAGGTACCTGCCTTCTGATCGCAGCAAGGCCAGCTGTCGGGAGGTACTGCAGCATCAGCCGGGGAATCCCACGCCGATTCCCAGCAGTGGATCCCGAGGATAGAACCAGTGGGAGACGTAACTTTACTTCTGTGTTTAAAGAATGCTGTCACCAAATCACTACTCCCAGAGTAACCTTAAACTTGTTAAAATTCCTGTCTCAGTGTTTAAATGTTACAGCAAGATGCAGCAACAAATGGTGGATCATATAGATCACACTTCCTAGGCTGGGTCTTCCAAGTGCCATTTACACTTCTGATACTGGTTTTTGTTTTATCCCAGTAGAGTCAATATCACCAGAAAGGGTAAGAACTAATAGTAATAATCATTAATAACAGGAACTGGGTGAAGTGTACTGCAGTACAACACACTACAATCAAACTATCAATAAAGAAAAATGTGTTAGCTGTTTTGTCATTCCTGCGTGATAGGCAAAGGACACAAATTGTGTAGATCCAAGTTTCGAGGTTACTACTGTTTTCTGAGTAGTACAATGAAGCAACACCAAAGAATTACTGGAGAAATTACTGCTACTCCTGTTTGGAAATTCAAAAAAACAACTAAGAAAGAAGAAGTTGGTTTTACTGTGCTTGCCAACCTATTAGATATAAATGTGATAGTGGCTGAATACTTTACCCATGAACCTAAGCAAGTGGAAAATTGAACAGTGTAGGTATCAGAAGCGTTCACTGCACTGAAATCAAGCAGTCTACAAACAAGCTGAACTTCCTCCGACAAAAAAGGAAATTATTTCTGCATACTTGCTGCTGCAGTACACATGGAATGTGTAAGACTTAAATTAAAATCCTGCCTCAGGTTCTACAGATATATAGCACGTTTAATAAAGCATCGTTTCACCTTAGTTTAATTAAGTATAATTTCACTATCTGTATTGATCGCAAAACACAAAAAGCTCTTCCTATGACTTTTTTTTGATATTCTAAACTAGTTCCTAACGAATATTGCCGGATAACAAATTACAAGTTCCAGAAAGCATTTACAAGCTACAAGCCAAAAATAAACTTCAACACACACTCAGTAAGAGCAACGCAGCAGCACTGACAAGGTTTCTTGGATATCAACCTAGAACATTTATTGTTTCCTCCTGCATGCATATCTTACTCTTTTCACTTCTCTTTTATCTTCTTCCTTCCCCCATCTTCTCCCCTTCTGCCCCTTTACACCACAGATGCACAGCAGTTCCCATGTCAAGGTTGCTCCATGCAATTTGCATTAACATTTCCAGAATAATTGTCTGTCAGCACAAGCTATTCAACAAGCAATGCAAGTAGCTCTGACTTAGTAAGGCATTTGCTCTGTTGTTTCTCTTTTTTTTTGTTCCTCATCTTGTCATTCTTGATAAGACAGCAAAAAGGGCAGTTTGGAGGGTGTCAGACTGACACATCCACATGGGAGAATTCTTTGTTGTTGCTCACTTTGGTGGCATCAAAGGGACAGCAAAAAAGGCAGTGACAGCTCCAGAACATCAGGGCCATTGTTTTGTGAATGTAAAGGTTACAAGTTGTTATTCCATACAGTAGGAAACTTCTGCGTTTATGTTTGTTCTTTTCTAGGTAATCAAACTAACTGTGTATGCAAAAACTACAGGAGAAAACTACTGTAATTGCTTCCAACTGATTAACTATACAAACATCTTCTCACTGTTTTTACCAACGTACGGTTAATTTCAAAATGACCACTGCACTTCCCTCCGTCAGGACTTTGAGTGTCTCCCTGGCTGTATTAAAGCAAAGTTGGGGAGCCACAGCCCTGAGTTATCAACAAAGTCTGTCTTATGGCAACAGAATTTACAATGTGCCATGGGCCACTTGCCTGGCTGGTGCCAGGTACCTCTCACTGACAAACACCACGTATCGAACACAGTGGCATAGTCTGAACAGATCGTCTCTACATGTATGCATGTTTGAAGTGAAGAAACCAAATTCACAATTTATGTGAAGAAATCAAATTCACAACTTGCGTGTTGGATTGTGTGCAGCTCTGAAATTACCTATGGGATTGTAAGTCATTTAGCAGTGAAAGTTCTTGAAACTTTAGCTGACAGAGGTGGCGCAAGCCAATTTCCACCACGAACAGCTCCACTAAAACCTGCTGTGCAAGAACTATAAAACATATTTAAGTGACATCGGAAAGAAGCATGTGTGGACAGTTTGAGGCCAATAGATACTCTATTTTTACTTTTTTTTGTGCATGTCAGTTGCAGGTATTTCTACTTTTTTGCCTTGGAGGTTTTTAAATCTATGCAGATTAATCTTTGGGAAAGATTTTAGTTATTTAAGCATCCTGTCCAAAGATTGTGGAAGTAAATTACAAGATTCCCCCACTTTCTCCAGAAAGTTTTGGACTATGGCTGCAGCAGTTTCATGTTTTATACTAGCTTACATAATAGTGAAAAGTACAGAATCAGTTTTCAGTGCTGGCCATAATGTGCCTGCACTAGCACAAAAATAAAGACTGTACGACACCCCAAGAGTTAATGCTCTCAGTTTTCAAAGATGTAAATGACCAGAGAGCTCAGTCCCACCACTCCAAGTCAGTGGGGAAAAGAACACCTAATTCCCATTAGCAGCTTTGAAAACCTCTTTGTAGGAAGAAAGAGCAAACCGAGAGAGAAGGGAAAACAATAAATAAGAACAGATGGTAACGGATTGTGTCTGGTAATTTAGGACTTCATTTTCATGTATACAGTGGCCTCTTGACCACTTCTGCAGTGTAAAGGGATTTCCACACAAATCATGGCGAGATTCACATAATATGTCTGTTCTGTATTGTATCTGTAATTCTGCACTTCAGTATTGTAGTAAAATGAACTTTTAAAGGCACTTCTGCCTGAGTAACTGCTGTAATAATACCGTGATCAATTTGAAAAACTTTGTACATACATTTAATTCCCTTCAAGGTTATTTTAAGAAATAACATGGGTGTCAGTAAA
This sequence comes from Haliaeetus albicilla, assembly GCF_947461875.1. NCBI lineage: Eukaryota > Metazoa > Chordata > Aves > Accipitriformes > Accipitridae > Haliaeetus > Haliaeetus albicilla. The sequence goes on from NC_091510.1 coordinate 14,117,047, forward strand.
CTTTCTTGCACCTATATGTAGGTTGCTATTAATTTAAGGTGGTTTCATTGCTTGATTTTGTGAAATGGAAGCTATTTGGAACTGTTTTACTCTGTAGGTAAAATAATTGTAATAAACCAGTCCTTTGTTGCTGTTTTACTAAAACACCTATTTTAAGTTGCTGAAAAATAGCAAGATACTAAAAATCACTTGGAGTTTTCTTATCTGTGGAATGTTCCAGTGTTTAAAATTAAAATAAAAGCCTTATATATGTGCATGTGTGGGTGCGTGCTCATATATTTATGCATATGCATATGTATGTATGTGTGGAGATATATCTAGTTGGAGATATTTGTAGTTAGGTCTGATTAAAATAGTTTTAAATTATTATTGGCTTTCTTCCTCACTCTTGATAGAGACATTAATTTATAAAATGAAACAGTTTCAGGCACTGCTTTGAAGTATTCTTAATCACAAAATGATATGTCTAGACTCAGATGTAGCTGCCTCTTAAACTCTTATATAAGTGTCCCACCCTAGGTAATTCTTTACCCTCCTAAAACCCCTTTTTTTCATGCATTACTCTAACTTACTGCTCTATTAATATGGGCATTCTACACATATTGCACAATGACATACATCTAGAAATACTCCACATGAGACTGAGTCTTGGACTCAGTCATACTGATAAATATCTGCAGTTATTTTGAATTTATAATAAAGAATTTGACTTAATGGTGTTGTACAAGTTCATGCAGAGCAACTTGCTGATAATCAAGCAGCTGAAGCATATTTCTTTCTTAGTGGGAGTTCCATCATATGCACTTTAAGAGAAAATTAGGCCTGAAAGGCCCATCATTTTCACAAATAAAAGGTCTTGCTCAAAACTAAACTTTTCAAGAGCTTGAACAGTTCAGTTTTCAAATTACTGCAAGGTTTTCCAAAATTTTTAGAGGAACACGCACCTCAAAAATACAGCATAGTTTCAATATGTTGTACTTCAGTGATCAAACTCTTTAGTTAAGGATAAATACCAGGCATAATCATCAGGATTACAAGAATGCTGATAGCAGAGGTGTCTAATCTTGGTTGGAAGAGTGAATCAGATTCAGCTTAGAAGGTCAGAACTTGCTGAACAGACCTGGCTTATCCATCCTTGCTTTGGAGTCAAAACAATTGGTTTAACTGTCTTAATAAAATCTCTGTTCTTTTGTGGTAAAGACTTACCAGTATTGCCAAACCAGGCACCTAGGACATAACATCTAAGCTAAAACTCAGTGGATCAATTGTTAGCTTTTATCAGATTTTTGAGGCAGACCTCTAATAAAGGGATTAGTAACACTTATTTCAACACTAAAAAACCCTAAAAAATGCATTTTAAGCTCCTGTTCTTGTATTTCAAAGAGCAGATAGATATTACTAAGATGCATTTTAATTTCATGGAAACATTGCTTTGGTATAAAGGTCATGTATTATCTTATTTTTACAATGTCTGCATTATGGGCCAAGTTATATTTTGCAATAGTCCCCTTCAGCTAAGCAACAGAAACAAAACACAGAATTCCCAGGTAAGCTGGGAATAAAAATCATGTGGCAATGCCTGGATGGGCAAAATAATTTTCATATGTACAATCATTGCTCAGAAATGAACATATAAGAGCACGGGAACTACAATGGCTGTTACCCTTTACTTCAAAATTTAATATCCAGTTCCCTTTCCATTGTCTATATTTTTTTCTATGCAATACTAGACTGAATTGTATTACATGCCTCTAAACACTGAAGAATCTCTCAGCACAATGGGTTTGAATCTGCATTAAGAAGAGGTAATCAGTTGCCTCACCTCTTCAAAGACTTCAGTTTTCTATGCTTCTTTGAAAAGTCAATACAAACTGGAGGGTTTCATAAAACAGCATCACAATTAATGAGAAATGGAAATGATTGGCTTGTGTGAAACGAATGGAGGAGCTGACTGTATATGTAAAACAAAACATAGTAAAGAAATAAATATTTTTATGATACTACCAGCAATGAAGGATTGGAATTACTTAATTTGGAACAGAGGGTTATAAGGATAACGGCTTAATACTTCCAGTGGAAAAAGTAGGCCCAGCACAAGAATAAGGTAAGAACACTTTCAAAGGTCTTTATCAGGAAGATGAAGTAGACTGCGGAACAGTTTCTCAAGCAGCGATGCAAGTGTCACTATTTGGGTCATCTAACTTTGGACCATAAAATGAAAGAGTGAAGGTAACTTGGCTTAATGTATTAGAATTTCCTTCCAGGAAAAGCCCAAACTTCTGTTTTTCTTTTCTTTAATGGCTGGAGAGAAACCAACCATTGGGTTGAAAGTTTTTAGTAGGGTTATTACAGCTGACAGATTGGACAAGCAAACACAAACATGATGCAAAAATCCACAAACAGGGTCTTTGTGACGTGATTCACTTCATACACACTTGATACTGTTAACACTTGTTGTGTGACATCTCTCCTTGTTATGTCCATATCTGTATGTTATTTGAAAGCTGCACCAAGAGCAATACAGATAATGATAACCAAAGACAAGAAGTAAAGGAAGAGAAAGAATTAAAAGAAATAGTGCTTTCTAAACACAAATGCTACCACTAATAAAAATAAGACAAGAAAGGAAAATCTGCTTGCAAATAGGGTATTGTTCAAAGTTAGCAGTACAAAATGGTTTTAATTTCTTGGTTTTTTTTTCATAGATGCCGGCTGGAAAGACCAGGTGGCAAAATTCAAATGAGCGATAGCAAGGACAGCAAAAGTTGTCAGTGCAATACCCACCTAAATTGCAGAGGACTGTACACATTTCATAGCTTAAAATAGACCATGTCTTTGCAAGAAGGGCAGCACCATGAATTTGCATATCTTACATGGGTTTTATGGTGTGTTAGCAGCTAAACATGCTATAAATAAAGGAGGCCTTCAGTTTTAAAAACTTATAAACCATGTTTCATAAGAGGCTGGATGCCCAGACAATTCTTTTAATCAACTTTTAGAGGTACTCATGCAAATGCAGGTGCCAGCTTTTTCCCACAAGATCTATGGTGCATCAGCTACAGAGTCTCCATCACTCCTCAGGAACCTAAATTTTCTTTTAAGCCTGGGCCATTATAACTAGGGTCACTGCCAAATCCAGGCCTCATGAATGCACAATACTTTTCACTTTTGGTTAGTCACCATCGCTTCAAACCAGCATTCCTCTTTTGATGTTGTGCTTGATTAGCTAGTTTTCTCAGTGTACTTTTTCCCCTCAGTGAACGTACTAGATAGCGTAACTAAGCTTTTTGCAAGATTCTGCATTTTACAGTCAGCCTTCAGGGATGCTAAATTTAAGAGTAAGGAAACAGTAATTAAAAGTGATTAGGACAAGAAGCCTTGATACTATGAAATGTGGACTCAATTGTCCTTGACACAGGCAGAACAAGGCAGCAGGTTTTGGTTTTGATTATAGCTTTACTTGCGATTTTAATAAACATGAGCCAGTATTCAAACTTTTAATATCCTGCTGCTTAACTATTTCCAAAAAGCAATCCAGCTCTTTTAAACAGCCCTTGTTTAAAAATTTTAATTTGTTTGGCTCTGTCTCTGCTTAGAGAAGTTGTAGCCTCACGGTAACTCTTTTATAAGTTCATTTCCAGAATCACAAGCAATTGGTTTTTTTCAACTAAGTGTTTCCGCATGTGCCAAAAGTGTCAGGCTGACAGCTTTCCTGCACCGTTTTATCTGGTTCCCACAGTAAGTATGAGAGACAAACACAGGAATGTGTCTAGTGCTGACTATGCCCATCAAGGATACAATGATACTTACAGCTCTTCCAGGAAGCGGAGATTGTGCACAGGGTTTGAGGGCAGCTTAGTAATGTTGTTCATACTGAGATCACTGTAGGGGAAAACAGACAGAGACTTAATATGGCATGCCACAACTGTGGTATCCAGCTGTTCATTCCACACATTTTTAAGTACTACATTAACAAAAATTAGTTCCTCTGCCAGAACTGATGAATCATTATCTAGTTAGCACGTTAAACATTCTTTCATATGAACACAGCTTTGTCAAACCAAATACAGGCTGTAGCATGTTCCTTGTTTCCAAAGATTTTGGAATGTTTTATCATGCTCTATAAATCAGCTGGAACACTAAACAACCCTTTTAGTCTACATAATTTTAATAAACCGCTGTACTGTATTAAAATTTACTTGGAGTAGTAAAGGAAAACTACTACGATTTTTGTTGTTGTTGTAGCACTGTAGCACACTTGGTATACTGAAGTAGACAAGCAAAAGCGTACAGATATAAACTATCATCTGCATCATTCTTTACTTTTCATGAATATGGGAACATTTTGCTTTTGCTGTACAACCTGCTGCACAGTCGTACTGATTTGCCTTGCCTTACATTAGGCTCATCAGGTGTCCCCAACCCCCAACTTACTTGAGTCAAAGAAATGACATATTTTCAAATAATAAACATCCCCTTTTTAGAGTGCTCTTTTTTTGCAGGTTCTCAAATTGCATTAAATAAGTGAAATGAACCATAAAACAAGGGTGTAATGTGATCCTGCTCTGTAGCACACTTCCTGGTGGGGTTCCACGGTAGTTCCTGGCACAGGAAACAACCAGCCATATCAGCTCTGTCAGAGCTCATTCAAGCTATGTTTTAGACTAAATTTTATAAAATACCTTTTTATTCTTAACATGCTTTCTCATTGTTTTCCATTGTCTTCCCCATGCCCCACAGTACCATTATAATTGCTTTGCATTAAGTATAAAAACTGTAAACAGACCGCATAATAAAATTCTGTGTGGAAGATACGACTTATGCAACTACATCAAAATTCCTGTAGAGAGTTAAATAAAAATATTGGATGCCTGCATATTTTATGCAAACATTATGTGATAATTTAAAACTCCTCACTATTTAAACATATATATATATATATATTTGTAGAGGCCCTTATAGTTTCCAGCTACTTCAGGCAGTATTTAGATAACTTTATTTCTTCCAGCTGTTGAGAGCTTACAAGGTAAGTAAGTATCTGTACTTTGGTGGGTAGACATCCTATTCCTATTCCATCTACTTCTTATTACCCACAGTCTGTTTCACATTACAGAATATATGCTTTTAGTCAGCATAGTTAATTTTGATGTTTGATCTTTTGCTGAATTTTAGAATGTATAATCTAAAAACATACTTCACGTAGAGATTTTGAAATAAAGGAAATGTGTTAATACTTTACAACAATTATCAAATCACTGTTGGGTAAGGTCTCTGCATTCACTTCAAAATCAAGGTATAATCTGAGAACTGTGTACTTACTAAATTCATTCTTTACTGTAATACTTTATCACCCAATTCTTTCATACTGTTTAGCAGGTTATTACCCTTTCACTTTGATAAAGGCTCAAAGGATTTATTCTGGCAAAGGAACAAAAACATGGATTTATTTGGTAAAAGAAAAACTCATCCAGGTAGTGAATCATATACTACTGAATATTAAGATAAACCCAATATTTTAACAATATCATTTTGATTGTGAGATTTTCAACACATGTCTTAATGGGTTTTTGTAAACATACCAAAACACATTTTAGACTTAAAAAGCCAGAAGATGGGAGTGAATCATCTTATGACAGACAGACATATATTTAGGGCATTCTACAAAACCAGCATTAACCAGTGCTCTGCCTGACCAGGGAACCTGAAGCCTGTTCTTCTAGCGTATTAATTTCTATCAGTGGTAGGCAGTACTTGTCTGCTTGTATCACCCACAGGACCCCATGATGACCCTGTCACAAGCAATCTACAGACCAGACCCTAATATCTTGAGAAGATCAGAATAAAAGAAGGTGGCTTTCATTACGTGCTTTGATGCACAATGAGAAAATAAATAATACATGCACTTTTCTTAAAAACATCTTTAGACCCCAGAGGTGGATTTACCAACAGCGAACTACAATGTCCTGGTCTCCTTTTTGGACTCCACTCATGTGGTAAAGTATGTGCTCCACATCAAATGATGGAGAAGAACCTCTTCTTTTTCCCAATCTACACTGCAGCAATTGCTAGCTCTTTTCAAACCTACCAGTTAAATAGTCTCATTCTGTTACATAGGCTCCTTTTTTTCCCAGATTATTCTTTTCTTGGAACATAAAGTACAAAGATGTTTTTGTGCAACAGAACAACTAAACATTACCTATGCATATTTCATAGAATCACAGAATCATTTCGGGTGGAAAAGACCCTTAAGATTGAGTCCAACTATTAACCTAACACTACCAAATCCACCACTAAACCATGTCCGTAAGTGCCATGCCTACACGTCTTTTAAATACCTCCAGGGATGGTGGAGGTAACAGAAATTATTTCCAAATTTGCTCAATAACGTCTTTCCAAACTAGTTTTTAACAGCCTAGTAACTAATACACAGGCCATCCCAGTCTATACTGGTGATGTGCTATTGTTGTAGCTATAAGGGTTTAAGAATATAAGGGAGACTACTACTACAGGATGAGGTAAAATCTTTGATTAGGCTAGCTGATACAGCTGGAAAAACTGAGAAACTTTCAGGCACAAAAATAAAAAAACTCTACTTCTTCCAACTGTACCAGTTGGCTAAATAGGCGACATTATTTCTCCCTAAAAATGTCACATGGCTTACACTGGCAAAGCAGTAGTTCATCTGTGCTTACAGTTTTTAGATTCAGAATACTTTTTTGGGTCAGAATTGCCATGGATGCATTTAATCCAATTTTTGTTCACTGAAGTAACTAAGGGACTTATGAGAGAAATCCCATGACCCAGAGCTACTTCTGCGGGGATGTTCAGAGAAGTGAGACAAACAAAAAGAGTTAACGCAATGCAATCAGTCATTGGGTCTCATGTGAGCAATACTGCAAAGCTTGGGCTGCTGAGCAGAAATTCCTCACAGTGCTCCAGAGACAAATAAAGGAGGTTCTCAGCAAACTTGCCAGCCTTTGGACCATATTGCCAAGAAGACATAGCTAGGATGAGATTTATGGCCATTACCTAGATCAAGCACAGCTAACAGCCAGAAAGAGCTAGCTGGTAGATTGTAGGCTTACATATTATTACTATGAAAACCAGTAACAATCGTAATGGGTGTGTCTTATGCCCGGCACCTGCAAGGCTTTCTTTCCAAAAAGTGCATCAAATGGGTTTTCTGATTTCTCCTTTCAGTGCTAGCCTGTCAAAATCAGCAATCTGCTCTCTAGAAAAGAGAAGGGGATGAAAGATGGCTTGCACATCACGATTTGTAGTGTAATGCTGAAAAATATTAAAATCAAGGTACTAGATCTTTAACTATCCTCAGTGGAATGGTTCTGATTTTATAACAGATCCATTCCCCAATTTCCTTTGTGTGCCTGTGCAGGTATACTCAAAACCAAACCAGCTGAAACTGCAAACATTTCTTGTCAAACTTGGTAGATCTTACAAGCTACAGTGACAAAAAATCTAAAATTATTAGAATACTGAAAATCTTTAAATATGTTAGTGTAACAGAACTACTCCTATATCCCACCACCAAAGCACATGCAAACCCCACCGATGTCAGTAGGAGCGGCATTGTAATAGTATACTGTGAGTTTTAAAATGCTCCTAATGTAAACAGCGATATTACCAGATCTAACTTTATGAAAACTACCTGCACCATGAGCTGATGTACTGTACTGGAAAGGCGATACGTTATTTCAAACAGTCAGATGAACACATCGTCTGTTCTCCCATCAGCATTCTTGCAGCCTGCTTCCAACTGCTGACTATAAAAGCAACATACCAGCAGATGAAACGTTTATCTTTTCAAGAGATAAAAACTTTTGCTTCAATGACTGCATTGGCAACACGGCTCACTATAATGATATCTTAATTATACTCTGTGCCAATCAATCACCACATTATGTCTCTGGTGACTTGCAAAAGGAATCCTATCTATGATGAAATCTTTGAAGAGCGGAAAATATTGCAAGCTGCACCATGCATCTATCTGTTTTTTCTTGGTGACTATATGGGCAAATTCTGAGTATTTGCAAAACAGAGTCCAAGAAGGCAAATACAACAGGTCTCTCCCCCCCCCACCCCGTTTTGTTGCCCATGCATATGCATGCTGAAAAAATATCCAGTTACCATCTTAAAAGTGAGTAGTTCACAATGAATTCCCAAAAGCCAGTAAAACAAGTTAAGTGAACTAGTTCTTAACATATAATAGATGAGTCTGGAGGCCAAATTACTAACCTGTTATTAGCTGTTATTACAAGAGATGTTTCAGTGACTATTCATCTTGGAAGATCAGTTTTCCATGTTATATTTATGTCTTTTAAAGGAGAACAAAAATCTGTCTTGGGATATATGCAAGGCTTCCATTGGCTTCCACCAACCTGTTAACCTACTACTAGGCTAAACTATTATACTGAATGGTACAAACTTGTCTACCCATTGCAGGGCTAATACAATAATCCAATATTAAAGACAATGAATTTTGTAGCCTATCTTTTTTTTAACATTTGCAACCTGTTTGATTTTTGGAAAATGATCAAGACTTATTATTAGCATTATTAATTACGATTCCTCTAGGCCTGCCTTAGCCCAACAAGGTGTTTTAATGATTATATTTATGGAAGTCTTTGAAAGAGAAAGGACTCACATAAAAATACTGACAATAGACTGAATGCACTCCCTGAGTTCTTACCAGCTGAGAACAGCTCCTAAACCAAAACAATTTCCTTAATCCATTTACAGCAAAATTTTATACTATCTTATATGCAGTAATACAAAATAATGAAAAGGGGTGAGAATTAATACTGCTTTTCCCTTGCTATGTCTATCTTTTTAATACAGCACTCATTTCTACTGTTGGCAGAATACTTTATTAGATCCACTGTACGATGGAAGAATATGCTAGCTATTAAGTGCGTGCCATGTACTAATGCAAATGATTCACTATGGATATTAAAAATAACTTTATCTGCTACAGCTACCTAAAGTAGATAAATCTATTTGCCAACACTGTAGTACTAGTAGCTCCTATTTCTTATAAATAAATTCCTATAGCATGTTTTCATTCAAAGCTCTCAATAAATAAGTAGAATAATAATTACCATCATTTTACAGAAGGGAACCTAAGACACCTAATGGCAAAGTGACATGCCATGTCAAACAGCAGGTTATATGCCATGGAAGAACCAAACACTGATGATGATTTGTCCAGTGCCCTTTTCATTAGATCATACTGTCCACCCCATGGCATTTACACCAGTTTTCCAAACGGTGATGCATAAGCTTTCAATAGCCTCAGAAAACAATGACTGTATTTTCATTTTAATGGTCCTAGATTACATTATCTTCCAAAATCAACATTAAAATCAGTAGTCATGCATTTGTATGTTTAATACACCCATGCAGAGCAGCACAGGGCAGAGTATGAGCATGCATAAATAAGCATTGTAAGCACTTCCTGACAATTAAATCATAGCATTTCTTCTCACAACTAGCTTCAAACTTCATCTGTAGTTCTTTGAAGGACTTGGTAGTAAATTATGATTAAGATGTGTATTTCCACTAAATGATTCACATTTGAAGCAGTACATCTTTGTATTTGGAAAAAATCTTCTGGAAAAAAAGTGGCAGATTTGCAGGAAGAAGCAGTAAAGAGAGAGACTTATAATAGACATTAAACAGAGCAGGCAGTCTCTCTATGAAGGTATTCATAGTAAATAACAAGTGGCAATAGCATGGATACTTCTGCCCTTCTGCATGTTGATAATGACAAATGCTAAAATTGAATATTTAAAAATTCATTATTCCATGTAATAATAATTGTGATAGGAAATTATCAGTGACTGATCCCATTCTATACTTTTAAAAAGTAACACAGAAGTGATGCAAGGCTAAAACAGGACTGCTTGTTACTCATTTTTTTACAGAAAATTTCTGTTACTTGACATTGAAGTTCATTGTTTCCAGAGACCTAACACCTTTGTATTAAAACACACCCTGCAAAAAGCACATGATGTTGTGTGGTCACATGAGAATAGAACCTGCAGTGACACTATGTGTGCCTGTGCCCCTCACGAAGAGCTTTATGCCAGTAAACGGACAGTACTCCCACTGTCCCCCTTGCACTGTCCTTCCCTTCCCTGGCACACCAGTGGTGCTTGTTCCAGCAGCGCATTTTGCTTACAGAAGATACAACCACTGCAATTGTAAATAGATATCCATGGGAAGGATCAGGTGCCTTGAACTTAGGGAAGCCTCAAAGGCGATCCACCAAGGTCAGGAGGGCTCTGCCTACACCTCTTCTCTGCTGTTGTGTATTGACCCATAACCCACTGGGTGAATATCAAACATCAGATCCCAGCAAACCAGGCTGATAGGCCATGTCTGGATTCAACACAAACTAACAAAATGCTTTGGCCAAAGTTCTGCACTCGCAACACCTATCAGTGGGTTCCTCTAATGTCACAGACAGCAAAATTTGGCTTATTACTGCAGAAACTCTGTAACATAGTAATTTTAAACAGCCTGCATTATTCCTGAACATAGTAGGCAATTCTGTCATATAAACAGCCATCAAAGACTTACTTAAATCTAGACTGCAGAACGTTTGTAAAGCAAATAGTACGTGCATGATTAATCTTTTCAGGAAACAATTTTGCCATTCAGTTTATCCAAGACTCCAGCAGAGGGAGCAGGGCAGAGCAAACAATTAGGGTCAAAAAGAAAGTAAAGATCAAAGATCAGATTAAACACACACAGTGCTGAATTAATCTGACAAGTACCTGACATTTCATTTTAGGTACAAAGATTCTGGTGCTCTGCTTTTTTTAATATCGAATTCATGATGCTCCCTAGATGAAATTATCCATTTACTTTCAAAGCTGATCCATGGCTGTTCATTTGGTGCTGAAGACTCAGTTTGCTAAGTAATAATTACCAGGGTAAGTTACAAAAACATTCCAACATGTCAATCATTTACTGTACTTAACTCACATATTTTAAAGCTTAAATAACTAAAGGAATATTTTGTAACACAGAAGCCAGCAGCAGCAATTAAAAAAGGACTGAATGGAATTAATTTTCCTCCCATGCGCAGAGATTGTATTAGTATTATTTTACTTTGTGAGTTATTAGTTGTTTCTGCTGCACTAATTCAAACAGATAATACGAGTACTGCATACACGATTCACCTTGTTCAAATATTGAAACAATACACAACAGGAAAAATACATCAGTTTTAATTGTAATTTATGAAGACAACTACTGGAATGTTCTGTTTTTCATCATTACCTGTTTGTTTATCAGGTACTGTTTATCACAGTACAAGTAAATTGAGCAGAGATATTTATCAGAAGTGACCAAATCTGGCAATAAAACCCCTCGGTCTCTCTTAGTTTCAGAATATTTTCTGCAAATCTCGAAGTTGCTGATTTTTACAACTATTTGTTACAAATATGACAAAAATACAGGAAAACATTCTTTTTTTCTGAATGAATGGACACATTTATCCATTTTAGAAAGTGGGGGTCCAACTTCCTTCTAATTCCAGGTCTATAATTTCATCCCTCTGAATTCAGTGAAGGTGTTCCTAAATTATGGTAAATTCTATGAGAGGAGAGCATCTACAAAAAGCACAGCATAGTTTGCTTATTAGCATACTACACCTTGACTGCAGCAGAAACTAATTCAAAATATATCTGAGTGTAGACAAAGACTCAAAATACAACCCTAAAATCATGAAGTACAACTTTCCTGAATCAAGTATTATGGGCCACACAGCCAGCTGGGCTGAATACCCCACTGAAAGTTATGCACAACATAGTTTATATGTTACACAAACCAATTTTAAAACTCATCTTCACCAAAACATCCAGTGTTACTTCAGTGAGGCTGCTAAGGGTGGAATTAATCAGGATTAGCCTGATTTCATTTGTAACAAGATACACTCTAAGTTATTTATTTTGCTGATCTTATTTTGCCTCAACTCAATTCCACAGCACGGAATTGAAGAATTAAAAAGCAAACATTTTGAGAGCATTTGCTACAAACACATTCCAACAGTGATGGTGTAAGTCTGAGTATCTGCAAATCTGTACACAACACACCTGCATTTAGAGCAGGAAATATATATCCTACATTGCACAGTGCAAAGATCGCCAAGGTAGAGATGAGTGAACTGGGTCCAGAGCTGGAAGTTACATTACCATGTTAGGTGCCCTTGGAAAGACTAAAGGTTAGGTGCCCTCAGAAATGTACAGCAGGATGCTGCTATGACTGTACTAGTTTCACAGTGCAGGGTCTCTGCACAATGCTACTTTGTGTGATGTAACGTAGCAGTTGTGGTATATATAAACTTGGTATTCCCAAACTGTTTCACTGCAAAATACACACATACTCTAAATCGGGTGAAATTCTGGCTTGGTCAAGCAAATGGCAAAACCGTCATTCGGCAAAGACAAGAGTCCACCTCTTTGATCCCAACTGATCTTTTAATTTCAGAGGAGTTTTCAGTAAAATTCTGGTTAGCTTCTTCACTACTTTTATTCTGAAGGTTCCCATTTTTCTATGCATTGGTGCTGAATCATAGAATGGTTTAGGTTGGAAAAGACGTTTAAGATCATCAGGTCCAACCGTTAACCTAACAGTGCCAAGTCCACCACTAAACCACGTCCCTAAGTGCCACATCTACATGTCTTTCAAACACCTCCAGGGATGGTGACCCCACCATTTCCCTGGGCAGCCTATTCCAATGCATGACAACCCTTTTGGTGAAGAAATTTTTCCTAATATCCAATCTAAATATACCCTGGTGCAACTTGAGGCCATTTCCTCTTTTCCTATCACTTATTACTTGGGAGAAGAGACCAACCAACACCCACCTCACTACAACCTCCTTTCAGAGAGCGATAAGGTCGCCCCTCAGCCTCCTTTTCTCCAGGCTAAACAACCCCAGTTCCCTCAGCCGCTCCTCATCAGACTTGTGCTCCAGGCCCCTCACCAGCTCCGTTGCTCTTCTCTGGACACGCTCCAGCACCTCAGTGTCCTTCTTGTAGTGAGGGGCCCAACACTGAACACAGTATTTGAGGCGCGACCTCACCAGTGCCAAGTACAGGGCTACGATCACTGCCCTGCTCCTGCTTGGCCACACTATTTCTGATACAGGCCAGGATGCTGTTGGCCTTCTTGGCCACCTGGGCACACTGCTGGCTCATATTCAGCCGGCTGTTGACCAGCACCCCCAGGTCCTTTTCTGCCAGGCAGATTTTCAGCCACTCTTCCCCAAGCCTGTAGCGTTGCGTGGGGTTGTTGTGACCCAAGTGCAGGACCCGGCACTTGGCCTTGTTGAACCTCATACAATTGTCCTGGGCCCATCGATCCAGCCTGTCCAGATCCCTCTGTAGAACCTTCCTGCCCTCCAGCAGATCAACCCTCCCAAATGATTGGACTTGTTTTAACACAGCACTGTCACTTCTGCTTTTATTATAGTTTAGTTGTACCTTGTGTTGTTGAAGAGTAACTGAAGAGCTTCAGCAGAAAAAATGATGCTACGCTATATCACAACTACTCAAGTTCTACTCTGAATTACTAATTTGATCATTTTTGTGTTATTGCTTAGCTGAAATAATTCTTCACGGAATCTTTCCTGCCCCAGCACTGCCCATTCCTTTTGAGGATGCTGTTGAATCAGTTGGCAACTGATCTGAATTAAAACAAATCCAGCAGGAAAAAAAATATGTTTTCAATCCAAATCAGTTCCCTGAGCTGGTTCATTGTGTTGCTGTTTGTGCCACCACAAGCTGAAGTATAGAGGAGAAGCAAACAAGGAAGATGAACCAGAACTGGTTTTTTCAGTTGGCAATGTTGGCTTAAGAGTAATGCAGGGTCATTCTATACCTAGGATGTAAATATTGTAAATCTTCTTCAGACATACAAAGTTGTGGAATTTTTTTTATACGCATGTCTTCCCTTTATGTCTGACAGAGATTGTTTGCTGAAATACAATGGGGCTCCAGATCTGCCAGCTCCTGGCTGGCGGACAGCCTCTTCCAACACCTCCTACGGAGCTCAGAGGAATGACAGAGCTGTCAGATTTTTCACTGACAGATTGAACACCCAAACTTCTGCAAAGTAAGTGCCAGGAAATATGTATAGCTTGATTCTTACAAAGATAATGCACTTGAAACCACTGTATTTCTCCATCAGGTAACATTTTTTTTGCTTAAGTGTTCAAAATTCACTTTAATCATGAGATACCTTCACAGGGGCTGGTATAAAATAGTCTGAATATACATAAACATCAGGTCCTTAATCTTACCCTGACATCACGTATACCTGGTCTCCGTAAATTTTGTTTGCTTGCAACTAAACAGCTGCCCTTCAGATAGGCAGAGTACTGAAATATCTGAGCTAGCTTTAAATAATTCAGGTCAAGGAGCAGGGCTGAGATGCGCTAACTTACCCTACCAAGGAGAATTCTCCAGTGGAGACCTCACATATTGGATCAGGCTGGCATATATTTTTCATGTGGTTATACCAGCACAATCTTCAGGGAAAAGAGCTGTGCTCCTTCTAGTATAAAAGTGTCTTCTCTTTGAATAAATTATTTCTCTTTCCAATAACTTAAATTACTGGGACCAGAGCTGTACAGTTAATACATGGAGGCAAAATACTTCAGGACTCTTTCTACTGCGGTCAGCTGGGCTGTTCAGAGGATAAGCTAATATTTAGTATGAGTAGAGGCAGCAGACTCTGATCCAGAATAAATGATCCCTGTTTCCTTCCTTTTATTCACAGTGTTTACATAGTCCACTGTTTGGCAACCTCATTTTGAGACCAGTGACCCACCACTTCTTGTGATTGTTATGATGATCAACAGAAAATCTCTTCAGAGCAAGCAATTAACTGGTGCTGTTCAGTCAAATCCACTGCTGTGTCTCAGTTTCAGGTTTCAAATATCAGTTTTGGGTCTTCCTGGAGACAATATTGAGCAATATTATAAAACATCAGTAGCCAAAACAAACCTTTAACAAATGTAAACTGTTGCTGCCAACTCTATTGCACCTGTGTGCATATGTGAACTAAGCATGTCCCCTATACTGCACCTGTCTGCTCTGGTTTTTTTGTACATGAAATGAGCTTTCCAAGATCTCTTTTCTTTAGCTATTCCAAATGCTATAAAAATGCTGGAAAGAATCAGTTGCCCTATTATTTACATGTCTTAAAACTTATAACGCAGCAAGTCAATGTCAGCACTAGAATAGTGCCTGGGGGTAAACACCTGGCTCCGCTGATGCTGGTAGCAAAACTCCCATTGACTCCCATGGGAGGAGGACGTCATCCCAGGCCTACAAGTGCCTAATGCCAGGTTCTACCCAACAGGCAGTATTTCACCGTTGTGGAAATCATGCAACAGCACATCACTTTGCCTGAAGTAGTGAATGTAGTACCGCTGGGTTTACTGGGATGATTTCTACATATTTTTTCTAGCCCTTTTTATAATTTCTAAAATCTGTTGAGTTAAAGGTGGGATGCTGTTGGTTTGGGTCACTAAGGAGAGGAAAGTGTGACATTTTCTGCTGACAAAATCATCCTTATACCTTTTTTCCAAGTGAGGAGGTTCAGAATCTAAGGAAGTGGTTTATTTCAGTTTCTTTTATTTCTTTATTGTTTACTGTTAAAGATTTTCTTTCTCTTCTGTTTGGTTGTCATGCCTGCTCCAATTATTTGGGTACTTAACTTTTCATTCCTGGTGTTTTGCTTCCAAAGTGATGTGCTGATTCTGCTCAATTTTCCTTCCTCACCCTCTCTTTTCTATAGCCTTTGCTCAATTTTTGTTTCACATGAAGTTCAGCTTTCCAGTCAGCTCCATGAGGAAACCAGAAGGATTACTCAGAATAATCTGTATTGTGATGGTTCTTTCTGGGCGAAGATGAATCAACTTTTCGGAACAAGAAGGCTTAGACTCCGTGACACTTTGGGAGATCTCTTAAAGGCTTAATTTGCCTTGCAATGAACAAGTAGCACAAACAAACACAGCAATACCCACCTCCTACATCACAGCAACTGCTGATGACCACTGGTCTCACCTTGCACAAGAGCGAACAAGACAGCACTTGCCACATACTGCTATTGCTGCGCTCCTCCCCCAAATGGTAACAAAATAGAAGCCAGCTTGAAAATGGAGCAGGTAGAAATGAAATACAGGACAGAAATAAAGTCAAGGCACTCACTAAGCAGAAGCAGGTCTTCTGCTGAAAGGTGTTGCCCTATTTTCCGCACTCTGCAGAATCCAGTCAGCCTTGCTTTCCCTTCTTGAGGGGTTTGGAGTTGGTGGGATGTAGACTGCTGTTCTTCTGCACACCACACACAGGGTATAAAGAGACCACCTCAGCTCACAGGCTGGCTTTGTTGTCCCATCCCATGTAGGGAGTGGTGTGAAGATAGAGAGGTGAAGGATGCCCCTCTCAGTCACGGTCTTGGCATTTGTATCTCAACTTTCACATACTTGGGGCAGACTGAGGAAGACAGCACCACATGGCTCTCCAGGCTATAATATTGTTGCTATTACAGGGACTGCAATGGGGGTTTTGTGGGCATTCGTTCTGACTGAAAAACACAAACCTGTTGGGAACTTGCTGAATAAAGGCCCAGTATATCCTTGCATGATCCACCAGACATTCCATACAGATCCTTTCTCCACAACTGCCCAGCGGGTTCTCCCACTTGAATTTCGTTTGTGCAGTTTTATTAAGCTCTACAGAATTTTCATCTTGAATCCTGCACATTCAGCACAGTACAGGAAAAACCGAGGACTTCAAGCCATCCTGATCTTAAATTAAAACTCCTTTAACAAAAACATGATCATCTAAGGTGTCTTTTTTCCTAACCTAATCCCATAATGGACATTTTTTAATAAAGGCATGTGGTTTGAAAATGAGCTTTTAAATAACCAGAGAAAAGAAAGAACATAGAAACAGGTTTTAAAACGTCTGTGGAAAAAAGACAGGGCATTATTTTAAATAATTAAACTCAAAGCCCAGGTGATTTGTCTTGTCACATGTATAATGTATGAGGTTACTTTTCTTTACAAGCCAGTGTTAAAGAAGGAAATGGTAGCATCGTTAACAAATGCTATAGGGCAGAGAGCCTTTTCTGGGCAATTTTTCAATTCAGTAAAATTTTCAAACTTGTATTTCACCATTTCCAGCTCCCATATTAAAAATCTATTAGCAGAAAGCCTATTGAAAAGCTGACCGTGAGCACAAGAGACTTTTTCTGGAAACACTTCTATTCAGTTCTCATGCTTGAACAAAAGCAGATTGGCACATTCAGTTATATACAAACGCCTTTGAAAGGGACCTCCCCCCCCTTTCCCATAGCCACGCGTTTCAGGGCTCTATATGCTGAAGGAAGCCAGTGAAAGGTTTGAAGGGGTGGGGAGACCAAGGGCTTCCACCGAGATCCTTCAAAGTCCTCGTCTTCTATAGTGGGAGGATTTCCCTCTAAATCCCTTTCAATAGCATATTGATGGCTTTGAAAGCTTAAATGGCATTTGTCAACCATCAGTAAATCTTGAAAACTGTTTCTGCAAATAGCCCAACTCTGAGTCTCAGCTTTTCCCATTAATCTGTACGTAAGGCCACTGAAGACTTTTTCAGAGCCTAGATAATGCCTGGATTAAAAGGTCCATTCAGAAGGGAAAACTTTAGCATTCACCTTGTGTACATAGCCATTTCACCAGTGGTATTCATGGGTTGTTATTTCAACTCTGCATTTGTCCTGCAAACAAGACATTTTGCCACAAAGACTTGGTAGAGACATTCTTCAGTGAATTACTGAAACCTAGCCCTGCTATTTGTCATGGCTTGTTATTTTTATCAAGTGTAATCAGTTCAAATAGGAACCCTAGACTGACAACTTTACAATTACATTACTATTTTAAGAGTGGAAGGTATGTTTCTTCTAATTCAACAAGGAAACTGATTAAAGCACAACCTGATTGCTTTATCTAATGAAACAGTCTAAAATTTCCCTTAATCAGATGTCAGAAGACTTTTTGTTTGTTTCATATTGAAAGTAAAGACAAGAACTTTATAAAAAGAATTATTCAAGATTTTTACTTTATGATATTTTATAAACACTTTATACATTTACAAGGCTTAATAATTTATGTTACATACTGCCTTGTGTTCGTATTTTAGGGCAAAACTGTATTAATTTGCCTTTCTCCAAATAAAGCAAATGAACAGACTTTAAACCCTCAGAACCTCTGCCCTTTCCACACACAAACACTTTTTTTAGACTGTTCTTACATCCTAATAATGTTTGCGTTCTCTCCTTTCTAATTTTTTTTGCATCCAGTAAGTTATACCAATGCCAAGGTATGAGCTATTTTGAAGAGCATAAGGCATTTCATTATTATTATTATTGAAATAATCAGGTCAAAATGTTTATGCATCACAGAAAAAAAGAAAAACAGAACAAGATCACACACTGGAGACTCCAGGCAAATTTTGAGGTGCCAGTGATGCAATGCTAGGCAAATTTTTTAATATTAATAAATAAATAAATAAATCAGACACCTGTCAAATTTCCCCCAATTCAGATAGATCTCATTGTTTGAACAAATCGACTTTTTCACCATACTGGACAATTTACTGTGAATGTCAGGAACACCCAACCTGGGGATCAGTGAAGTTCACTGGACATCCCTCACAAGGATACAAAAAGATTATCCTTCCCTCTAGTACTGCTGAAAGGGAGCTTAGTCAAGGATTTATATACATGAAACCACATGAACCATGGCTGATGGCCACACCTTGCATCTGCTTCTTTCGTTTGCCTTATTGTCCACCTACGTAGACATGTCCCACACAATTTTTGCTATCAATGGAAGAGACCTCATAATTTAAATGTGAAAACTCTTTGCAGCTTGGATATGGCAAATCAGATCACCCATGCTCAGCCCAACTCACTGTAAAACTAATATGAAGCCTATCACGCAAGTTTCAACGGAAGGGTTTTTCTACTCCAAACCTGCCCCCCGCACCCCCAGGTTACTGTGTTAATAATACTGCAATTCTCCATGCATCTTGAAAATTTCTAGGGGAACTATGCCATGGCTCTTAGCTGATTAAAAGCAAATTAGGCCAGATTTTTTTATCTGTGGGTCACTTCTTGAGATGACTTAGGGTATCCTGCCTGGCTTCTAACCAACACTGTCCACACAATAGGGGATGCACTTCCTGTAGAGGCCATACCATATGTACCCCATGGAGACACCTCAGATAACGTGGAGTACCTTAAACAGCATAAGGGAGGTATGTATGAGCATCTAAATGAAGCTCCAGCTGCATTAAAGAATGGACACTCAATTTAGTTTTCTAAACATAGGCATCTAGAGCCATTTGAAACATCTTCGGTTACCTGAGACATCCCCATGGGTCTGGCAAATGTAACATTATGACCTATGTCATGACCCATTGCTTTCTGAAGGGACAACTGAAGGCCAACTAAGATACCCTAAGGCAAATCGTGGGCACTAGATAGATACCTATGGTTAGGCAATTGCATTGACCTCTGAGACTGGGATTCAGCTCCTAACACCCCTAAGTTAGCTGTCTGCATGTGAAACAGGCTTCTGGGCTCCTATTGTAGACAGTTAAATCTAGAAGGATTTATCCCATCTTCAGATAAGTGACTTTTTTTGGTCAATGCTCTCCAACGACTAGGACTACACTGACTGTTAGGAGAGTGAGACACTGCTTACTCTAGACAGCTGCATTTTAGATCAGCATGTGAATCTGGAGCTGAATACCAGTTCAGTTGACTTCAGGGGCATCTAAATAATGAGATAAAATGTATGCACAATATTCATACTAGTGGTGGTGCAAGGAAATTAGATGAAGAAATCTGCTTCCTTGATTCCTTCTCTGTACCAATACAACTCAAGTTTTCTGACATCTGAAGCATACTGTAGTGCCTGGTTGCTTACTCAGGCTTTTCTTTTAATGAAAGAAACTAGCTTTCTTTATGTGGGAAAGTGAGAGGTTGTTTTTACTTTCGTCCTTGTATGTTAAGACTTGTGACCTGATGGGCTTTCTTTTATAAAAATATAAATAGGTAGGTCTTCCTAGAAATACAGTATACTTAGTAAGGACAATTGAACAAAAATTAGTAAAACCCTAATGAAAGTGAATGCAAGTTAGGCTGTAACAACACTTAAAGACTTTTGAAATTTTTCTTCTCTGTAACTCAGGATGCGTTTCATAAAAGCAGGGCACATGAGTTTCTATCTTGTAGTCAGACTCCTCTAGGTTCAGTGAGATGGAGCAGGTTTCTCTCCCGTGCAGATTCTTAGGTGTCTCTAGATAAAAACCATCCTTTTTGGTAAGGTTAGTGCTCAGGTAAGGTCAGGCTCAGTGCTTTGCTGATGGCTTCCAGATGGCTCAGAACATGGGCAGAGTTCACACACATCTTCCTAAAAAATTCTATATAGATGTGACTTCATATGTGTGTTGAATCCTTTGGGACTAGAAACGAGTGATATCACAAAAGTGCGAAGTATTCCTTGTAAAACTATTTTTCTGCACCATTTTGAGAGTCGTGTATTTCCATATTACCACAGGAACGTTATTTTAAAAATCCTCAGCCTTGTAATGAACACAATGTTATGGAAGAAGGACAACTTTCATAATTAGGGTCAGTGTTTTCCTCCTGTGAGTCACAGATCCTCTGATCTCCTCATGGTTTTCATTCTGAAAAACTCTAAGGATTTAGGAAACTAATTTCTGTGCAACTCCAAATGAGTAGGAAAAGCAATCCCCTGTCCTTCCTCAGGTTTGTGAATAACAGCTGTAGGAATCCGCACTCTAGCTCACATGCTACAGAAAATGTAACCTAATTGAAGGATCTGAGACAGAATTGCTATCTCTTCTCTTGGGAGTGCCAGGGCAGCAACTTCTGCCGACCCATACCCAAGAAGAATGTCTATTGGCAGGGAGCGGGAGGAGAATTTTCTGGGCTGAAGTAATTATGTGCTTGCTGGCTTTTCCCTCCTGCACTTTTTGTAAAGCAATATTCAATTATGCAATACTTTTCAAAGAACAACATAAAGAAAGAGTTAACTACTATTTAGGAGTTGAGGAGACTGTAGAGTGGGAGACAAACTAATTATGCTGTGGCACTAAGCGATGCAATAAGGAAATGGAAGAAAATATAGCTCTGAATCTCAGATCAAGGCTTTATCTATGAGGTGGTGCTGCCTCCTTAAGCAAAACCAATAAATACTCGCAGGCTAACCGCAACTCTCAGTGGTATTTCAATGAATGCTTCTATTTTTCTGTATAACTCTTCCATCAATTTTTATTTTTGTGACCATGTTCTCACATTCAAACTAACATAGCTTTTGCAGCTGACATCACATGGGTTGGAAAACAAAAACTGCAGGTGTTCACAATGCCAACATATTTTAGGACATAGACAACCGAAAAATCTGTTACCTACTTCAGTTTAAGAGTGCTATCACACGGGAACATAGTTCTTTTCCCCCAAATACTATTCAATGCATCTTGCTGGCAGGGGAAATTAATTTTCCAAACTCAGTCTTTAAAGGATATTATTTTTTTAATAGGAGCGTCTTTGAGATAGAACATATGCCCGTTTCTCTATCCACACCATAAAATGTTTTTCCCATTCATCACAAATAGCTGTTTTTTTCCTATGAAAGCTTTTATAAAGCCTGCCTCTGTATTTTAACTGTTCCTGACATAGTGGATCCATGATCCCAGTTATGGCTGTGGACTGCAATACAACCATAACACAAATGATAAACAGAGTTCTTATGGTTACCTGACTTTTAAAATGTAACTTTCAAAATACATGGAGGTAGGCGGGTGGACAGAATTATTAAGCAGGCTGGCTGTAACTGCCTGCTGAACTACTCAATTCATACAAAAGATGGGGAAACCTTGGGGAAGATGTAATCCTTAACCTTCATTTAGTACAGCCTAAGGTTACATGATTCTTCTCTGCATTATTATTGCATAGCACAAAAGTATGTACAAATGTGAGGCCCTAATGCTTATGGAAAGTCTGTCTGGCCTCCGCAATGAATGGGTGTTTTAGCCCCCTAATGCCCCCCCCCCCAAATACCTTCTATACCCTTGTAAATCAAGTTTGTGAAAGTGAGATAGCCAAAAGCTAAACAATGCAGTCCAGTAATTTCTACTAAGTCATGTGTGATGAACAATTTAGAGATCTGTTTGCTTATGGTAATAGGCATGTTACTGACAGAGCACCAGACTGCTGATCAGCAGCAGTCAAACAGAAAAAATCACAGGAACACATATTCTTAGTTTAATACTAGTTAAGATGGCTAATGAGTATTTCCAAAACAATCTTCATTTTAAAGACGGGGATTAAAAATGGGCAATTCCGCAGTCTACGGACTTCAGTAAGGTTATCTGAATACGTACTGTTTGCCTGGGTGTCCTGGCTTCAGCTGGGATGGAGTTAATTGTCTTCCTAGTAGCTGGTACAGTGCTATGTTTTGAGTTCAGTATGTGAAGAATGTTGATAACACTGATGTTTTCAGTTGTTACTCAGTAGTGTTTAGTCTAAAGTCAAGGATTTTTCAGCTTCTCATGCCCAGCCAGCAAGAAAGCTGGAGGGGCACAAGAAGTTGGCACAGGACAGAGCCAGGGCAGCTGACCCAAACTGGCCAACGGGGTATTCCGTACCATGTGACATCATGTCCAGTATATAAACTGGGGGGAGTGGGAGATCACTGCTTGGGGACTAACTGGGTGTCGATCAGCAGGTGGTGAGCAATTGCACTGTGCATCATTTGTACATTCCAATCCTTTTATTATTACTGTTGTCATTTTATTAGTGTTATCATTATTAGTTTCTTCTTTTCTGTTCTATTAAACCATTTTTATCTCAACCCACGAGTTTTACTTCTTTTCCCAATTTTCTCCCCCATCCCACTGGGTTGGGGGGGAGTGAGTGAGCGGCTGCGTGGGGCTTAGTTGCTGGCTGGGGTTAAACCACGACACTGGGTAAAGACGGCAGTGCTGTGTCCTGGCATTTCATTATGTCTGCATATTAAGAGTTTTATAGTGAAACTTAGTATCTTTCAAGGCATCTTGATTTATACTTGAATGGAATGGCCAAAGCCAAGGAGGAGTAACAGCTCCCAGAAAACCTGGCTGAGGCGTACTACACCATAGCACTTGTGTCAGGCTACCAGTCACAGTTTGGGCCCACAGCTCTGCACAGTTGTTACCTAACAGAATCAGGAGGTGGGGATATCGAGTATTTTGGCTCTGGCATTTTTGATTTCACTATGTGGCCTTAGAAACCCTCATCTTAAAGCCTTATGGTAGCAGCAGATCCAGACTTTAATTAACCACTGAATTATTCTAATGCGATTGTGGACAAAGATACCAAAATGCCTTGGGAAATCAAACAGCATCCTCAGAGAATGGCAGGCATACTGTTTACATGGGATATGCTTTTTGCATAAAAGGGAACAGAACCCAAACATACTAGAACTCATGTGAAATTAATCTTCAGAAACATTTAGCTGCGTAGCATTATAGACTATGGTTCACAATGACATCCCAGCCCATAAAACCACCTTAATCAGGGCCTCTCTCCTTATGGCACCATCTTATTTTCAACTAACAATGCTTTCAGATGAGCCGAAATGGGGTACTTTGCTCCCACCATTACAATTTCTGCTCTTCTTTTCTTTACCCTTTTCAAAAACATGAAAGCATTGGATTGCTAATTACTTTTATCCAGCCTATAGGAAAATTAGTTTATCTTCCTGATCAAAGCAAATTAGGCAGATCATGGCTGATTAGAATGCAACAGTAAAATCTCCATACTTTCTATTCCACCCCCTTTTCTCTTAGAAATGGGGCCTGTGTCAAATATGTAGGTATTTCCCACGGCCAGTCTGGACTCTGTTTCCAACAGGCTCTGGGGCTGGGACAATGGTTCTTACACAGACACTGAAGTTCTTTAGTTCAGTCATTGTGCAAGGAAAGAACTGGTAACCCCTTAGCTAGCATTTGATGAAACATCTAGATTTACATATTTCCCTAATTGCATTTTTTGAATGTGAGTGAGATTTATCTGACCAAAGTTAAATGCCTCCTTTATTCTACTACCCAAAATACAAACCGATGCTCTCCAGGCAGAGTTGGATTCGGTTCTGATACCAGCATTAAAACTTTGGTTTTCACTATAGTGGGACAAATCAATGTCTACCTTTACTTCTCAAAGCATGACCTAAAGAATGGCTTGGCTAGTTGCTTCCAAGGTGGCTGCTGCATTACATTGCAAAACTGAATACCATTACTCATTCTAAGTAACTGCTTCAAGCAGCATTTTCTACCACTCTAGTATTTTACTATTCACTTTTTACCTTTCATAACTAATTTCCCTTCAATTTGTGTTCTATGGCTTTAATAGATGAAAGCCAAGCTATACTGCTACTTTATTTATAACCAATTACTATAAATTAACAGTAAATCTCACATTTAGCTCCATTTAAACATCACTATGCAGCTGCCCATTTGAAAATAAAATGGTTGCCTTCTTTCACTTCAGTGGGCACAATACAAAACATCCATTGAGCTTTTCCTTTATTGCAGCTGCCAATGCCCAGCCGACTTTTAACAAACCAACCAAGCGGAATAACAATGCAGCTGCAACATTTTATGGTATTTCTGTTAGTTCTCTTTTGAGACTGAAGGTGTTAATTAGGAATCAAAGAATACAACCCTGCCAGCTTTCTTTCACAAACTATACACTGGCCACTGCAGTTTTCAGAAGAAAAATAAATCTAATAAAGGGACAAAAATGTTGTTTGTCACACCAGTAACGTGTATTTAAGACCCTTTGATCATGAGCTTTTTATGTAGTCTTGTCAGACAGGCTGAAAATATTTTTTCCTCTCTTTTCTCCTTTCTTTAGGCTTTTCTGAATACTGATTCTAGGGTTGTCTGGAAAGGTGAAAAACCCGATAGTAACTGGAATGCTTTACAGGTTAAAATGGCTTTGCTGAGCAAACCAGCTTCAAATCAAATCGAATCAAATCATAATTGTTCACTTTTCTGATTCAAGTGCAAGTTGTTTTGAAATACAAATGATCTGTTCCTGTTATGGAGTTTACCAATTCTGTGTATCAGTTAATAGTTCAAGCATTTAAATATATGCAGGTGTTTTAATATTAATACATCAATTGTTTTGTGGAATCTTATTTTAAACCACAAAAATGACAGTTTACAGGATGTTGTAAAATATCCATTACATACATATTTCCATGTGTACCATACCATATACATTCGATATTTTATTTACACTTATTAACCATAATCGTATTAGAGTATCATATATTCAAAGGTAGCAGCGTGAAGTCATTACCTTTAATCTTTAGTCAAAGTTAAAACCTTAAAATAGGTTTATGAAGTTAGCACAACTGAGAATTAGTCAAGCTTGCTAGCTTACCCAGCAAGAGCTTTCACTGTTAAATGCACAAATCATGCCAAAATCCATTAATCCTGCCAGGGAATGGCAGAAAGAAGCTCTGGTTGTTGATTTAATGATAATGAATTGAACAGGCTCTTAAGGCTACCTGCAGAGTTTTCTAAAGTGTAAAACAAATAAAGTCAATTTTAAGAAACACTTTTTAAAGAAGTACATCTAAGTTTCCTTTGCCTTAAACACCATGTAGAAGAAGCAATTTTTAAAAATACAATTCTACTTATCTTATTATATGTTTAATATAATTCCTTATAATGTTTGAGAGAGAGAGAGAGAGAGAGAATGAGATTATAAAACATATTTGGGGGATTTGCTATTTGGTAATCAAGAAATACAGAACTGGCTTAAAAATGTTAAAATACAAATCTTAGTAACAAAAGTTCTGATCAATGTTGTCATGTTGCACGTCTCATGTAAGTGTAGTCTCTGGCTACTGCAACTGACACACAATGAGATGATTTATAGTTATAATATATACATTTTCTTTAGTGCCCCCAGTGTACAATTTCTTAGATTCCTGAATATTAGAAAAGTGAAACATAAAATTGGAGAATGGTTTAAAGTTTTTAGAAACATAAACATGTCTACCTTTTTTTTGTTTTTTTTTTTGTTTTTGTTTTTTTTTTAAAGTGATATACGAGATGATAACCTATTAAATGTGACTGCCATATTTTTATCTGTTTTACTTGTTGAGCATTGGTTGGGGATGCAGAATTTGGCTTGATTTTCAAAGTAAGCAATGGCAGCTGGGAGGCAGAAGAGAATATTTCCTTTCTGCATATGGAATAAGGTAAAAACAGCAAATATATTTGAAATTGGCTGCTGCAATCACTTCTTACAATGCTGTTTTTCTGTTACTGCATCATAATAGTGCCACAGTGTCTAAAGGAATGAAATTATTACTGTAGAAAGATGTCAAGTATATACACACAAGCCATACTGCTCTCCATAGGGTTAATAATAATTATTAGAGTCTTGTTGCTAATAATTTGTTGAAGTTCTGCTCTGGATGATAATTTCATAGCTATTTCAGAGTAAGGTGGCATTTTCAACTGTAAGCTTATATCTGATGAGTCTTCTTTCCCTCTCTTACACATGGTTTCATGTGGTCTGTAGGCTAAGGAGGTATCTATCTCTCTATCTATCTAGCTATCTCTTGGGTCAAGTCTGACATTAAGCAGACAAAACGTTTTACCTGTGGGTACTTCGATATGGATTGGAGGGCATTTTTTTTTCCAATTTTGGAAAAGTTTTTTGCCCAGTCATTATTTTGAAATTATTTGGTGTATAAACTTTATATTTATTTGACTCACAAATTCAAGAACTGCTCTGTGCAATTGTTTTTATAGAGCTATGTCTGGATGAAAAATTTCCTCTTAGTTGACTACTAAATTGAACCACTGTAAATGAACTCAAGTTCTCTGAGAATGTTTACCTGCTCAGTTTTGCTGAATTCTAGACTTATCTGGAATAGTCTGAAGAATTTATATTGTGCCTATTATAAGCACCTCCAATGGAATTTTTACAAAATGCTATGTTTATCAACTATACCAAATTAATCAAGGCAAAAGATTTTGCTAATGAGCACATGACTACAACTAAATCAAAGATAACAAAATCCCATCTCTATGGTTTTCTGTATGTTCATTTTTGCATTGGAAACTGCAATGGTACAAGGGTACTTGAAAAGTTTTCCACTCTCCTTCAGTTGCTCACAGAACTCCCAATCAGTTGTCCCTGTCCCTTCAGCTTGTTTGGCTGTTTCTGTGGCTACATTCTAAAACAGATCGGTGAAATGAAATATGTATTTTTCAAAGACCAGAAATGTGTTTCTTTTTAAACTGGATTATTTCACAGATCTGCTTAGGAGCACAGCCCAACAAACAGCTGAGTCAGCACAGCCGAAAGACGAAGCCTAGAGAAGGAGGGTGGGAACAACTGGCTTCGAGGGGGAGAAAGCCAACATGAATATCTTAAACTGTCTCTGTTGCAGAGGGACTCTTAATATGGAAGCACATTTTTTCTGAGTTTCCTATTCCAATGCCAGTCTTCCAGAAAATTCGGAGTACTATCTTCTTCCAATTCTGTGAATTCAGAGACTTAACTAGCAAAGACAAGCAGCTCCCACTCAAGGAATTCAGCTGCAGAAAGCAAGTTCTTTTCCCAGTGCCCTGCCCTGCTAAGTGAAATTGGCAATTGTGCTTGAGCTGGGAGTGTCACTAGTCAGCACACATGCTGGCACCTTGTTAGTGGTATATACCTCTCCTCAATTGTTTTTTTTCCTCATAGATCTAGCAAGTCCTAAATCTGTTACATTTCACAGTTTGGAGAAAAAGTCCATTTTCATTTCTTATGCTTTTGTATGAGGAGATTCTGTGCTGATGGGACCAGAAGATTAAGTGTATAGATATAACATATCAGAAAATAAAAGCATATAAATCAAGCTTTTCCTGCCCTCTCTCTCATCTTTTTCACTAAACCACCTATGTTATAAGATTTCATGACTTACCCTCAAGTACAATCTTTGGACCGAACCCAACATGCCCACTGCATCCTCATTCTGTTGTCCTTTCAGGCACAGTAATTATAGTAAAGAACAAAATTGGCTCTCAAAGTTGGCTTCTGCAATGGCACTGATTTTTGATTACTCTATATTTTTTTAGTTTGGTAAGCAAAGAATTGGAAAAAAAAAAGAAATTTTGTATTCACTGAACATTTACTATTTATTTTGAGAACTCTAAAGGAATTTTAAGAAACTATCATAAAAGCATACAAAAAAAAAAAAAGACTGTTTTGTTTAGAGAGAAGATGAATACAATGGTTAGACTATACTTATATCTCCTCTTCAAAATGAGAAACAATCCTGTTCATAATAAAGAAATTCCTGTAATAATAAACCTATCAATATTTAATACTTTAAAAAGCAGTCTATTTGTATCTGTAAAAACTGTTGTCTTGAGGCAGCTGAAATTAGTATTTTGACAGCATTTAGAAAGGGTCAGTGTGCTCTCAGGAAAAAGAATATTCACAAATATATTAAAATACCATGGAACACAGGGATTTGTTTTCACTTACAAGGTAGCAGTTAAATATCTTCCAAAGCAGCTAGGTGTGGTTTCTGTTAGAATGAGATACAGATTTAATCACCTTGGTCTGACCCATTTTGCAATCTCTTATTTTGCCCTTCAGAATACAGGTTGCCTAATAATTCAACTCTGTTTTTCCCCATTTTAATTGCTTTATAATTTGTAGACTATTCAATAATTTGACTCCATTTTATGACAGCTTACAAAGTTCACCGTGATAAGACCACTCAATTTTGAGATTTATTTGACAATAACTAGTTCCACAAAGAGGATGGACCTAGGAACATGACAGAAATCTAGTCAGTGATCTGAGGATCAAATTTTAGACAGCTGTCTTATTCTCTACTGCCCTTACGCTTGCAGTCATACTCTTGCTGTCTTGTATAGGTTTGCAGATTTCTAAAGTGACTGCCAGGCATATTTAAATGATATAGCATATAAAAATTAATGTAAAAATAAATATTCTAAGGCCCAAATATTTGCCAGAACCTCCTTCCCAGACTGTATACAGGCACACACAGTGTCTGTATGTATTCTACCAACTGCAACTTAGAAAGGAAATAATCTTCTTCATCTTATCAGTTAATGTCTTAAAAAGTGAGCGATGTAATTCAGACTCAATTAACTAGAAAAATCCTATGAAAAGCCTCTTCCTAGGTCTGGAATTGTAAGCTGAGAAGCTTGAAAAAGCTTTGTTTTCCAGTGTAAGGTGTCTCTTTCCTACTTTAATAGCTTAAAGATGGTAAGGATAGAGGTCTTAAAAGCTGTATAGGTACTTAGAGATGCAGATAGCAAATACAGACTTACTAGGAAGGGACCAGCACTGAGTAGATGATATGGAGGTAACAGTCCCCACAGCTGATTACGTGATGTCACACCAGTCACACCATGATCTGTCTTTCCTTCCAAACACAAACCAGCTAGGTCTGCAGCTGTATCCAAAAGTACGTAACTGCCAAACTCCCATGAATATAGGATACCTTAGTATCCAAGGAAAAATTTTATGTATAACAGAACTTCAGAAGTATTTTCACTTTGACAGAATGAAAGATTCAGATACTGAGAAAAAATATACTAATTTCTATATCTTAGTATATTTTACATTTTAAGGGTAAGACTTAATGAGTGCACAGAGATTCTGCACTATACAGAAGCACTGCAGCTGAAATCATTAGCCTGAGGATGCATACATTTGCATTAGCCTGCATTTGTTCATGTCTCCAGAAAACATAATGTGTATAATAAATCCAGTCATTTTACCAGAGACCTTTACCTAGAACTAGCAAAGCTTGTAGTTATATTTTCAGGTCTTCTACATGTGAAAGTTTAAGAACATAGAAGTTTTTTTAAGATCCCAGAAAAGCCAATGATTTCAACTACTGAACTAAATTGATAGTTCTGACAGATCTTCATAATTTTTAACAGAACTGGGGAACAGTGCTTCACTGACTGAGCTGTGGATCAGTCCAAATGGGGCCCACTTACCTCTAAGTAGCCCTCTCAGGACAAGGCAATGGTATACAGCAAACCTCCTCAGAAGCCAGAGAAAGACCGTTTATATTCTCTGCTTAACAGTTCTGAGTAGTGGAACAGTTCCCAGGATATCTATGAGCTGACTGCTTTTCTAAGAAGCAGCCTTAGGCCTTTTCTACTTTCTTTGTGAGCTGTGTTGCTGTCCTAAGTAACCTACAAAGGAAAATATTCTAAAATGGCAAAAGGTACCTCTAGCCACCCCTACCAGCCCTGGATTTTAAAGCGGCATAAACCCTACTCCAGTATCCCTTACTGAATTCTTAATTAGTATATTTCAAAGTCAACTGCATCATGCGCTTTGTGAAATACTGAGAGAGTAGCATGAGGTACAGAACTGGTATTAAAATCAACCTTTTAATCATTTTAATATCACTCAGCCTTATGTATATTTACACGGTGACATCTCAAACTTGTTTCTCTACAGCAGGAAGCTTAAGTGTTATTTATTTATTTTGAGAAAATTGCAGGTCTATTTCATGTCATATGTTTGAAGAAATTATTCCATGGTCTAACGTGTACTTTCATTTGTCTAGTTTGACTTTTTATCCATCAATATTGTATCTTATGTTAATATGTTAATACTCAATATATTATTTTAATGCAATCTGTTCTCTGAGTGCTTTACAACAATTTTTAAATTAGTTTATGATCTCATGCCAGCAGTAAACCTAACCATCATCTTGCCTATTAGAGCATTTAATTATGTATTTTTACTAAATCTGGCAGTCAGAGACAACCCTGTCAACAGGATTGTTACGAGTATGAAAGAAATAAAAAAATACTCATAGGAAATAAACCTCTTGATTTTACATGAGCTCCATTATCTATTCTGATGGATGACGATGTAAAAGGAAAGACAGATACCTGAATGTTGTTGGCGTTTCTTTCCCCACATTTAAAACCCTGTGCGCTGAGATCAATCTCTATGCACGGCTATTTCTTTGTACTTGCCCTGACACATGACAAAATATTCAAAAACTGTCTTTTTTAACTAGAAGTGAAAAACATACGTATATTACATCATTAAAATACTTACTCAAGAATGATATGTTCTGAAGCAGCACTGTAGAATCATCTTAGTATGCAACTTCAAAGCCTCTTTCTCATACTGTTACTACTGAGAAATTCCACCTCATATTTCATCTTCATCAATAATGGTGCCATCGTGCATAAAGAAAAATTTCGAGCTCCCTTTGTTCTGTGTCATCCTTCCCACCTGGTGCAGCCCTGGGCTGTTTCTTTCAGGTCAGCTTACATAGTCTTGAACCATGCGTTCCCAAAGTGCACCCGAGGTCACTGCAGTAGCAACAGGCTTGCTCTA